>NC_056523.1:148166394-148280225 GCF_019175285.1 Sceloporus undulatus | reverse complement strand
TAATAATAATAATAATAATAATAATAATAATAATAATAATAATAATAATAATTTCATGTAGATTGAGGAATGCTTGCAGTAATTCCATGAGTTTGATGTCCTTGTCACGTGGGTCTGAGAGCAAATGCAGTTGTATTGGTAGGCTTGGCTGCAGACTGTGAATTTGGTGGTCTGTTGAGGGTGGAAACTGGAGGCATGTAAGTATGTGTAGCAATCAGCGGCTTAGCAATATAGTATGATGCTCAAATGTCCATTGTGTAGCTGTACAATGTGCCCAGAAAGTGAACTTGTTCTAGGCTGAGATTGATGGTAGGGCAGAAGTTGTTGAAATTCTGGTGGAGTGTCTTGAATGAGTCCTCTCTGTGAGTCCAACTATGATGATATCAGGTGGAGGAGTGGTTTCTGAGCACCAGTTGACATAAATCTGACATTAGAAATGGGAATACACAAAAATTGGTTGCAAAACCCTTCAGTCCTCCTAGGCTTTCCATCTCATACCTCAGAAAAGCGGTCCTTGAACAAAAATCTACAAAGGAAGATAGGAAAGAGAAACAGCAGAATTGAAATATCCTTTCTCCTGCCTTGTGCCCTAACAGCCAACCATCATTAAATCTGAACTTGTTACATCTCCACATCTACAAAGTTTTGCTTTCTTATGGACATTCTCACAAAGAGACTGCTGTATAGGTCTGTCCCTGGACTTTACTCCATACATCTGAGGAAGTAGTTCATGCTATCAACTTTTCTTTTTCAGTTCTAAAGGTGCTACAAGCTCCCTTTGCATATTAACTTTCCAGACTACCAGGCTATGTCTTGAATTTTGTTTTTTCGGTTAGAGCTCATACGATTGAATTTTCCTTCTTCCAGTAAAAATTAAAATTCTGTGCATATAGAAAACTTACATTTCAATACAAAGGCCCCTTACGGACGGGCGTAAAGTACGTATCCAGTACGTACTAGGGTTAGGAAGGGGCGTCACTTCCTGACGCCCCTAACCCTAGTACGTACTGGATACGTACAAAATGGCAGCGCCCGTTCCACATGGGCACTGACATCTTGACGTAGCGAATGCATAGCATCCGCACGTCGCGCCCCAGATGTGACGCCGTGAGTGTGTGACTAGCGCCTCGCGGCGTCACATCCGGGGCGCAAAAAAAAGCACCATTTTCGGGCTTTTTGCTCTGTGAGGGAGCCGCGCGGTACGGAAGCTGCGGCTCCCTCGTGGAGCAACCGGCGGCACCCGCAGACCGCCACTTTTAGGCGGTCTGTAACGCGCCAAAGATTTCAGTAGGCTCTTTGTTCCGGTGCTGCTTGTTTCCTGGGTGATTAGACCTGTCTGCATGAAGGACTGTTCCATTGTCTGAAGCAGAATTTGGAAAAGTTGCTTTTTTAAAAGAAACAAACAAACTCTGGTTCCTAGAATCCTCCATCTTGGAAAATTCTTGAAGTCATAGTCCAAAAAAGTAACTTGTACAAGTTCCTGACTAGAAATAGGACTGTCCAGGCAGACATTTATCTTTTCATCTCATGTTTATAAAAATCAGACCAGGAAGTTGGCTTGGTTGCTTTTAGTCAGTTGGCATCTTGAATGCTGTTGTGGAAAGGAGAGTATTTCAGTTTGGATCTTGATAACACCAAATTTACTTTTGAAAATAGTGTCTTCCTTTTCTTTGATAAGCATTTAATTTATTTGGTATTGCTTTAATGATCTTTATCAGCATAAGACATCTCTCCATTATTTAGAAAATACCATTTGCAAATATTTATACAACAGTCACATGCTTGTGTGTGCATGCACACAAGTGTGTGTGTTTTCAAGTGGCTTGTCTACTTATGGTGACCCAATGTATCTCATAGGGTTTTCTTAGAGAAGGAATACTCAAGAGATGGTTTTGCCAGTTATTTCCTCTGAAATGCTGCCTATAGTACCTGGTATTTATTGGTGGCCTCCCATGCAAGTACTAACCAGGGCTGGCCCTGCTTAGCTTCCAAGGTTAGACAGGAACTGGTATTTCTAGAACAGTGGTTCTCAAACTATAGGGTGCTTCCATCAAGAGCATGATAGTTACTCCAGTGCGATGGGAGGGGGATTGCTCAAGGGCTGTGTTGGAGATCTCGGCCTCAGAGGGAGCCATCAGGCAGACCAGAAACATATTGGGACTGCTGAAGGAAGAGGCCCCTCCCTCTTCAACTGTCATCTCGGCCTCAGAGAGCCATCAGGCAGACCCAGCAACATCGAGGACTGCCTGAAGGAAGAGGCCCCCTCCCTCTTCAACTGTCATCTCGGCCTCAGAGGGAGCCATCAGCGAGCAGACCCAGCAACATCGAGGACTGCCTGAAGGAGAGGCCCCTCCCTCTTCAACTGTCATCTCGGCCTCAGAGGGAGCCATCAGGCAGACCCCGCAACATCGAGGACTGCCTGAAGGAAGAGGCCCCTCCCTCTTCAAACTGTCATCTCGGCCTCAGAGGGAGCCATCAGGCAGACCCAGCAACATCGAGGACTGCCTGAAGGAAGAGGCCCCTCCTCTTCAACTGTCATCTCGGCCTCAGAGGGAGCCATCAGGCAGACCCAGCAAAACATGGACTGCCTGAAGGAAGAGCCCCTCCCTCTTCAACTGTCATCTCGGCCTCAGAGGGAGCCATCAGCAGACCCAGCAACATCGGGACTGCCTGAAGGAAGAGGCCCCTCCCTCTTCACACTGTCATCTCGGCCTCCAGAGGGAGCCATCAGGCAGACCCACAAACATCGAGGACTGCCTGAAGGAAGAGGCCCCTCCCTCTTCAACTGTCATCTCGGCCTCAGAGGGAGCCATCAGGCCGACCCAGCAACATCGGACTGCCTGAAGGAAGAGGCCCCTCCCTCTTCAACGTCATCTCGGCCTCAGAGGGAGCCATCAGGCAGGACCCAGCAACATCTTGGACTGCCTGAAGGAAGAAGGCCCCTCTTCAACTGTCATCTCGGCCTCAGAGGGAGCCATCAGGCAGACCCAGCAACATCTTGGACTGCCTGAAGGAAGAGGCCCCTCCCTCTTCAACTGTCATCTCGGCCTCAGAGGGAGCCATCAGGCAGACCCAGCAACATCTTGGACTGCCTGAAGGAAGAGGCCCCTCCCTCTTCAACTGTCATCTCGGCCTCAGAGGGAGCCATCAGGCAGACCCAGCAACATCGGGGACTGCCTGAGAGCTGGTGGAGGACTACTTCTGCCGCTGCCCCCCCATGTCACCTGGGAAGAAGCTCCCCAGAACTGCGGAGGACTGTCTTGCCACTGTGGTGGCTTTTTACCAGGGGGGGAGGGGTTAGTGAGATATTTGCTGTGAACCGCCCTGATCTATGGAAGGGCGGTATAAAAATAATAAATTTATTATTATTATTATTATTATTATTATTATTATTATTATTAGATAATGGCAGAAGTGACATGGCCCCACTTTCTCTGTTTCCTTTTCCACCAAAAGCACTGACCTGTGCCTTGCTCCCAGATCATTGTTGTTGCAGTTTCATCACTTCTGCCAGCAGTTTAAGAGCCTTCCCCTTGTGCTTTCTAGGCCAACAACACAGTGAAATGAAGATTGAATTGTTTTAACAGCAGTCATATTAGGAACTAATACTGGTGTTAAAGCAGTTCGATATTAAGCTCATGAAAATCCTCAAAAATTGGTTAGAATGAATGACTACATCAACTAGGGTGGGTGCAGGGAGTGCAGCCCACACCAGATGACAGCCTAGAAAAGGGTGACTCCTGGTCGGGCCATGAGGAGGCTGTGCACCAGAGAGAAGGAAGGCTGAGTGTGCCCCTCCTGTTTTTGCTGCAACACACTGGTCTACTCATAAGGCAGACAGCTTGAAGGAGGGCCAAGCATGTCTACTTGCCTTTGCTCCAGGGGCCTGGCCTACTCATTAAGAGGCCAGGGCATCCAAAGCAAGCAAGGGCTGAGCGTGCCTGTTTGGCTACTGCCCCACCAGCAGACCCACCACAACAGCAGCCCCCCGCTCTGGGTGACACCAGGGTTGAGAATGCCACCGGCTAGATCCGTGATCTTGATTTGGAGGACCCAAGTCCAACTTGCAGCTTGAGAGTCTTCATTCCCTATTTGTAAGGGATGAATAATTACCCTTTTGTAGCAGGCTACTATGTAAAAGGGTATTAACTATTTTAAATATTGAAGGACTGAATAATTGTTTCAGAATAATAATATATAACATATAGGGATAGTTTTTCTTTCCAGTTATTTTTCCTTTTACTCCCAGACTTAAAACCTAATTTTGCTTATTAACCAGATATCATTCCAGAGGCAAAATCCTAAGATGTTGTTTTAACCTATTTCCCTTTCAGTGTCTAACAGAATTCTTCTGTTAACATAACACATCACTTTTACATGACATCATCTCCCTGCCCTCCTGAAATTGATTTTTAGCATGTTTCTTCACGTGATATTTTTCCTCCTGCTGTTACAAAGTCCGTCAGTTATCTTCCTATATAATGATGAGATGCCAAATTAAAATCTGAATGTTGATGGTCCTAGATGTGCACAGATGAATGAGCTTTATTTAGTAACTGGTATTTACAGTGTGCTTTATTACTAAAGATTAGGCTAGGTTGCAACTCTTTTCCTTATTGTACAAAACCCTCATTTCTTCTCAAGTATCAGTGGCAAATAAAGAGAGCTGGCTCATATGTTCACGTAACTGCTCCTACATGTGCTCTTTTAATGTGAGCAGTGTAATATCAGATGGTCCAAGATACCATCATACTCCATTTACAGATTTGCAATTCCAAGAACATCTCTGATATGCTAGATACTGTCATCTGTAAGAACCTGCCATAATTCCACACTTCCTTCAGCATGCATGTTGTAAGTTGTGCAAAAAGTGATTTCCACAACTATATGTTGAATTAGCAGCTTGATCATATGTTCCTCAAGTTTTAAAAAAGCTTGTTTTATAAGGGTTGTCTGCACTGAGGATGAAGTGAGATACAGTATAGTCTTTTTGGAATTCTTTTGCTTCAGAATTTTTTACTTCTTCCATGCCCACATCTTAAAAATTATTGTAACTAACCATGAATAGCTGTTGTTGTTACTGTTTAGTATGTTTTCAAGTCAAGTTCTGACTTACACCAATCATATTATGAGTGTTTTTCTTGGCAAGGTTTCTCTAGCAAGGATTTTCCATTGCCTTCCTCTAAGACTGAGAAGATGGGACTTTCCCAAGATCACTTAATGGATCTTTATGACTGACCAGGGATTTGAACCCTGTTCTCCCAGAGTCCTAGTCCAGCACCAAACTACTACACCACTCTGACTGTCTCATAGTTAGAGTTTTATTTTAAAACCTCATAAAACCTGTGTATAATTACAGCGCTCTAGAAATAAAGTTTAATAATAATAATAAAATAATCATCATAAAGAATTAACCCTGGAACAAACGTTCAATTTTGAATGGGAAATTTTCACCTGGTATGAAAACAGTGATAGTAAATAACACCAGTGGCACTACTTTTCCATGGTGGTGGGATTGCATGCTCCTGTGAGGTAAGACGCTATGTTGGAAGGGTCTCCCATGTCAAACAGGCTTTTGCTGAGGAACCAGACTAAATGTGCTTCTGGGAAGCAGCAGTAGAGAGTGACACTGGTGGAGGATCTCTCACAGACAACAGCTGCAGCACCATTCTTAACGCTTGTTGGTACTGTCCAGAGGGAGTTTGAGTGTCTTTTACCACGAAGCCTCCATGGTGAAACAGTCCAAAATGAAACAAGAGATAGTGCCAGCATCCATCCGGCTTCAGAGGGAGAGAGGCAGGCCAGCTCTGTTGGGCCTAGCCCAGAGTAAGATGAAGAGCCCTCCCTCCAGCCCATCCATCATTATCCAGCTTCAGAGGGAGAGACAGGCCAGCTCTATTGAGCCTAGCCCAGAGTAAGATGAAGAGCCTTCCCTCCAACCCATCCAGCATCATCCAGCTTTGGAGGGAGAGAGGCAGGCCAGCTCCATCGGGCCTAGCCCACAGTAAGATGAAGAGCCCTCCCTCCAGCCCATCTGCCATGGCCCAGAGGGAGAGATGAGCCAATGAACTTGATCCTTTCCCCACCACCAATCCCTTATCCTTTTGTGTCATGTCTTTTTAGATTGTAAGCCTGAGGGCAGGGAACTATCTAATTTTTAAAAAATTGTAAGCCACTCTGAGTGTCTTTGTAGCTAAAGGGTGGGCTATAAATACTCTAAATAAATAAATGATGCTCGCAGTTCAGATGGCACTCAGTGAGCCACTGGGGTTGAGCAGAGGGCAAGTACAAGTAGCTCTGTGGCTAATGAGGCAACTGGACTCAAACCAAAGGGACCTTAATCTCTTGACATGCTGAGAGGTCAAAGGGAAGACCAAAGGTGCACAGTACATATTATAGGAACATGGAATGTGAGAAGCATGAATCAGGAGAAGCTGTAAAACAAGTAAAACAAAAAAATGGAACATATGAACATTGCAGTATTTGAGGTGAGTGAGCTAAAGCAGATGGGAATGGGACATTTTGAGTCAGCTAATTATATAGTGTTTTACTCAGGAAATGAAAATCTAAGTAGAAATGAGGTGGCATTTATAGTGAGGAGAGATGTAGTAAACGTAGTCAAAGTATAAGATGCAAAGTCTGACTGAATAATACCGATAAAACTTCAGGAAAAATCTGTCAATACAGCGCGCCCGCGCCATACGCGGGTGCGCCATACGTGGCCTTGAGCATACGCGCTCAAGCCGCGGGGCAGAAGGGGCGTCGCGTCCCATTCAATTGAATGGGCGTGCGCACCCGTTGCGCCCCGCACGCTCCCGCGCCCAAGCCCCATTGTTTCCAATGGGGCTCAAGCATAGGCGGAATTCGCCTTACGCGGCGGGATCCGGAACGGATCCCCGCATAAGGCAAGGACAGACTGTATAACCATAATCCAAGTTTATGCTTCAACTGCAGAGGCAGAAGAAGAAGAAATTGAAAGATTCTGTGCTGGAGTCTGGAAGAAAATTTATCAAACACTAAAACAGGACGTGTTTGTAATCATAGGCAATTGAAATGCAAAAGGTAGGAAAATTAAAGGCTGTAAGAAAATTTGGCCTAGGATTAAGAAATGAAGCAGGAGAGTAACTGATTGGATTTTGTGAGGCCAAGAGTTTGTTCATCACAGACACATTCTTCAAGCAACATACATGGACATCAAATAGACTACATAATTAGAAGCAGAAGATGACAAAGCTTCATTTTCTCTGCAAAAACAAGACAAGGAGATGGTTGTGGCACAGGTCAGAAACTGCTAATATCAAAGCTAGAGAAGAACACTAAATCAACCATCATGCCAAAATACAACCTGAAGAAAATCCCTATAAACATTAAAGATGATTCAAAAAAATAGATTGACACTATTAAGTCTAGTTGACTGGGAGCAAGAACAACTCTGGTTTGAAGCCAGGGACTGTCAGAGAGGAATGCAAAAAGACACTATCTGTAGCCAAAAAGAAAGAGATACCCCAATGGATGACAGAAGAAACTCTGCAAACAATTAAGAACAGATGAGAAGCAAAAGTAAAAGGTGACAGAAATAGAGTCAGAACCTTGAATGCAACTGTTCAGTGACATCTGCACATGGTTAGGGAGAACTACTGTAATAATCAGTGCAGAGAAATAGAAAGTAACAACAAAAAGGGAAGACAAAACATCTCCCACAAGATCCGGGGAACCAAAGACAAATTTAAACCAAGAGTGGGGATGATCTACAACCATCAGGGGAACTCATTAGATGATCAAGCAGAAATAAAAAGATGATGGAAGCAATGCACTGAAGAACTTTTTAAAAGAGATGAAAACATAACAGATTAATTCAAGGGGGAACCATTTGAAGATGAGTCTACCATTTTAGAAAGCAAAGTGAAAGCTGCAGTCAGAGCACTTGGAAAAAATAAATCACAAGGAACAGTAGAGACAGAATCTGCGCTAGTTCTAACTAAAATCTCTCAACAAATATGGAAAACCAAAGAATGGCCCACAAAGTAGAAATGTTCAATATACATTCCAATCCCCAAGAAAGCAAACACCAGGGATTGCAGTAGCCACAGGGCCATTACGTTAATTTCCCATGCAAGAAAATGAATGCTCAAAATTCTTCAGCAAAGAGAAATGCCAGGTGTCTAAGCTGGGTTCAGGAAAGGAAGAAGCACTAGGGATCATATTGTAAACATAGATGGGCTAATGGCTTGAACCAACAATCTTCAGAAGGAAATCAGCCTGAACTTTGTTGGAAAGCCTTTGATTGTATAGATCATTAAAACTGTGGCTTGCTCTTAAAGAAATGTGTGTATCACAAAATTTGATTGTCCTGATATGTAACCTGTACTCAGGACAATATGTATGATATGTTTAATGCTGAACATATCATACATTAACCAGGATTAGACTTGGAAGAAGGAGGCATGAAAATTTGAGGAACATCCACAATTTGAGATATGCAGATGACACAATAGTACTAGAAGAAAATAGAAAAGACCTGGAATGATTACTGAAGAAAGTGAAGGAAGAAAGTGCAAAAGCAGGTTTAGAGTTGAATATTAAGAAACAAAAATAATGACCACAGATCATTTATGTAATTTTAAAGTAGATTCCGGACACATTGAAATAGCTGAAGATTTTCTATACCTTGACTCAATCATTAATCAAAATAAAAACTGCAGTCAAGAAATCAGAAGAAGACCAGGACTTAGAAGTGCAGCTGTGAAGGAACTAGATAAGATCCTGAAGTATAAAGGCATATCATTGAATCCTAAAGTTAGGATTGTCCGTGCCATTGTTTTTCATATTTCTGCATATGATTGTGAAAGCTGGACATGAAGAAAGCTGACAGGAAGAAAATCAGCTCATTTGAAGTGTGGTGCTGGTGAAGAGTTCTATGGATATCATGGACTGCTAAAAAAAAACCAACAAATGAGACATCAAGCAAAACATCAAGCCAAAATGACTAAACTGACATTGTCATACTTTGATCATATCATGAGGCCATATCGTGAGAAGACACAACTCACTAGAAAAGAGAATAATGCTTGGAAAAATAGAAGGCAGTAGAAAAGTAGGAAGACTTCATACCAGATGGATAGACTCAATCAAGAGAGCCACAGCTCTTGAGTCCGCAGGACCTAAGCAGAGCTGTTGATGACCAGGTGACTTGAAGGTCTCCCATTCATAGGGATTGCTATAAATTGAAATTGACTTGATAGCTATTAACAGTGGTGGGGTAACTAAAGATTCTCTTACTTTCACCTACTGGTTTACTCCTCATGACTAATTCCTCAACATCAAGTTTGCCTTGGAGCTGGAGAAGTAACGTTATTCCATATAAAAACATTTGTACAATACATATACACACTTCTAAAACACAGAAGAATTTCAAGAGGGTGAAACTATTGTGGGAGAAGGCGTCCACAATTACTGTCCTCAAGTCTGGCCAGAGGACATAATTCATGGAATTGCAGCATAAGAGCAGCTTAAGGTAAAAGGGAAAATACTTTGATAACCAAACAGTTTTGCCAGTCATCCTCAAAGAAAATCCTCTGATTGGCTCCCCAGAATGCCTCCAACTTCCCCAAAAGTGGGTGGGACTTCCAGGTCAGGGGCGGGACTTCTGGGTTAGGGGTTACTGCAAGGCACTATGGGAATGCAAAAGGGGGGGGTGGAACATCCAGGATGGGAGTATTTTCGGCCATTTTGGGGGCAGGAAGGTATTTTCGGTGGGGGGGGAGGGCTGATTCCCCGGAATTTACCCGGAAATTTCTCATGCACAAAAATCAAACAGAAAGCTTTTAAATTACCCAGAAACTGGGGAATTCCCCGGAAATTGGCAACACTGTAGCCAAACCTTTTGCACTCAGATCCAGTGATAGATAACAGCCGGTTAGTCTGTCCCTCATAGGAAGTTGGGTTCTTGCTTAAAAATGTTTTATAAGCAAATCTTCTTGCCTTCCCACTCGTGCTGGACACAGACCTGGGCTGTTTTATCCTGATTCTCTTTTTTAAATTGATCTTTTAAACTGAAGATCAGCAGGACCTTTTTTTTAAATGAGACATCCATTACTAAGAAGGCATTATCCACAGTCCTTTGTTGGTAGATGTTTCTCTTATTGTCTTCATCCATTCTTTGGTTATATTCCGGCACTAGGGTGACTGATCCTCTTTTTCTTTTTATGTACAGATTTCACCAAGAGAACATTGGGTAGACCTAGGGTTGAAAGCCAGTTGCCCTCTGTAAACATTTCACATGAATGTGGCATTAGCAACAGGCCCGATTAAAAAGGTTCTCTCTCTCAGAACTGGCGGTGGTAATTTTCCTCTTATCCCCTTAGTAAAATGCCTTTTGAAAATACATGCTGAGCTTTCCAGAGAAGCAGTGATTTCAAGGCAGCTGATTGCTTTGTGCTGGAAGTGTTGACCAGCGTATGAAACGAAAAAAGAAATCTCATGGTCAAATCCCTTTGGTGTGGGTTGTGAATCATGGATATTCTCAGGATGGCTGAACATTCTGGGCACCATCTCAATCCTCCCATCAGCAACACCAAATGGTTCAGTCATAATAGGGAAGGAAGGAATAAAAATGGGAACTTGATTGAAATTTTGCACTGCAGTAACTTTTGCCACACAGTCTCTTAGGCTCGCATATTTTCTTTTCAGTTCTGGCTTTCTTCTTTTAATGGTTGCCATGTGTAACTCCTACTTAGCTCTGTTGGATCTTTTGGTGGTCGGGGAAATGGAGAGAAGAACCTGCTTTGAATCTTTCTCTCAAATTTGTTTTATGTGGCTTCTGATTTGTGAATGGTATGTCAACTTGAAAAACAAAGGCTATGAAAGATGATGGGGTAGAAGCAAACCAGCTCTGAAGTACAAAACTAGCAAAGCCCTTCCTTCTGAATTGCTTCTGTTGGCTGGTGTTTTATGTGTCACATTTTGAACATAGAATAATTCTGGTGATATGTGTGTGGTGTATGTGTTTTCCCACTTTCCCGGTTTTTGTTTGTTTGTTTCTAGCCTTCCATGCCTATGGAAAACCTGGGAAAATGCTGGTAGAAACTAGGTAAGTTTCTTTCTTTTCCTTGCTCTCACTTCAAAATTTCAGTATTTTTAAATTGTTTGTTGAAATAGTTTTCTCTGATTTTTTCAGATCCCCCCCCCCCCAGATTTATAATGCCATGTCCTGTTTTGGGCTCATCACAACCTTTCTCTTATGGAACTTGACAGTGCTAACCCCTATTTGTCCAATTTGTGGGAATGTCTTGAATATCAGAGAGCCTTTGGCTCTTCACAAGTTTTTGGACCTCAGCTCCCCGAAGTCCATGTCAGCATGGCTGATGCTAAAGGATTGTGGGTCTCATGGTCTAAAATGGCTGCAGGGCCACAGATTCTCCAGTCTTTCTGATGTCATCACATTGGATACACATTGACGACTATAGCTCCAGTTTAAAAAAAGTCTTTCCCATTCTTGAACTCTGAAGTGTGTAGGTGTTTGAGTTGGCTTAAGATCTCTCTAGCTGCACTAATTATTTTGGCAAAGAAAGGAGACAGCACACACTTGGATCTTTGGACAAAACACAGGCTCACTTTTAAAGGCCAGAAGACATTTAATGATTTGTCTGCAGTATGAATGTGTTGGCCCTCCACCTTCTGTGTGTGTAGTTGTTATTGTGATAATGGCCAGCCTGGTATGCATGCAGCACCTGTTCTCTGTTCTCTTGCATTACTCGCAAGACCCTCCACAGTGATAGAAGTGTCCTTAATATTTTATTCGTTGCTTCTCTCTCAGATTTCCTTGGCTGTCACAAATGGCTTGATGCACAGTCCCATCAATTTCAAAGTGGAAGTGGTGAAGTTCCATTTGGGGAGGCCTGGGAATTCATTCCCTTCTCCTGCTGTTCTCCTCCACATTACGAATCATACAGGAGAAGCATGATCATTACTCCCACTTCAGTCTGTGCAGAGAGGTGCTTTAATTCAGTAGTGGCTTTTTATCCTGTCTATGATTGTTTTTCCCCTCTGTAGAACAAGAATGATATGCGACCACAGTAGTAAATTTACTGACAATAATAATGACACAACGCTCCTGCCATCATTTGAAAACCTTCTGCTTCTTTTAACTCTTACTATTTCTCCAGTAAAGAGAAATACCACCCGTTAGGCCGTATCTCGGTTTTCTCAGAGTTTGAATTGTAGAAGAGAAACCTAGCAAGATCTTTGCCCTTGCCCTTCTTTTCCTGGATCTGCAGCCATGTGTCCAGTAAGAAACTGGGCTGTACAGCTAATCCAGGCTTAATTTGCACTGTAGTGGCATTACAAGGTTGTGTTTTATGACTGAGGTTCTCAAACTGTGTGCTCCATGGTGAACTGGCCAGTGTGTGATCCTGGCTCACATCCTTATTCCCAGCTGCTAAACTGCTTTGCAAAATGTCTAAAAATATTCTCAGTACTTCATTGCAGTCACTTTTCCATGCAGGTAATTGTTATAATCATTGTAGTGATTCATATGATTGGAAATGGATAGGGAAATGTTCCATGCCTTCATGAAAGGGAATGGCACATGGGTTGCCAGGATGATTTCTTAATTAAAATACTGTCCACCTTCTTGAGATGAGTTAGTCCCATTTACTCTCCATTGAATAAGTATAATCTTCAAACTTGGACTCCCCCCTCCCAAAAAAATCTCTGTGTGTGATGAAATACCACTGGATATTCTGAGTCTCTGCCTTCGCCCACCCCACCTGTCGGCCTCTTTCTGCAAAATATATAAGTGAATAATAGCGCCTTTAAAAACATATTCCCAAAATAGAGCTTCCATCCTTGGCTCTGGAAAAGCCGTTAAATTAACATGTATGAACTCGAAGGCTTTAACTTCTCCTTGCTGGGTGGTTGCTAGGTTGTCCCTTTTATTAAAGACTCATAAAGCTGCTGCCCCATACCTCTACCAGGCCTCTTAGCTTGCCTAAAACTATTCCATATTTCAACTATTTCATAAAATAGTGTATGACAAAGAAGCAGTTATACCATGCGAATTACACATATTTGTGTGTGTATTTGTATGTATGTATATCTTTTCTTATGTCTTTGCTTATTTAGAAGGTATGAAGAAAACAAATGGTACTATTTCAGAACGTGTTTCAGAAAAAATACAGAATTATCATTGTTCTTTTTGAATGCATGTTCTCCGTTCTCTTTGGTGTGACAGAATGTTGGAGCGTGCATGAAGAAATAGATCTCTTTGGATTTTTCCTACACAAATAATCAAAATGTGCCAAATGAGAAATGAATGTATTTTTCCCAAGCTTCCAAAAGGAGAGGGAAAGAATGCTGCAGCAGACAGTATTCTCTGTGACCTGTTCAAAAGATCCCCTGAGATTGCATATAGTCTGCAAATGTTTTGTAGGGTAGTCATCAACTTCAGAGTCAAACAATGTGGGTAGCTGAGGCTATATTTACTATATAGACTGCTAGCAATAACCCTTAGGCATGCCAAGAGATGGTTTCATTATGTCTCTACTACCATCTGGCATCTGTTAACAATAAATGTGATCCTCTGGAATCACATCTTCTCATTGGCTCTTGCTTCACTTTATAGGCCATATTTGAGGCCTAGAAGGTGGTGTCAAACATATTATTATTATTATTATTATTATTATTACGCTGTAGATTTGCACAGCGCTGTACATAAAAACAGTAAATATAAAAGAGTAAACTTGCCTATGGTGTACAATCTAAGAAATAATAGGATAATACATATAAAATACATAGCAATACAGGAAATGATTCAATAAGACAGGCAACAAAAGAACATCAAATAGCAAGTGACAATCATGCAATGCCTGGGAATGCATTTTGGCCCACTGTGTTTGCTGAGTGCTAATGTTAAGGAAAATGAAGCACAGTACCTGCTGTATGTGATGAGTCCTTCTCCTGAAGATGGTGGAAATGTACAGTGAAGGTATCCAGTACATAAACCATGGAAAACGCTTATATTCAAAGCACTTCAGGTGTCATCTTAATGAGATAGTTGGTTCATACCTGGCAAGCAATAAGGTTATTTCCTTGGAAATAACATTTCCAAGAAAATGTTTGGCTCTGTAGTGACTTTTGCCCCTTTGTGTCCTTTTGCAGTATGATCGGACTAATGTTGGGAACCTGCATTGCTTTTTATGTTGTTATTGGTGACTTGGGATCAAACTTCTTTGCCCGGTTGTTTGGACTTCAGGTAAGCTTGTTTTTTTGTTGATCTTAACAACAGTAATACAGAAAATTTCCTCTTTTTCTGTTGTTACCTTGCCTATGGCGCATGTTTTGCTTATGAAAGCATCTTAACTGAATAGTATTGTGGTACACCTCAGCACTTCTCCATTCTGCCATTTTTAAGATTACTAGTAAGCATTGATCAACCATACATGAAGAGAGAAATCCTCGAGGTTCAAGTGGGGTTCAGGAAAGGAAGAGGCACTGGGGCACATCACAAACATATGATGGCTAATAGAATGCACCAGGGAATTCCAAAAGAAAATCATCATGTGCTTTATAGGCTATAGCAAAGCCTTTGACTGCATAGATCATGAAAGGCTATGGGATGCCTTTAATGACATGGGAGTGTCAATACATTTGATAGTCCTGCTGAGAAATCTATACTCAGGACAAGAGGCTACTGTCAGAACAGAACAAGGAAAAACTGAATGGTTCCCAGTTAGCAAAGGGGTCAGACAAGCCCATATCTTTTCACTTTATCTGTTCAACTGGTATGCAGAACATATAAGAAGAGCAGGCTTGGACACAGAAGAAGGAGGAGTGAAAATAGGAGGAAGAAGTATCAGCAATCTAAGATATGCAGATGACATCATAGTACTAGCAGAAAATCTCACAGATCTGGAACACCTACTAAGGAAGATCAAAGAGGAAAGTGCAAAGGCAGGCTTGTTGTTGAGCATAAAGAAAACAAAACTAATGACCACTGAGGAACTTCACAAATTCAATCTAGACAAAGAAATAGAAATAGTAAAATAATTCTCATACCTGGGATCAAACATTGATAGAAATGGGGACAGCAGTCAGGGGATCAGAAGAAGATTAAGAATGGGGTGGGTGACTATGAAAGAACTAGAAAAGATTTTAAAATGCAAAGTTATACAACTCAGGACAAAAGTTAGAATCATCGTACTCCCTATTACCATGTATGGATGTGAGAGATGGACAGTTAAGAAAGATGATAGGAAGAAAATCTATTTATTTGAGATGTGGTGCTGGAGAAGAGTGCTAAAGATCCAATGGACAGCTAAAAGGACAAACAAGTGGATCCTAGAGCAGATCAAGCCAGAAACCTCCCTGGAAGCCAGGATGACCAAACTGAGGCTGTCGAACTTCGGATATATCATGAGAAGGGAGGACTCATTGGAAAAGATAATAGTGCTGGGAAAGGTGGATATAATAGGCCTCACTGAAACGTGGTGGGATGAGTCTCATGATTGAAATGTAGTAATAGAAAGGTATAACCTTTTTAAGAGAAATGGGCTAAACAGGAAAGGAGGAGGAATAGCATTATGTCGGGGATATTTACACCAGTGAAGAGATCTAGGACATCAATGCTGGAAGCCAGGTGGAGAGCATCTGGTTAAAACTTAAAGGGGAGGCAAACAGCAGGGATGTTATTGTGGGAGTCTACTACACACCCCCAAGTCAGATGGAGGAATTGGATGATACCTTTCTAGAACAGATGACCACACACTCAGAAAAGAGAGATGGGTGACTTCAACTATCTTGATATTTGCTAGAAGTCAAACTCAGCCAAATCCTCAAGGTCTAGCAAATTTCTCACTTGCCTCAAAGTCAATTTCATTGTTCAGAAGGTTGAACAGGCAACAAGGGGATTAGCTATTTCAGATCTGATTCAAACTAAGGGATGACCTGGTCAATGGAGTGCAAGTGGTGGGATCCTTAGATGAGAGTGACCATGTTCTCCTAGAGTTTATTATACAGTGGAAAGGAGAAGGTAGGCATAGTCAGACATGCATTCTAGACTTTAGGAAAGCTGATTTCAGTAAACTTATGGGAATACTGGGGGTGATCCCATGGTCAGGTATACTAAAAGAGAAGGGAGTTCATGATAGATGGGAGTTTCTTAAAAGGGAGATACTGAAGGCACTATTTCAAACTGTTCCTATGAGGAAAAATGTGAGGTGTCTCAAGAAATCAGGATGGATGACTAAAGAACTTTTAACTGAGTTAAGTTTTAAGTGAGACGTGTATACGAAATGGAAAAAAGGGAAAATCACCAAAGAGGAATTCAAACAAATAGCTAGCACACGTAGGGGTAAAGTTAAAAAAGCTAAAGCACAGAATGAGCTCGGGCTTGCTAGAGAGGTTAAGAACAATAAAAAGGGCTTTTTTGGGTATGTCCACAGCAAAAGGAAGAAGAAGGAAATGGTAGGGCCGCTGTGCAGAGAAGATGACAAAATGCTAACAGGACAGAGAAAAGGCAGACTTACTGAACACCTTTACTTCAGTCTTCTCAGAAAAGAAAAAGGATAGTCAATATGAGGAAAATGGAGCAGAGGACAGAATAGGGGAAATTCAGCACAAGATAAGTAAAGACAAAGTACCGGAATACTTGTTTAATCTAAATGAATATACGTCTCCAGGACCAGGTGGACTACATCCAAAAGTATTAAAATAACTGACAAATGTAATATCGGAGTCATTGGCAATAATCTTTGAGAACTCCTGCAAAGCAGGAGTAGTCCCAGCAGACTGGAGGAGGGCAAACATTGTCCCCATCTTCCAAAAGGGAAAAAGAAGAAGATCCCAACAATTATCGTCCAGTTAGTCTGACATCGATACTAGGAAAGATTCTAGAGCAGCTCATTAAACAGAGAGTCAGTGAATATACTGTAGTATATTTTGATTTCAGTAGGGCCTTTAACAAGGTTCCCCATGACATTCTTGCAAACAAGCTTGTAAAATGTAGGCTAGACAAGGTAATTGTTACATGGATTTGTAATTGGTTGACCAGCCGAATCTAAAGGGTGCTCAACAATGGCTCCTTTTCATCCTGGAGAAAAGTGACTAGTGGAGTCCCAAAGGGCTCTGTCCTGGGCCCAGTGCTATTCAACATTGTTATTAATACTTGGATGACAGAATTGGAGGGCATACTTATCAAATTTGCAGATGACACCAAATTATTAGGGGTAGCTAATACCCCAGAGGAGAGGATCAAAATTCAAAATGATCTGAATAGTCTAGAAAACTGGGCCAAAGCTAACAGCATGGAAAACTGATTGGTATTGCAGTTAGAGCGGGAAACTGAAATGCATAGATATAGGATGGGAGGCATCTGGCTTAATGAGACTACGTGTGAAAGGGATCTAGGAGTCCAAGTAAACCACAAGTTGAACATGAGTCAACAGTGCCATGTTAGAACAACTCTCACAAAAAAGTTAAAAAGACCAATGCTATTGTAGGCTGCATCATTAGACATATAGGCCCAGTACAGAATGCGGAAAAGGGGCAGTCCGCAGCCATCCCTTTCTGCGCCAGGTTGGAGGCAGGGCAGCCTCACCGACAGCCCAGATGCCCCAATCCGGCGCTTTTCCAGGCCATGGAGAAGTGGCAAAATGCCGCTTCTCCGTGGCCTGGAAAGAGGTGCCCATGGGGCTTCATGCCCCCGTACACCCTGACAAACGTGGCGAAGAGGAGAAAAGGACCGCCTGGCCCCTTTCTCCTTTGCATCGCTGGCGCGGCCATGTAAAAACTGCGCCAGCAATGCGTGCGCACAAAAAGAGCTCCATTTTGGAGCTCCTTCCTGCGATGCTGAAAGGGCGCCCCAAGCGCCCTGCAGTGTCGCAATGATGTCACACATGTACTGGTCCGTGTGGAGGCAGCATGTGCGTGACACCATCGTCCCACGCTTTGTATGGACGGCATGCTTCCAAAATGGCGCTGTCCATACGAACTAGAGCTGGGGAGTGTATGGTTGCTGTGCGCTCCCCAGCCCTAGTTTTGACCCAAGGATGGCACTTCCACGCCGTCTGTATCGGGCCATTGTGTCTAGATCAAGGAAAGTAATAGTGCCACTCTATTCTGCTTTGGTCAGGCCCCACCTGGAATACTGTGTCCAGTTCTGGGCACACAATTCAAAAAGGATGTTGAGAAATTGGATCATATCCAAAGGAGGGCAACTAAAATGGTGAAGGGTCTGGAAACCATGCCCTACATGGAGAGACTTAGGCAGCTGGGTATGTTTAGCCTGGAGAAGAGAAGGTTAAGAGGTGATATTGTAGCCTTGTTTAAATATTTGAAGGGATGCCATATTGAGGATGGAGCAAGCTTGTTTTCTGGTGTCCCAGATAATAGGACCTGGAACGATGGATGAAAGCTACAGGAAAAGAGATTCCACCTCAGGAGGAACGTCCTGCCAGTGAGAGGTGTTTAACAGTGGAACACATTCCCTTGAAGTGTGGTGGAATCTCCTTCTTTGGAGGTCTTAACAGAGGCTGGATGGCCATCTGTCAGGGGTGCTTTAATTGTGAGTTCCTGCATGACAGGGAGGTTGGACTGGATGGCTCTTGTGGTTTCTTCCAACTCTATGATTCTGTGATTCTAAATAGGAAGAGAGAAAGGCCACATGCCAGATGGATGGACACTATTAAAGAGGTCACGGGCATGGGTTTGCAGGAATTAAGTAGAGAGATGGAGAACAGGGGGTCTTGGAGATGTCTCATCCATGGGGTCGCCATGAGTCGAGATTGACTCGAGGGCAGTTAACAACAAAGTGAGCGCAGAAAACCCAGAGCAGATTGCCCTGTAAGGCCTGATCTAGCACAAATCAAAGTTTCACCCAGGTTGATTAATCTGGTGGCCAAAGCTCCATCCCAAGTGATTTTCTGCAAATGTTGGGACTTCTTGTAGGTTAGGGCTGGACAGAAGGTAAATCACAGTATGATTTGCTGTAAATTTTGCTTAATTTCAGCAGTAGAATGATTGCCCACCCCAATCCCTAAATTATACTGCTGAAATTAAGAAATCTTGGGATGACTGGGAGTGTATTTTTGTGTTGAACAGCTGTGAATAGCATTCTGTACTGGTACTCCAAGAAAATTCCTGAGCTCTGTATTCTTTTCTTCTAACTGTATATCTTTTGCACCAGATTCATAGTTGGTGGATCTTGGAATTCTAGTTAAAACAAAGTGGATCCTACATGCTTGAAGTCTGCCTGCCCATGCTGTACATTTCCCTTAGTTTAGCCATGAAACTGTCATCTTTTGCTTTCTATTTATACAGCAGTTACTTGCATATCCACATACCCTTCCCAATTACTCTAGCATTTCAACCTTTTATAGTGCTTGTAACATATGTAACTTGATGGTGATGTGAGACAGGACAAGGTAGAGTGTGGGCTTGTTATGCTGATGAATCAACAGAACTGAAAGCTAAAGATGCTGAAATTTGTATCATCAAGAATTCTAGGAGCAGACAGTGACAGGACTGAGAATTGAATACATTGACGTACTGAACAGGACTTTGGTGATGTGGTATAAACCTTAGGATGTATTGATTCATTTGTTAATCTCAAACCTCCAAATAGAACTGCACAGCTAGATGGTGAATAACCCAGCAAACCAGGTCAAGAAAGTGCAGTGCTGATAGCATATCTGCTGTTTGCCTTTCCAATGCAGGAACAGTTTAATTCCCAGTGGAGAAATTGGGACCAAATAACAATCCACAGGGGCAAGGGTAGGCCAGAAAAGCTAAATGGACATTCAGTTGAGTTTTGGCATGGTTTTTATCTGCTCCAGCCTGATGTAGTTAAGCTCTGATTAAGGAGTTGAGACGTTAAAAAGATGCGTCATAAGCAAAGCCAAATTAGGTATTAAATATTTCTAGGCATTTCCAAGCTTTCTGGTTTAATAAATAGCAAAAAGCTGCCGGTTAATTTTCTGGGTCAGAATTTCCAAGACTTCCATTTCTTCATTCATTTTCCTTTCTGCAGCAAGGTTAGTTTTCATTTTATTTGCTGGAAGTACATAAAAGATATTCAAATAGGTTGTGTTCGGATTACCATTTAAAACAGCCAACAAGCATTTGCTTTTAAAATGGGCTTGGTAAGAGCTTCATAGAGCAACAGTGGCACCCAGTGACTATGTGAGCTAATCACAGAACAATCTGTGGCAAGTAGCTTTTCTAACAGCCAAAAACCTTTCGATAACCTGCTTTCAGTGCTTTTCATAGCAAAGGCAACATTATGTCTCACATGTTTAATTCTGTTGATATGTCTTCACTAGACTAGCCACCAATACATGAGATCTTTTGAGTGTTGCTCGCTGTAACTCTTCTTCACATTCATCTTTCAGGTGAGCGGCTGGTTCCGGATAGTCCTGCTCTTTATTGTCTCCCTCTGCATAGTGCTTCCGCTGAGTCTCCAGAGGAACATGATGGCTTCCATACAGTCCTTCAGTGCCATGGCTCTGATCTTTTACACAGTGTTTATGTTTGTGGTCAGTATTAATGACTGGAAGGCTTTTGTTGTCTTCAGTGGTTGGTGGCTAATTCATCCAAGGAAAACCACAGTGCAAATTAAATTCCACAGTGTCCAAGCTTTCCTTGTGGGTGGGCTCTCAGAGGACATTTTAAATGGATGCCAGATCTGCGTATTGGCAGCAGCTCATAGGCCCAAGATTTGGTCTGAAAGACTTTTTCTCTTTAACATTGCTGGCACTGCCTGGTAGAAGACAACCACTGTGAGTCACAGAGAGTCAGCTTGCTCTCCTGTGTGACCACAGACTCAGGAATGTGGCTCCTGTATGCTACTTAAGACTACACATTCTTCCAGGGAGATTGTGCCACGTCCCCAGCTTCCAGCAATTCAGCACATTTTATATACTGTGGAGTTAATACTGTGGGCTCTTAGGCCACACAGATTGCAGGAAGAGTTCTTTGATTATTTCCCTCACTTTTGCTCCCTGATGATGATGATGGTGGTGGTGGTGGTGATGGTGATGATGGTGGTGATTTCTTTCCTGCCTCTACTCAAGGTTCGAGGTGAGGAACAGCATCTTAAAATACAAAGAATTAAAAAGTAAACACATAGAACTGACAATTAAAATACAATATTATAAAACCATTGAAGTACACTCATATGGGTGCATTCTTTAAAATACACAAATTAAAAAGTCATGTTTTAAAATTTACTGAGTAGACCTGCCAGAGGAAATGTGTCTTTAATGTTGTTTTAAATACCATCAGTGTTTTCAGCTGTCATATCTTTTTTGGCAGGTCATTCCACAGTCTCAGGGCAGCAGATCAAAAGATCCTCTGGGAAACCATTGCCAATTTAGTCCTGGCTGGTTGGTGCAAATATTTCCCAGGGGACCTGAGTGTACAGGGCAGATTCTACAGGAGAAGGTGATCCTGTGGGTAACCTGGACCCAAACCATGAAGGCTTTAATCCAGTGCTTCATTCAAGAAAGAATTTGCCAGGCCTCAAGCCAGTTAACATTCTAGAGAGTTCTGTTCACTGGCTTGAGGCTCAGCAAACATGTCCTTGAAACTGGCCTTCCACTTCAGTTTCTGTATCACTGCATCTCTGATGATATTCCTAGGTCTCTTTCCCTTTGTCCCATTTCTCTAGTCTGATGTATGACAACATTTAGGAAGAAGAACTGTATCTTCCCAGTCCACAGTTTAGAAAGCAACAGGTAAAAATTGTGTTGGGCCTTTGCGAACTCATGATAAAGATCATATCAAAATAATTTAAAAATATTATTGTGAATTGCATAAATCATGTTGTTACCCGCCTCAATCCCCAAAACGGAAGAGGTGGGATGTAAATAAATATTTCATTCAGTCATTCATTCATAAATGTTCATGCTGAATTGAAATGCACATAACATATGTATTGCTGCTCCACTGTCATACATACTGCTTTTCAGAGACTCATAAATAAAAAGTAAAAATATAAGCCCCTTTTCCCATGGAGCTTAACATCTAAAACAGAACAGTGAAAAGACAACAGAGTTTATGGAGGGATAGACTAGGAGAGTACTGGATGAAAATGGCCGCATATGGTTTGAAACTGGAAGTTGAGGTAAAGTTCTTAAGCCAAAGTCTTTCTGGAAAATTTGGATTGCGAAGGAAGAGAAAGAGATGCTGCATATTAAGGAAAGAAATGTCATGAATATAGGGACAAAAAGGGAGAACTGATGAAATTACGTTAGACACCAACAGATGTTTGGGTAACTGAGGGTATTATTGCTGGAGGAGTTGCTTATAGAAAAAAGTAAGGGGAAGTGGTCCAGGTGGGACAAGGCCATAGAGAACATTAAAGTTAAGAGTTCATGCTGGCTGTGGAAAAGTGGTCTGAGTAAGACAGAAAACATCTCTTTGCCTTCAAACTCCGCGGAGAGAAAGCAGGCACTCCACCACTTCCTTTTTTGTGTAAATGGTTGTAATATATGCAGAAACTTTAATCTTGAAGTCTTCAAGTCTTATCAGAAAAGCAGTGGCTGGAAGACATGATATAGTGAAATGTCACCCATATAATTCTGGGCTAGTTCATCATCACCTCCTTGATGTTTTTCACAGTGCTAGTATAACAGTTGCAACTTGGCTTGCCAACCATTGGTTTGACTTGGCCTTTATGTTATCTTGATTGTAACCTTTCTTTTCTTTTCCTTGGCTACAGATTGTGCTCTCTGCCTTCAAACATGGCCTCTTTGGTGGCCAGTGGCTGCAGCGGGTCAGTTACGCCCGCTGGGAGGGCATTTTTCGCTGCATTCCTATCTTTGGCATGTCTTTTGCCTGTCAGTCGTAAGTACCAGCAACTCTAGCTGCTTAGGAATTGTGGCATGGAACAAGTTTTTGTTAAGGGCAAAGGGTCAGGATGCCCTATATGGGATAGATACCATCTGGTCCCCTTGACTTGATTTTAATCAAAATATTTTACAGCTCACTGAGGTACAGCATCTGACTGGGTTGTGACCCTTTTGTTACCTAGCTGGGAGAGGGAGTTATGTTTCACTCCGGAGTCATTGTGCTTAAGGAGCTTCTTGTTCATAGGAGGCAACTACATCCCTACTGTAATTTTCCATTGCCTTTCATGTCTGTTACTAAGGATGCTTTTGACCCCACATTTTGAGAGGTAACAAGAACTTAAACAGATATAATTACACCACAGTAGGCTATAGAAACATACCTGAAATGGTGTATGTGAACATCTTCATTAAGCATAGTAACAATTTCAGCTGAATTTAAGTAAAAGGAAATGGTGCTTGGGCTAAATTGACATGGTTGATTATAGGGTGCCAGTTGCTCTCCTAGGCTATGGGGAGGGCTGCTTTGCACATTCTGTTTGTGCATCACCCAAAACAAAGCTTAATCCAGAGTTTGGCTTGAAATTCTTGGCTTTCCTTCTTTCCTTCTTTTTTAAGTAACAACTTTTAAAACCACTTACTTTTAGACAGGAGAGTAGAAACTCGAGTCACAGTCATACAAATGGTCTTTTTGTACCCTATCTTAGCTCTAGTCCTTCGTTAGGGCCCTGTTCAGTTTCCTCCACATGCTCTCATTATTGTCTTATTTTTCCTGCTCCCTTTCCACCATCTTCCCCTGCACTCACATCTCAGCGCTGATAAATATGAATTATGGAAACAAATGCAACACAGGCACAATCAATTCAGGATTGAAAATTTGAGGAGGGGGTAGAGTTTTGTTTTGTTTTGGAGTTTTTTGTTTTGTTTTTTTTGGTGTAGCACATGCATATCCTTAGTTGTAGGACTTGTTGTTATGGCAGATGGAAGCTTTTAGTGGCAGATGAGTCTCCTTTCCATTCTGGTAGCACTGGCTTCAGCCACCCTCTGATTTGTGGCTGGTCTGAAAGTGACCCTGCTGAAAACTGTATATGTATTCAGTTTGGACCTGGGCTGGCTAGTTACCATTTGTTGGGCATGGCTGGACTCTTCTCTCTGTCCCCCACTTATTATGTCTCTCAGTTAGAACATGCCTCACTCGTTTTTAAGTGTCTCTGCTGTAATTGGTGACAGAAGGATTGATTCATTCTTTTATAGCTGTACCTAGTTACCACAGCAGGCTTCTCTAAAATCCAAAATTGTCCCTTTTCTTGTGGTGGCCATTCAGTAACCATCCTTCATTTGTTGGGAGTAGGAAACACAGGAAAATTATATGTTCTTGACTAGTATATTCACATATCTGTCTAAATATAGATTGCTACACCACCAGTGTGGTAAGCCAAACCAAAACTCAAACCTGTAATTTTTCCCAAGAACAAGAATAACACACACTTCTTGGCCTGTATGATGTCACATGTTGATAAATCCCAGAGTAGGCAGGCTTGCAGTCACTGACCTCTCAGAAAAAAATTGTGACAAATTTAAACCCTGAGTTCCTTCTCTCTAGAGACAAAAAAGCAATCTGCATTGGAATGTCAATTGCTATGGCTTGTGAATGCACAAGCATACTTTTCTTGTGGAGTTGGCTCATTTCTGGTGTTGAGGCTCATCATCATTGCCAAATTCAAAGAGAAACGCCTTTGCCTCCCTCCCCACCACCCCCATGAGCGTGGCATATGGTCTAACAGACTGCACATAGGGCTGGGAGCCAGGAAGCTTAGAAATGTAATATTAGCTCTGCTACAGCCTTCCTGTGTGACCTTAGGCTAGTCTCCCCGTCACAACAGCTCATTTGTAACATGAGCAATGCTGACATAACCTTTGAAAAAGGACTTTCAAACAGAGGCATATTTGATTCTCCTGTGAACCTACTGACTTTTAGTGGTTGGCACTGTTATTGTTAGTTGATGACCACTGTCACTACTACTGTAGTGAAAGTATTAGTGCAACAAAAATATTATTCTAGCACTGGGATGTGTGTTTGTGAGTTGGTGTGATTCAAGTCCGTGTCATTTTCATATGTCTTCACTTGTACAGTAAATCCTTTTCATCTCACTCTCACATTAATTAGTAGATGAAAGAAAGGAGAATCTGCACAGATATTTGCGTTAAAAGGCATGCTCTAAAGCAGGGATTGTAACTATATAGCCAACCAGATGTTGAACTGCGAGTCCCAGCCAGGATAGCCAATGGTGAGGAATGCTTTGAATTGCAGTTCCTTTATATCTGGAGGTCTACATGATTCTCTTCACTCTCTCTCTCAAAGTAAGCATTTAAAATGCCTCTTTATATCCCCTTTAAAAAAAAGGTAAAGAATTATCTACAAAGATTTGGAAAGAGTAAAATATGGTGTACAATTAAGCTCTGATCAGCAGGTAGTTTGGGAAATACACATTAGGCTAGTTTTTATTGGAATTTGCTAAAATCACATTCCTCAAGGATCCCTGTATAGCACAAATATCCACCTTGATGTTGACCACTTTAACTCCCCCCTACATTGGCCTGGGTATGTTCTGGGACTGGGTGGGGGCTTTGCCCCATTCAGTTTTCAAATTCCTTTGGTACCACTTCATCCTGGCCTCCATTTTGGTCAACTGGATGTGATGTTCCATCACTCCTAGTCACCTTTCAGTTAGGCTCCCCTGACTGTTTGAGGTGACTAAGATGGTACTATTTTTTGATTGAAAAAAATTTTTGACCAAAAAGTGAGGAGGAGGCTGGCTGCCCAGGGGTATTTTTAGGGCCTAAGGGCTGGACAGCCCCCTGCCCCCAAACATATTGCCATTTACTATAGAGTTATTTGGTGGTGTTCGCCATTCTGTGTCAGATGAAATAAGGCTAAGATTCCTAACTGCTTCCATTCCATTATTTTACTGGATAGGGTCCTCTCTCCATGCAGTATTGCCTGCCGCTCATAACAAATCTACAAATAACAGAACAAACGCACCCTTTCTATTTCTTGCACACAAAGTATAGGTTTTATGGTGGAGATGAAAATCTGTTAAGAAAAAAAATAGCTTGCTCTTCATCAAGAAGCTGCTGTGTCTCCATATCAAGCTCAGAAACTGCTTGTTTGTGCTCTTTCTCTCCTTGCACTCATCCTGGGAATCGAGAGATAAATGTAAAGGGCATTTGGTCCAAATATCTTTCTTCAGTCTACCCTGAGGAGTAGCGTTTATGTGATTGCAAGTGATGTGAGGAATCCTCACCTTATAGCATACAAAGTGTTTGTCAGACAAAGGCTTCTGTGCTCCCAGTGTTTCTATCTCAGTCTGGCCTTAAGCACAGACATTTTAGCTTGTGAATAAAAGCTGTCCATGTTAAGGTATACTGCTGGGGGGGGGGGGTGTGTGCACATGTGCATGTGCACACACATGCACATTTATTATGCTGGTTGTTGGAATCTTAACTGGCATGGAAGTTTGGTTTGCATGCTTTGCAGACTTGGAATCCCCTCCCCCCACTTTTCTAAGCAGTGGTGGCTGGAAAGTACAAATGTCTTGGGGCTTGTTTATGTGAAGTAGAGGTAATAAGTGACTTCTGTTAACTGCTGACTCCTGAACTGCTTTCTTAAGGACATAAGATATGTTTTGCCAGATGAGGCTGAGAACTTTTCGTTCAGCATCTTGTCTCCTAAGAGTAAGCAGACAGATGATTCTGGAAGGCATGCAGGCTGGGCATGGTGGCAATAGCAGTCTTGCTTTTTGTTCCCCAATACTGGGTCATCAAAAGGAATTGCTGCCTCTGAATATGGAAGTTCCAGATTATACTCTTGGCCGCATCATCTATACTTTATGGAATACTTTCCTACTACTTGTTGTGCCTCAGGACTAAATTTAATGGGATTAGGATACTGATGTTTTTTAAGTGTTTAGAGAGCCAGTGGTTTTGAGCCTTGGACTTTGGCTCTGGAGAACAGGGTTTGAATCCCTGCTTGGCCATAGAAACCCTCAGGGTGACTTTGGGCAAGTCACATTTTCTCAGCCCTCAGAGGAAGGCAACAACATCCCCTTCTGAAAAATCTTGCTAAGAAAAACTGTGATAGCTTTGCCTAAGGGTCACTGTTAGTCAGGAATGACTTGAAGTCACACAACCACCACCACAAGAACAACAGCAGTGGGGAGGGGGGGTGGAGACAGGAGAGAATCAGGTAAAAACTGTGCACTGGGGAATGAAGTGGTTGCTCTTTTCGGCTTGTGCTGTTTCCCTAAATAAAAATCTTCTCAGATCTCTTTGTCCCACTTAACTAAACATGGATTTTTAAAGGTATTGTGTTACATATTACTTGTAACCTTCCGCTAAGTAACACCTCAGATGTTGTTCTTTATTTGAAGAGTGGCATATTAGTAACTTTTTATTAATACTCTATTTTTTAATTGCAACATCATCATTATTTTTTAAAAAATACACTTCAGAAATAGAAGTAGAAATAGGGTCAACCCCTGGCCCCTGAATACTGATTCCAGTGTTTCAGAAATAACAAGTAAATGGTACTTGTTACACTGGAGATAGGAATTGCCAATCACTATGTTATTTGACAAAAGACATCATGCCCTCATTCTGCTAAAAAGTAGCATGTTATTGGTAAGATCACTATTTGTAATACATCAGTTCCATGCTCTGTCATTCTCATGGCAGCACAGAGGGGGACTTTTAAATCAGAAAAATGGTACAAGAGCAAAGGGTTAATCCTATAGTTTTCCTTGGCTATAGTTTCTGGCCTGAATTAGGGGTCTGTGGCTGCTAGTGAGCATTAAATAATCATGTAGATGTTCAGGTTCATGGATCTCCTACACCATGTGCACTTTGTCCTTCAGTCTATTGAGAATAGAGAGACCGAAGATGCTTATTGTAGGTTTCCTATTCAGTCTCAGGAGCACTTCCCTAGATGGTAAATTCATACCATCAGTTACCACACCTTATCTGTGTTTCTTCCTGAGTTATTCTTACTGTGCATATGCATAAATTTAGAGTGGCCATATATAACAACAATTAGATACATTGTATATAATAATTCTAAACATCAGTATTATATCTTCAGTGATTGGGGAAGGAAACTTAATGTTGTGCTTGAAGGAAACTTAATGTTGTGTTAACAGGTGCAGCTTTGCACTGCATCTGTTAAACAGCATAGTTTGTTGTTGTGTGCCTTCAAGGTGTTTCTGACATGGCAACCCTAAGAGGAGATTTGCCATTGCCCTTCCCTGAGGCTGAAAGCATGTGACTTGCCCAAAGTCACCCAGTGGGTTTCATGGCCAAGCCAGGAATTGAACCCTGCTCTGCAGAATCATAGTCCAAGTCAAATCACCATGCCACGCTGACTCCAGGAAGCTTAAAATCACTTGGCACTATTTATTAGGCCATTATATATCCCATCCCACACCATTCATTAGTCTTCTGTTTTTCTCATTGTCTTCAAGTTTTTGCCTACTCACTCCAAGAGGTGCCTCCTGCCTTTCCTTCCCTTTCACTGCAAGGTGGATCTGTGTCTTTAAGAGCATGTTGTCAAGTTAGTTCCTTGCTGCTTCTGGCTGGTATAGTAAGCTGATGTTAGGAAATAACTTTCCAAGTGCATAAGCACCTAAACCCAGTGTAATTGGCCCTCCCAGTTTTCTGCAAGCTTGGGCTCAAGCATCAGTACTAAAAATGTGACAGACGCAATGTTTAGTCTTGGTTGTTTAACTTTTCTCTTTGACAATATGATGCTTTAGCTCTCTTCTTGCTTGTTATTTTGTAAACACCGTATTGCTTTAATTATCAACTCAGGATGCTCCAAGAACAATAATCTCCAATGCGTTGTCTGGAGTTCTGCCACTGGTGTTTGAGGCAAACAAGCGGTCATTCATGTTACAACATACTTTTTAAAGATGTGAAATGTTTACATTGCACACGTGGTGATGGGAGAAAGGAGGCAAGTAGGCATATTTGTCCAACACTTATCCTTACAAGTACTCTGAAATTTCTTGGCATTACTGACATAAATTGCTGTAGAGTGACAAGTGCCTGAACCCAATGTGAGGAAGGTGTCTGCAATTAGACTCTATTGGCAAGAGGGCACTAGTATTTCTCATCTTGAGAAAGAGTTCTGACGAGCTTTAACATTTTCCTTCTTTTCTGCAGCCAGGTCCTGCCAACCTATGATAGTCTGGATGAGCCATCTGTTAAAATCATGAGCTCCATATTTGCCTCATCACTAAATGTGGTCACTGCCTTTTATGTTATGGTGAGAACCTTTTTTTAAAAAAATCGTGCTAATCGCCCACCCTTCTCAAAATAAAATTCTACTCATCTGGGTGTGTTTTGAACAAATATAGAAACAACTGTATATGAAGCAGTGACTTTCATTTTGCCACATGTCGTCGATACTCTCTGGGGACGGTTACAGAGCACAGGATTCTCAACCAGGAAATCACACTCAACAGGGTTAGAGCTGAAGTGTGTGTGTTAATTTCTCTGCGGTGTATCTGAACAGTTAGCTAGCTAGAGTTGCAGCCTTACCCACAACTGTTAGGAATTTCTGCATAAAATATATAAAAATAAAAATCCTGGTTGAGTAAACAAGAAAAAATTGTTTACTGAACTTATCTAAATCCAGAGACCAGGATGAGCATTGCAGTATTTATCTTCATTCATTTCCCCCTTTCTGCTCTCAGATTTACCATTGGCACATACCTTTGAAAGGAGAAGTGGAATAAGGGAAAAGTAATAATGAAGCTTTTCTCAATTGCCTTTCTGAAACCAAGCAAACAGTGTGTTAGCATCTAGGCCAGATGTGGACAATTTATGGCCAGCCATGTGTCACTGGACTATGGTTTCTATAATTCTTACAAAAATTGGGGGGGGGTAAGGGGGTCTGCAGTGTGATAGATAAATACACAAGAGTGCCACAAAACACCAGACTGCAGGAAAGAATAAAAATTATGAATCTGAATAAATCAAGAAATAGGATAGGGCCTGTATTAATATCTAGAAGTACACAAATGAACACACAACAGTCACATGCATATCAATAACATTTGTTGAAGGTGTATATAACAAAATGAAACTCAACTATCAAATGCATAAGAATAATACATATGTTGGAGAAGGAGACAGTATTTTGGAAGGCAGGAGTCCATCCAGGGCTGATGTAAATAGTCAAACTGTTATAGAGGGAACAAGGCAAATAGTGCAAGGACCCAACAGTGGTAGGGGAAAAACTACACAGGCAGCTAAGGGGGAGAACCCATGGTCTTAGATGTCTCTATACTGATGCACAGAGCTTGGGAAATAAACAAGAACTTGAATTCCACACACAACAAAGCAAATACGATTTAATAGGCCTCACTGAAACCTGGTGGAGTCTCATGATTGGAATGTAGTAATAGAGGGACAACCATTTTAAGAGAAATAGGCCAAACAGGAAAGGAGGAGCTATAGCAATACATTTCAGGGATGTTTACATCTGTGAATAGATCCAGGACTTAAATCCTGGAAGCCAGGTGGAGAGCATCTGGATAAAAATTAAAGGGGAGGGAAACAACACAGATGTTATTGTGGGAGTCTACTACAGACCCCCAAGTCAGACTGAGAAATTAGATGATGCCTTTCTAGAACAGATGACCACACACTCTGAAAGGAGAGATGTGGTAGTTAGGGGTGACTTCAACTATGCTGATATTTACTGGAAGTCAAACTCAGCCAAAACCTAAGGTCTAGCAAATTTCTCACTTGCCTGGAAAAGAACAAGGGGATCACCTATTTTAGATCTGATCCTCACCAACAGGGATGACCTGGTAAATGGGGTGCAAGTGGTGGGATCCTTAAGTGGGAGTGATCGTTTTCTCTTGGGAGTTTGTTATACAGTGGGCCCTTGGCATCCACTGGTTCCAGGACCTGCCATGGATACCAAAATCCATGGATGCTCAAGTCCCATTAAATACATTGGAGCACTGAAATGGTGTCCCTCATATAAAATTGCAAAATCAAGCTTTGCTTATTGCAATATAGATAGATAGATAGATAGATAGATAGAATAATATTTTCAAGTTGTGGATGCTTGAATCCATGTGTAAAAAATCCGTGGAGGGCCAACTGTACAGTGGAAAGGAGAAGCCAGACATAGTCAGACACGCATTCTAGACTTTAGGAAAGCTGATTTCAGTAAACTTAGGGGAATACTGGGGGTGATCCCATGGTCAGGTCTACTAAAAGAGAAGGGAGTTCATGATAGATGGGAGTTTCTTAAAAGGGAAATACTGAAGGCACTATTTCAAACTGTTCCTATGAGGAAAAATGTGAGGTGTCTCAAGAAACCAGGATGGATGACTAAAGAACTTTTAACTGAGTTAAGTTTTAAGCGAGACATGTATAAGAAATAGAAAAAAGGGGAAATCACCAAAGAGGAATTCAAACAAATAGCTAGCACATGTAGGGGTAAAGTCAGAAAAGCTAAAGTGCAGAATGAGCTCGGGCTAGCTAGAGAGGTTAAGAACAATAAAAAGGGCTTTTTTGGGTATGACCGTAGCGTAGAGACGATGGCAAAATTCTAATGGAAGACAGAGAAAAGGCAGAATTACTCAACACCTTTTTTGCTTCAGTCTTCTCAGAAAAGGAAAATAGTGCTCAAAATGAGGAATATGGAGCAGAGGTCACAATAGGGGAAATGCAGCACAGAATAGATAAAGAGGTAGTACATGAATACCTTGTTAATATAAATGAATTTAAATTTCCAGGACCAGATGGACTACATTCAAAGGTATTAAAAGAACTGGCAAATGTAATCTCAGAGTGATTGGCAATAATATCTGAGAACTCCTGGAGAACAGGAGTCGTCCCAGCAGACTGGAGGAGGGAAATGCTGTCTCTGTTAGAAAAACTCTTTGCTATGGGTGATGTCTCGTGCTGCCAGTGGTTTGAACTGGTACCAACTGGAACAGATGCAGTCTTCTCTGGAACTCAGGAACAAAGTAACTTCAACACAGATTTTCACTCATATGAGGGTTTATTGACTTTGTTGCTATTTACACACTCACAGCAGGCTACTATACATCTATTCTCTTTCAGAGTCCATGCTAGAAAAAAAAACTTGAATATAACATCAGTCTGTCTTCTCTCAAAAGATCAACTTTCCCACCAAGTGGACACACCTCTTTCCCATGAAGTCACCATGCAACACAAGAGCATAATAATATCATATCTTGTTTATATTTTGTCTCAGCCAATGTCCTTGAGCACTTGTTTCTTCCAGGCCTAGGCTTTCTGGCCTTCAGCAGGAACCATTTTAAACTTTAGTTAACCATTGTCACATCTGAACATTTTAAATACAAATAGAAATATACTTTAACAGTCTTCATCTTCAAAAAGGGGGAAAATCCCAATAGTTATCGTCCAGTTAGTCTGACATCAATACCAGGAAAGTTTCTGGAGCAGTTCATTAAAGAGAGACGGTGACCATTTAGAAGGAAATGCCATAATCATAAAAATCAACGTGAGTTTCTCAAAAACAAGTCATGCCAGACAAATCTGATCTCTTTTTTTGATAAAATTACCAGCTTGGTAGATGAAGGGAATGCTGTAGATGTAACATATCTTGTTTTCAGTAAGGCCTTAGATAAGGTCCCCCATGATATTCTTGCAAACAAGTTAGTGAAATGTGGGCTACACAGTGCAACTGTTAGGTGGATTTGTAATTGGTTGACTGGCCAAATGCAAAGGGTGCTCCGCAATGGCTCCCCTTTATCTTGGAGAGAAGTGACCAGTGGGGTGCTACAGGGTTGGCCCAGAGCTATTCAATATTTTTATCAACAATTTGGATGAAAGAATAGATGGCATTCTTATCAAATGTGCAGATGAACCAAATTTGGGGGAGTAGCTAATACCCCAGAGGAGAGGATCAAAATTCAAAATGACCTTAATATATTAGAGAGCTGGGTCAAAACTAACAAAATGGACTTCGGCAGGGAGAAATGTAAGGTATTACACTTGGGGAGAAAAAATGAGATGCATAGATATAGGATGGGGGACACCTGGCTTAGCAAGACTACGTGTGAAAGCGTTCTAGGAGTCAAAGTAAACCACAAGTTGGACATGAGCCAACAGTGTGATGCAGCAGCTAAAAAGGCCAATGCAATTCTAGAAGGGTCTGGAAATCATGCCTTTTGAGGAGAAATTTAGGGAGAGGGTATGTTTAGCCTGGAGAAGAGCCAGTAAAGGAATGATATGATAGCCCTGTTTTAAGTATTTGAAGGGATGCCACATTGAGGATGGAGCAAGCTTGTTTTCTGCTGCTTCAGGGATTAGAACACTGAATAATGGACGCAAGCTACAGGAAAAGAGATTCCACCTCAACCTTAGGAGGAACTTCTTGTGACAGCTGTTTGACAATGGAAGACACTCCCTCAGAGAGTGGTGGAGTCTCCTTTGGAGGTTTTTAAACAAGGGGTTGGATGGCCATCTGTCAGCGGTTCTTTGATTGTGAGTTCCTGCGTGGCAGAGGGTTTGACTGGATAGCCCTCAAGGTCTCCCAACTCTATGATTCTAAACATACATAGTTTGACTGAAGCTCACTTATGTTAAGGGTGTATACAGCTGAATAGAAGCTTAGCAATCAATTGCATGACAATAACATAAATTAAAGACTTGTGTGGTTTGACAAGTTGACAGGAGGCCAGTCTAAAAACCTGTTTCAAAATACAATCTTCTTCAGAATATTAACGAATGATCTTCTTCACAGCAATTTCTTAAATAGTTACTAAATTAAATTGGAGCAATACCAAAAGAGTAAGGTCTAGTATTTCCTTGAAATAGTGTATTTCCCCCAATAAGCTAGGGTAGTACTGGTAATTTGCTTCCTATCATACATCCAAATAATGATGGATGTTGGAAAAGAAGTACTGTCGTTATTGATATGCATATGACTGTTGTGTGTTCACTTGAGTGTTTCTGGATATTAATACAATTCCTATCTTATTACTTGATATATTCTTGTTTGTAATTTTTCTTTCTTTCCTGCAGTCTGGTATTTTCCTTTTGCTATTCACTATTGGTTTGCTAGAGGGTGAAACAGATGCGTGAAATGAAGTAGCTTCTGGCCACTTTAGAGGGGTGCTGATTAAATGATACATGCCTCCAAAATGACCACAAGCCACGCTCCAGTCCTTAAGACCTTGGAGCAAAAAGGAGCCAGGATAATCTGACTCCTGGTGGCACTGGTCGGTCCCTGAGTTTATGGCTCACAGTGTACTCAGGCTGCTCGTTCGAGCCCAACTGTTCCAGGCCTTAGACAAATGGGAATTACAATCCAGCAATACCTGGAAGGCTACAGACACTCCACTTCTAATCTAGACAGTGTGAAGAAGTTAGCATTTATTTATTTATTGCACACTTAAACCGCTTACTAACCAGAATTTTTTGGTCAGTATATACTCTATTAAAAAGATAAAGTGCAACAATAATATAATAAAACAATGAGCAAACATAGCAGCATATAAAATCAAGAAAAACCATAAAGTGAGAGTAAAACATTGCAACATAAAACCATGAGTGGCATTCTGTTGATGTTTTATATAAGTTCCTGTAACACATCTGGTTATGCTTTTTTGGCCATGCATAATGACTGTATTCAGTACAAAATTGTGTAGGTGTAACTATTGCAGATGAAGCTGGCCATTCTTGGATGTTACATAATATTCATCTGTACATTCAGCATACTACTAGATTCACTGGGATTGTGGAAAAAGCAAGTAGATTCACAGATAATGCAGTTGGTTGCACAGTGTTGATATTTAGCAGAAGGCTGGCACAGCACAACCATCACTTAACTACATGGATGTAGATTTACACAGTGGAGGATCTCAGTTCATGTTAAACACAGCAACAAGATAAGACTGCAATGATGTAAAAGCACTAAATTAGTTCCTAAAATGTCAGGGAGTCAAAATGTCTCTGAGCTATAGCAACCCCTTTCCTCAGTGCTATTTGGGCTATCAATACTCATCAGTATCATGGAAGACAACTTTATGGCCTTACAACCCTTGGGTTATCCTTGTTGATAAAAATGTGGCCATGGTTTCAAAGAGTCCATGTTTAAGATCCTGAAGAAGTTGCACTTGGATCTGATGAAGTGGTTCTATAATCCATGAAAAAGTTTATGCAAAATAAAATGTATTACAGTAGTATTGAAGGTGCCTCAAAGCTCTCTGTTATTTTTTTCTGCAACAGACTAGCCTATCTACCCATCTGTCTCCAGACAAATTTGAAACTGTTGCAATATTTTTACTTTGGGGGAAAGCATCCTAGATAAGTGGTCCTAGATAAGTGGTGGGAATGTCCTCCCTTTTCTTTGTATCACAGTGAAGGTTTGTTTTACTCAGTCATAAATCCATTATACATCTGCTATTTAAATATAGCATTCACCTCTAGGTATCCAAGAAAGATCATCTGGAATTTGGAAGTGTATAGGGAAGTCCATCAAAAATGATGTCAGATTCCAGATGGTTTACTTAGGTACAGTTTAAAGGATTAAGACTAATCAGTTTAGAAAATGGAGGGTAGGGGGGAAACAAGGGGCATGTCATTAATTAAAGATGATGAGTTGAGTAAAAGATAGTTTCCCTATGGTCTTGAAGGTGGACTCAAGGGATACCTGTAACATTTGCTCACATGTAAACGCTGAAAATAACTCCCATTTCCTGCTTGAACAGGTGGGGTTCTTTGGCTATGTGAGCTACACAGAAGCCATTGAGGGGAACGTGCTCATGAACTTCCCTTCTAATTTGGTGACTGAGATGATACGCGTCGGGTTCATGATGTCTGTAGCAGTTGGGTTTCCTATGATGATTCTACCTTGCCGGCAGGCACTGAATACCCTTCTCTTCGAGCAGCAGGTAAAGTCCTGGAGTTTGATTCAGTTATTTTTAAACTGCACTTTACATTCTCTATTGCTGTTCCCCACCCCACACACTTTTATTTCTCATGCAAAATGAATGATCAGAACCCTCCGGTTAGAGTTGTAGTGGTAGTTGTGACACTTGGTGGTGTTTTAGGCTGATGCTTCATGATATCCCTCTTGGTCACTAGAAATTATTAGGTAATAACCCAGAGGAGGAACCACCTTTGCTATGTGAAAAGGCCAATGAACTTTCTGTCAGCTTCTGGGGAGCTCTGAAGATGAAAGAGCATGAAATACATTGGGGGTAGTCATAGGAGAGTGTTGATAATTGTCAGTTAAACCAACCTATGCATAAGTGTTCTTATTGAAACAGAAGCTACAGGTTGGTATGCCTCCATTTCAGACTGTTTGACTATTATGAGGTAATACTTGGCCTGAAACATCTAGTCTCTTCATGGTGGAACAATTAAATAGGAAGAGCAGCTATTACAATAAATGGCCAATCCCTAAGACAAGGGAAAAGAATCTTTGGTTTAATGGGTCTAATTAGTTTATTGGTGGTTGGCATTAAGATGATGGACAGCCCAGAGAGCACCCCCCCCCCAAGAAACTGTACAGTCTTTGCATTGAGAAAACTGGAGGAAAGGGTATCTCCATCTTAAAAGATTACCACAGTACACTCTTACAGTGTTGCTATTCCACTTTTATGGCTCTGTCTGCTTTCTTTTGCATTCTGGGGTTTGTAGTTCAGGCCCTAAGAGCTCTCTGGCTGAGAATTCTAAATGCCCCTCATTAAACTGCAAATCCCAGAATGCAACAGGAGGCAGCCAGAGCAGTTAAAGTGCAGTAGCAGTCGTATAAGGGTGTAATGCAGTAAGCTCCTTAGGCCTGATCACAGACAACATAAGGGTTTTTCCCTGCCTTGATTATCCTCCCACTTGGAGGAATGAAGAAGGGCTACCAGGGAGGAGGGGGGGTCCAGACTAAGTGCCACCATTATAATGGGGCTTGGGCGCAGTGGCGCAGCAGCACATGCCATTCATTTTTCTAATGGAAGGGGGGGGGTCCGGACCCCACAGACCCCCCCCCCCCGGTTACATCCCTGGGGCTATCCTATATTATGTCCATTCTCTGACTGAAGATAGCACAGGACATTTTCCTTAGCCCAGTTGCTTTCCCACTGGAGAGAATGAGTAAGGTGGAGAAGAGTTTTGTGCCTCTCTTCACAGAGAAAGTGGAAATAGCCATAGGGTGTAGCAACACTGTATGGCGTCTGGTCTACTGGCCGTGATTCAGATTCAAAGGACCTCTCCACCCCTGCCCTAGGGGAAGGAAGTGATAATTAGCTCCTTTCTCAGACTTTCTTTCTTTTTCCCTTTTTCTTTTCACTTTTTCACTTTCTTGACCAGCATGTTGCTCCTGTCACGAAAATCAATCAATCTGGGGGTGAAAACAGAGTTGAGTTCCTCTTCATGTGACCTTTGTCCTTCCATGTACAATGTAATTATGAACATTGGTACTGTTTGGAAAAGGCATGCTTTTAATCAAATACAGTCATGGCTTGCTGAAGGCTTGGTGGGTCTTTTTCTTTAGTTACTGTGTTTGTCAGCAGTGTCAAGTGTTTGTATTTAAATACTACTACCTACACCTCACTGTTTTTGAGCAAAACTTGCCTGCGGTCCATTTAGGATCTTAAAAAGGCATAGAACCACAACAGGCAAGTAAAGACAAGCACAAAAGATGTGAAATAGGTAATTTAGTAGTGCAAATGTGTTGGTCATTGGTGATGATCTAATTTTCCTTCAGTTTCATACCATATGGTTGGTAAGGCATACCGTTATAGTTAGATACTGACAGATACTATGCTTAAGGTTCTGTAGGTCAAAATCCTAATGCATAATGGATCATACAGATTGGTAGGAAGCTCTGCTAAAACAAGTTTCTAGAGGATTGACCATTTAAGACACATCCTGACAAACAGAGCTGAGTAAGAAGCCTATTAACACAGTGGATTGGTTGATTAGTTTGCTACTTGTTTTTAACAGCAAAAAGATGGGACATTTGCTGCAGGTGGTTACATGCCACCTCTTCGATTTAAAGCCTTGACTCTGACTGTTGTATTTGGAACCATGGTTGGAGGCATCATGATCCCAAACGGTAAGTGAAATTTAGCTCTTTCTTAGTTGTATTTTCATACATCTCATCCTTCGTCTTAAGTGTTTATGCTGAATTGATGTGTATTTAAGCCTCAAACTCACTAGTGGCATTTGGGGCAGGGGCTTTCATTTAGATTTTAAGATTTTAAATACATACAGGACATATATTCATTCTGAAATACACACAGGGTGGCCACACCACTTTAGTTTAATTCTAGCTACTGGTACCCAGCTCAAAGATAGAGGCTTTGTACCATTTACAGAAGATGCTCTGGGTCTAAGATACAGAATTGTTACTGTTGGCATCATCATAGAAAACACCTCTTTGAAGGTCTTCATTGCCTTTGCTGAATATTTTGAGGGAATAATCAGGATACATTTCCCAGCAGAGAAGGGCCTGAACATCCTAACAGTGGTTAGCTCCGCCTGCTCAGCTCCTGATAGGCAGGTAGAATTCAAACAAAGAGAGAGTCCCTGCTCCCCAGTGGGAGGAGCGACCCCCTCAGGAACTCAGTCTTTCTTCCTGCCGTGCTCCTGATAGGACACTCAGACCTTCGCTCTTCGCAAGGATTATTCGCTGCAAGATCGCCTTTACTGCCTCACCAACCTCCTGGCTCTTTTTCCTTTCTTTTCCTTCCCTGCTGGTATTCCCTTTAAATAAAAAACCTTTCTTTTCTTTTTCTTCTCTTCAATTCCTCTTCCTTTCTTCCCCCCCCTCACCCCGGAGATGTCAGGCCCCAAAGAGGCCAAGCCAGAGAGGGAGGTCGCTTCTGCCCAGCCTGGACCAGCCCCGGCTTTGCCGGATGCTCGGTCGGAGGCACAGTCAAGATCCAGGGCAGGAGCGAGGCCACTGCACGCGGAGGGGTTGCCCCTTCCAGGCGTAGCCAGGTCCAAGACCCCCCCGGACGGCCCATTCAGGGTCTGGGGGGAGGGAGCTGCCCCCAGAGACATCAGACGACGAGGGGGGGGACCCCGAAAGTGCCCGCCCCCCCCCCAGAGATAGTGCAGTGGTTTTGGGCCTTTCTGGCAAAGGAGGGTTCGGCGCTAGTGTGGGCACCTCAGGGAGAGGGAGCCCAGACTGGGACCAGTCCGCAGAACCCAACGGAAGCCTGTGGGCCCCAGAGCCACATCTTGCGGCACAGAACGCTTATTCCCTCCCATGGGCGGGTGTACTTGCACCTCCAACGCAGAGAGATCCTTTCCCCCAATCCTTTGCCAGCGGGAGGGAATTTCCACCCTATGGTTGGAGAAACCCTTGACCGCTGGTGGGCTTCATGCCCAGCAACAACATGTTTTCGGCACCCCCTTATGGGGGCGACCATATTGGCCATGTGGGTCCTGATGGGGCGGCCATTTTGGGCGCGTGGGCCCGGATGGGGACAGTTCCTTTGGGGGGACTTCTGGTGACGGTCATCTTGGCCATGCAGTCGCTGATGGGGGGCCGCCATTTTGTTGGTCCTGATGCGGGCCGCTCCTCCAGCCCCATTTCAACGGGTGGTGGAGCCAAGGGCGCCTGCCGGCGGGGCTCTTCCGCCAATGATACCCAACGGCTTAGGCCTAGCCCCACCACCACCACAAGGGGCCAGACCAGGTTGGATCGGGCAAAGACTAGCGAGTCCTCAGCCACACAGGGAGGCAGCTTGGACACGCAGAACCAGGCCTCTCTTCCGCAAGACCGGACATCAAGCTCAGCCCCTATTAGAGATGGGGAGGAGATGTGTCAGACTCGGACACCGACATGTCCTACCAACCTCCGGCCAAACGTGGCAAGCGCGACAGGAGCGCATTAAAGTGCAAACGCTCCATCTCTTTTAACTCCTCAGATGAGGATTATACCGAGGGGAGTTATGAGACCGTAGACTCTGAATCTGAGGAAAGTGAATTATCTGATGAGGAGGGCCAAGAGGACAGGGATGTCCCATCCTCCTCTTGCTCGTTTCAGGTAGAGGATGTCCCTCTACTTCTAAAAAAGACTACAAAAACTCTAGGCATCAGTCTCCCTTCCACCCAATCCCCCGTTGAAGACTCTGACCTCCCCAGGGTGGGAGAGGACTTGTTCTCTGTCATTGCTCCCTCAGTACCAGAGATCCCTTGCCCCTACAATTTGATGCAGATCATCAGGGATGAATGGAGCAGGCCAGCGGCCAGCCATCCTAACCACAGCGCTATCAGGAAGTTATACAACTTCCAGCAAGCTGCCATTGATAAACTCAAGGTGCTGGTGGATGCTCCGGTGTCGGTGCTGGTGTCCTCAGTGGTGTTCAGCAGAGATGGCGAGGATACCTGAGGAACCCAGAGGATAGAAGAGCTGAGGCAGCGCTCAAGCGCGCCCACGATTCTGTATCCATAGCTATCAGGGCCACGGCTGTAGTCTCCATGGTCACGTGGGTCGCTCTTCAGTGGACCAGAGACCTGTTAGAGACAATCCCAACCATTGATACTAAAAATAGGCAGACCTTAAATAAGATTGCTAAGGCCAACGCTTTTGCAGCGGATGGTACATTGGACGCTATACAGTTTTGCGCCAGGGGCCAGGCCGCAGCGGTTGCAGTCCGACGACAGCTCTGGCTAAAAAACTGGAATGATGACACCAAGTCAAAACAGAATCTGGCTTTCACCCCCTACCTGGGCACCATTTTATTTGGCGAGTCCCTTGAGCCAGTCCTGGTTGAGGGCAAGGACAAAAAGAAGACCTTGCCTTCAATTAAGAAAAGGGAGGACAAAAAACAGTTCAGGCAGGGACACTCTTCCTTTCGCCTCTCTCGATCCTTTTCTTCCTCTAACTCCTTTCAAGCCAGAGAGGATAAGGCCAGCAAGCCTCGCTGGGGTGATACCAAATACCGTCCAAAAACCAACCACACAACATGTTCCAGTCTTCCCCCAGATCCAAAGACCTCGACAAACATTGCCTCCTACTGGAAGCAATTCAATGCCTGCTGGAGATCCAGGCCATCGAACCTATTCCGACAAACCAGAGACACCAGGATTGCTACTCAGCCTTCTTCCTGGTCCCCAAGAAGAATGGATCATGGAGAGCAATTCTCAGTCTGAGGGGCCTAAACCGCTTTGTTCGGAAGAAAAAGTTTCAGATGGAAACCCTGCAATCCATCCTTGAAGCTTTACAACCTGGAGACTTCCTCTCATCTTTGGACCTTCAGAATGCCTATTTACATATTCCTATCCACCCTTCACATTGCCGTTTTCTGCGTTTCAGATACAATGGCAACCACTTTCAATACAAGGCGCTTCCATTCAGCCTCGCGTTGGTGCCCAGAGTCTTCACCAAGGTGATGGTGGCACTGCTCGCACACTGGAGGACCCAGCGGATCCACGTCTACCCCTACCTGGATGATCTACTGATCAGAGCGAGGTCCAAACAACAGGCAATTCACAACACGTCCAGGGTCCTCAAGTGCTTGAAGATCCACAGTTTTCTGGTCAACACCAAAAAGAGTTCTCTCCATCCAAAACAACAAATCCAACACCTGGGAGCCGAAATAGATACACATCAGGGGACGGTTTCCCTACCCGTCAGCCGAAGACAGACCATAGCCGAAGTGGTCCACAGAGTGCTGAACTCCCGTCGGGCCAGCCTGTCGACGCTGAGGCATCATCAGGGTCTAATGATCGCGGCGATTGACTGTCTACCGTGGGCATGTTTTCACGCCAGAGCTCTTCAGTGGCTTCTCCTGCCCCACCAGCAGGCCATCGCCCTCAAACTCCACAAGCTCATCCAGGTTCCTGACCGAGTTCTGCTGTCCCTACAGTGGTGGATCTCTCCAGCAATCCTGACAGGCTGACCCATCTGGGGACCTGAGATGATTCAGATCACAACAGATGCCAGTCTCAGGGGCTGGGGATCCCACTGTGGAGCCCGCCTGGCCCAGGGCCGCTGGGACCACAACGAACAGTCCCACAGCATCAACTGGCTGGAACTCCAAGCTGTCCTTCTGGCTCTCTTGTCCTTCAAGGATCTGATTCAATTCCGGGTGGTCCTAATAAGGATGGACAATATTACCACCAAAGCCCACATAAATCGCCAGGTCCTGGGCCCTGATGGATGAAGCCCAAAAGCTGCTAATATGAGCAGAAACCAACCTTCTGTCTCTACAAGCCGAACATCTGCAAGGGAAACTAAATTCCAAAGCAGACTGGTTGAGTCGGACTGACCTCGACCAGGGTGAGTAGAGCCTTCACCCAGAGGTCTTCAGAGAGATCACCAGGGTCATGGGCCGACCGCTGGTTGACCTGTTCGCCTCCCCAACAAATGCCAATGTTCCGAGGTTCATTTCAAGGTTCCTGTTGGAGGAGGCCGAAAACATGGACGCCCTGAATTGCACCTGGTCTCAGGGGTTCCTCTATGCCTTTCCTCCCATTCCATTCCTGACAAGGTTTGGAGGGTTCGGAGGACAAAGTCGGAAGTCATCCTTGTCGCACCAGCGTGGCCTCGAAGACCGTGGTTCTCCGAGATTCTGGAAATATCAAACAATTCCATTCCACTGCCTCCCAGACTGGACCTTCTTTCCCAGGGACAGGTTCACCACCCCGAGCCAGACTGGCTTCGGCTACACACCTGGAAATTGAACGGGACATGCTGACAGGATACGGCTACTCCCCAGAAGTGGTGGAGTCTATCCTGGCATCCAGGCGTCAGTCAACGATGAGGATTTATGAATACACTTATAGGGCCTTCCGGAGGTGGTGCAAACAGAAAAATAGGGATTTCATCTGGATATCAGTCTCGACCCTGCTACAGTTTATCCAAGACAGCGTAGATCAGGGCCTCCGCCCTAATACAGTAAAAAAACTAGGTGGCAGCCATCACTTCTATTTTGCCACACGATGAGACAGCCAAGATATCCCATCACCCACACATACGTAGGCTACTAAAGAGAATTTCCAACAGGTCACCACCCACACACAGTCCACCGCTTTCCGTCATGGGACCCGCACACAGTCCTCAAGGCGCTGACGATACATCCATTCGAACCGTTGAGAGAGGCGTTCCTCAAATGGAAGGTGCTTTTTCTTACAGCTGTCACCTCGGCGTGCCACGTGTCAGAGATTGGAGCATTGTCAGTGCGCGAGGAGCTGTGTTCCGTCAGACCTGACTCCATCCTTCTGTGCCCTCATCCAACCATTATTCCAAAGGTTAACTCGGTGTTCCATTCCTCACAGGACATCATACTGCCGTCTTTCTGCCCTCGACCGGTAAAAGATCTTGAAAAGATCTGGCACAATCTGGATGTGCGCAGGGCCATCAAGGTCTATCTTAAAAGGACTGCAAGCTTCAGAAGGACCAAGTCGCTTTTCGTCTCCTTTCAACCTAAGTCCAAAGGCAAAAAGGTGTCTCTCTCCACCCTCAGCAGATGGATCAAGGCCTGCATTGTCACCTGTTACCAAGCCTTGGGTCTCCAACCACCACAAGGCATTACAGCCTATTCAACCAGAAGCGCTGCAACCTCGGCAGCACTGGCCACCAACGCTTCACTGGGAAGATCTGTAGAGCAGCCATGTGGAAGTCCCCTTCCACGTTTGTCAGACATTACAAACTAGACATAACTCATTCAGCCAACGGAAGGCGTGTCCTTCAACAGATAGTGACAGGTTCCTCTGTCTCAGCGACAGCAGTCCCACCCTAATTTTAAGGGTTTTGGTAAATCCCACTGTTAGGATGTTCAGGCCCTTCTCTGCTGGGAAATGGAACGTTAGTACTTACCTGAGATACGTCCCTTTCCAGCAGAGAAGGTCCGAACATCCTCCCCACCCTGGATGCTACATCACCATTGAATACTACATCAACAAGCAACCAGATCGTCCACCCTCCTCGCTCTCACTCTCGCTCTTCAGATTTGGAACTGGTGCATTCCCAGACACAGCACCCTGCAGACCATCCATCTTCCAGGGGAGGAGAATGTGCTTGCAGACAAACTGAGCAGAGCTCCAGACTCTTGCCACAAGTTGCAACTCAACCCTCACGTCATTTGCCATTTGTTCTCTCTCTGGGGAACTCGGGACACTGACCTGTTTGCCTCTCATCTGAACTTCCAGTACAGTCAGTTCTGCACCAGGATTCCTTCCGACCAGTCATTAGGAGACGCCTTCTTCTTCCACTGGTCGGACAAGATGTTCTGTCTCTTTCCTCCCTTCCTTCTCATCACAAGGGTGTTAGCCAAGCTCCAAACAGACAGTTCAGATGCGATCCTTGTCACCCCGTGGTGGCCGAGGCAGTCATGGCTTGCTCCTCTCCTCCAACTCTCCAACTAGTTTCGGCCACTGCCTCTCCTTCCCAACCTCCTGACCCTCCACAACTGTCAGGTTTGTCACCCGGACGTCAAGACACTTGTCGCCTGGAGGATTCTGCCTTAAACCGTCTCTCACCTCCGGTTCGAAAGGTCATCTTGGCTTCCCATAAGCCTTCCCTCAAGTGGAATAAATTTTTGTCCTTCCTGACTGACAGGGGATTCCTTCTCGGAGGTTGATGTCCCCATTGTCCTCAAGTTCCTGAACTCCCTCTTCAGGTCTGGCCTTTCCATCTCCTCCTTGAGATGCTACCTTGCATCCATCTGTGCCTGCTTTCAGTTTTCTGACTGCCTGTCCTTTTTTGTTGATCCCTTGGTGAAAAGGTTCTTCAAAGGACTCAAAAACCACAAGCCCCCAACTGCTGCCCCAGCGCCCGCTTGGGACCTTCAAGTCGTCTTGGCAGCCCTGTCTACAGCTCGCTTCAAACCCCTTGCTTCCGGTAACCTCAGGCTCCTCACCTGGAAGACAGCATTTCTGGTTGCACTGACCTCCACACGCCAGGCCAGTGAAATCTGTGCCCTCCGAACTGATTCTCCCTACCTCAAAGTTTTTAGGGACAAGGTTGTCCATAGACTGGACATTTCCTTTTTGCCAAAGATAGTTTCTATCTTCCATCTCAACCAAGACATTTTCTTCCAATGCTTGCTCTGGACCCGACCACTGACACCGAGCGTCAGCTCCATTCTCTCGATGTCAGGTGGGCTCTGGCTTTCTGCCTCGATAGGACTTTGGTCTCAAGGCTTTCTCAATGGCTTTTTGTCTGCTACTCCATCCCTAAGCTGGGATTGCCTGTCACACTTCAACGTTTCTCTAAGTGGGTAACCTCCACTATCCACTTCTCCTATGAACTTTTTGGGAAGATGCCCCCATTCAACTGGGGTGGTAGCTACTTCCTCTGCCTTCCTCTCTGGCATTCCCTTGGAGGACTTCTGTAAGGCTGCGGTATGGTCACAACCGCTGACCTTTATCAAGCACTACAGACTTAATACCAAACAACGCTGTGAGGCAGCCTTTGGCAGAGCTGTTCTTCTTTCTGCAACACATTTGAGGTTAGTTGACAACTGTTCAATGATTCACAATCACACTATTTTCTCTGGTTTAATAATTTATTTATTGCCAGGACACGCCCTTCTCCGGGGGAAACTCAGCTTGTCAGTCTAACACATTTGTGTGCTTCGCAGAGACCATGAAGAAGAAAGACAGCTTGCTTACCTGTAACTGTAGTTCTTCAAGTGGTCATCTGCGAATCCACACAAATCCCGCCCATCCTCTCCTCTGTCATGTCCTGCGCTTTCTTCCTTTTCTGCTCTTGCAACGGACTGTTTGAACTGAGAAAGGGCGGAAAAACACCAAGCCTATATAGAGGGTGGGCGGAGCTATCTCCAAAAAGTCTTCTCTAGCGATTCCAGTAGGATCCGAAATTGCTGTGCAGGCACAGACTAACCCATTTGTGTAGATTCGCAGATGACCACTCGAAGAACTACAGTTACAGGTAAGCAACCAGTCCCTTACATGCCCCTTTGATCCTTTCAATGCTTCCTGAAGGATTGGAGCTGGTATCCTGATGCATGTTAGTATAAACATGGGTGTAAATGTGTTAGTTCATCAGATAATGTCCCAGATAGTATACATATCGTATATACTCGACTATGTCGAGAAATTTTTGCCCCAAAATGGCCTCCAAAATCCTGGGTAGACTTATGCACGGGGTAATAAGATACTTCGACCAAGCCTCTCCTCAACTGGGCTTCATCCGCAAGGGACAGCCCAGTTGGGGGCAGGCTGGGAAGGGCAAATGATCACCCTGGAGCCTCTCTCCAGCTGGGCTCCTTCCACGGAGGCAAGCCCAGCTGGGGACAGGCTAGGAAGGGCAACCGATCACCCTGGAGTCTTTCCCCAGCTGGACTGCCTTCGCAGGGGAAAGCCCAGCTGGGAACAGGCTGAGAAGGGTGAGCGATTGCCCGGGAGCCTCTTCCCCAGCTGGGGTGCCTCCGCAGGGGATAGCCCAATTGGGGACAGACTGGGAAGTGTGACTGATTGCCCTGCAGTCTCTCCTCATCTGGGCTGCCCCCTTAAGTCCAACCCTTGACATATCCACTGGGTTATTTAAAAATCTGCATTTTGGCCCCAAAGGTTGACCTCGACTTATAGACGAGGTCAACTATAGACGAGTATATGGTAATACCCCAGTACATAGGTATCTGATGTAATAGTTCCTCACCATCCCAGTTGATCCCAGTTAAACAGTTTCTAATTAAGGGAGCAGTTAGGTTGCATGCAGTCTCTGTTTGTTGCTCACAGTTTGTTTGTTGTTCTTCCTCTTTTTCGCCAGTGGAGACCATCTTGGGCCTAACAGGTGCAACAATGGGAAGCCTCATCTGTTTTATCTGTCCAGCTCTCATTTACAAGAAAATCCACAAGAATGCACTTTGCTCACAGGTCAGTGACAGCTCATGCTGTAATTATAGGAACAGATTTCTTTTTGTGATTGTTTTGAAGGCATTCCTGGTTTACTCCAGGATTGTTACTTTCACATCAGGTCCAGCATTTCTCCTATAAGAAATGGCTTTCATCTTTTGATTTTCATTTTTCCCCTCTAGATGCAGGTTAAAGCAGGATAGGTTTGGTATTCTCTCTACTATAATTTAGCCAAGTGGCACCATGAGGTATGTGTACACTGTTCTAACATAAAATGCTTTATTTATTTATTTAGGTATTTATTCCCTGCCCTTCAGCCCTAATGGCTCTCAGAGCGGCTTACAATTATTATTTTAATCAGACAGTTCCCTGCCCTCAGGCTTACAATCTAAAAGACACGAAACAAAAGGAGAAGGGAATGGTGGAGGGAAAGGGGATGAGGTCCAGTGGTTCTTCTCTCTCTCTGAGGCCTGGACCAAGGCAGATGGATTGGAGGGAGGGCTCTTCCTTCTTCCAGGCTAGCTGTGATGGAGCTGGACCTGCCTGGTGAACTCCTTCTCAGGCCGGCGGATGGCAGTTATGGAGGGTGGAGTCTCCTTCCTTCAGGCTAGCCCTGATGGAGCTGGACCTGCCTGGTGAACTCCCTCTAACATAAAATGGTTGCTGGTATCGGCAGTGTTAATCATCCTGTTGATGATAGGGTGTCCTGGGAGGGTCTCTTATTCAAGCGGTCACCATAAGTCAGAATCAACCTGACAGCAGTTAACAACAGTTAGCAGTGGAATATTTTGTGAACCTCTGTGTGAATGTGTGTTTGTATGTGTGTATATATGAAGGTGTTGTAGTCACAATCTGGGCCTCCATATTAAAAGCAAGATCAGGCCCATGAAATGATTCATCAAAGTCATGATATGTCATAGGACTGAAAGGGATTCAGAGGTCATAATTCATGCATTTGCCTTCATCTGTGATCAGAAGGGCATCAAAATACCCTTCCTGTACAGGAGATGGATTTAGAGGCACCATGCATGTCTTACTCTCTGCAGAAGTATCAGATCCAAAATGTAGTTATCACTTTCCATCTTACCTAGAAGAGATATTAAGGTACTAATGCATCTCCAAAGTAGTAGATAAGGTGCAAAGAATGGCTTCCTCTTTGCACTCCACAGAATAATAAGTGTGCCAACAAAAGTGAACAAGGTGGATGAATCATATGTAGCCTGCAAGCTACAAACAATTTAGTAAAAATAATCCATTTGTGCCAAATAATCACTCCTGGACCAAGGTGGTATCTGTCAGGGAAAATCCTAAAATTCTAGGCCTTTGAAGAGACGGAACTTGTTTGTCCCATAAGTACTTTCTGAGTCAGTTTGAGCAAAGAGTACCTGCACTCTGCATATGATTATCTTTTCAGTTAGCTGGCCACAGTCAGCTGCTACCAGTAAAAATGGTTTTTTTGTTGATCTTGGGAGGCCACTAATCAGGCTAGGAAAGCACAGATATCTGTCTTAGAGGCATTAAAGAGGCTTATCATTTGAAACCCTAAACTATTTGGGACCCAGCTATTGGATGGAGTATCTTATTTCATACCATCCAGCCCATGTATCAAGCTTCAGACACAGCTCTTCTTTCAGTATTATCAGTAGTATTATCTTTGTACAAAGGGGATAGTTTTTGTGGTTACTCCCAGACTTTCAAAAACATCCTTGCCCTAAGAAAGTTTCACTGGTATCAACATTTCAGTCTTTTTGGTGTCAATTATGACAGTCTTCCTTCTAACTAGTTTTATAGTATAGTGTGCTGTTTTGTGGGTTTGTTGCCTCTCAGGTTTACCCTTGCGGATGAAGCCCAGCTGAGAATAGGTTTGGTCGAAGTACATATGACAGTGATATGTTGTTCTAACTACTGTATTGTGCATTGCCCTAGAATTCACTGGAGAACAGTGTGATCTAGAAGTGTTTAAAATTAGAAGTCTAGAAGTGTTTAAAATTACCACTCAGTACAGTGGACTAGGGCAGTGATGGTGAGCCTATGGCACACATGCCAGAGGTGGCACTCAGAGCCCTCTCTGTTGGCACACATGCTGTCGCCCTAGCACAGAGTTTGCCAGAGTTTCTTACTAGAAAGCCAGAAGGACGCGGCACTTTGCAATAAATAAGTGGGGTCTGGGTTGCAGTTTGGGCAGTCGGTCTGTAAAAGGTTCACCATCACTGGACTAGGGGAACAGGCAGAATCCAATCAGCAGTGACAACTCAATTCCATTTGGACATTTGGGGCCTTATGTGCCCTCTTTGCAGCCATTGCTACTTGTATGTTTGCATATCCAGTTTGTCTTCAGGTTAATTCCCCAAGTTAAACATTGCACTTTATTGTAATTACATTTTATACAGAATATTGCAAAAACAACAACAACCCTGAATCCCCCCCACCCCTCTTTTAACTGAAGGGTGGGAAATATTTTTTGTAGAAATAGACTTTAAAAAACTGTAACCAGCTTGTTAATATGCATACACAAATTACTCCTCAATCAAGCGGCTTTGTCTTTTTACTCATATTGGCTGTTATAAAGACTGGCTCGGTTGCCAGTCATGGGGCTTTTCTGGTAACAGGATGCCGTGTTGAGTTATGTGCCAGAGGATGGCATAGGTGTCATACAGTTCAAGGTGGATCCTGGAGGAGGTGAGTCAAAAATGTGCTCCTCCTCTATTTTCCATCGAAACAGTTCCCATGGGGGAGGGGAAAATGCATCCCCAGATGTTTTTGTTGGCTAGCAAAAGGGTGTCTAATTCTGCCAACTGGAGTTGTTAATTATTACAGACAGCTGGTCAGTCAACAACTGGCAGTGAGCCAAAGACCAAGAACAGCAGCTTGGATTAAGTGGCAGGGGTAGCTCAATTTAAAAGCTTGGAATGCTAGACAGATTATTGAGTAACTGAGTGACAAGAGGAAGTATAAGAACTGTGAGCCAGGCTTGTGGAGGTGCAAATGACCTGGGAAGTTGCCTCGTTTGCTGTGGTTCCTCTTGTAGACCCTGTATCCTTACTTGGCATGTTGTGGCCTCACAGGGACAGATTAAAGACTGGGGAAGTACAGATGAACTTTGTTGAGTAAAAGTGCTTGATTTCTGAGGGGAAGAGGTTAGCTTTGCTCTCTGGAAAGGTTTCTTCAAACAGGTGAACTTTTATTCAGCAAAGTCACTCAACAGCCCACATTTGACAGGCTGGATACAGAGAGTGGGGTTTGTTTGTTTTTTTTTGTTTCATAGATTTGTGCCCCAGTTTTTAAATAGGGTTCTAAAAAAACACCCATGTGCTTTAAAAATTAAAAGCACAAAAGATATGGCTCTGTAAGGAAAGATACTGAGCTTGGAGAAAAGAGGAAAATAGTTGAAAAATGTTAGTGATTGTTCTGTGCAGTTGGCAAACAGAGAAGTGGGCTGTAATCAACACACCACAACTCCACATGACCAGATAAAATTTCAATGATATTGTCACACTTTTCTTTTGAATGCATAGCCAGTTCAGATCTCATGCATGTCACCTTGCCCTGAATTGAATCTCTTTTGCTCTTTTCTCAGCCATTCACTCAGCCTGGAATGATCTTTTGGGAGCTCTTCATGGTTCTTTCAGTTACATTAATATTCTGTATTTCTCTCTGTCTGCCAAATGTCTCTCTATTCCATACTTTCTAGCTGAGCCTGAAAGTGGAGGAGCTTTAAAAATGAATGGTGATTGTTTTTCTAGGCCAGTTACTTTTTCCAGAGTTTTCTTTGCATGTGACAGCAGCTCAACATGCACACCTAGGATGCAGCAAATGCCTCTTTCCCCTGGGTTTAGTGATTCCAACTATATGGAGATAGTTTGTGGCAAAGAACAACACCTTGCTTTCTTGCAATGAAAGAGGAACCCTCTCTTTGGAGCCAGAATTATCTTCACTTTGTGGAGAAGTTCCTGCTCACCATTTTTTAAAACCCATCCTGCCTATCAAGTGGCTGCTGCAGGACTGCTAAGTCTCTTGAATGTTTTCTGAGCAGCTGCTCTATTTCCAGGGACGAAACCTACACCCAGAAGCCCTTGGCCTTTATGGTTATATTTCCTTAGAGAATTTAAGTTCCCTACAGTTTCGAATTAATGATGGCTCAGTGGAAACAATTCACTGGGGCTGACAAAAGCTTCTGCCTGGATATATGTTAGGAGGAATGCAGTGGTCATGATGTTTGTATATTGAGGGGGGGGGTTGTTAGTTTTTGTTTGTTTGTTTGTTTGTTTGTTTGTTTTGGCACATAACTGCTTCAGTCTGAACCAAACTGCAGTTCTCAAGATGTTTGTTGGAGTGAACTGCTATTGAAATTTTTACCTTTTGTCTGCAATTTTTCTATTGGGTTGCTTCAAATATATTACATGTGTCCCTTGCTATCCACAGGGGGATCCATACTGTACCCCCCTGCGGATAGCAAAAAAAAATGGGACTTTAAGTCCTGTTCTTTTCAGTGGGTGCATGCGCTTGTTTTAGTGGGTGCATGTGCGTGCACCCATTAAAAAAAACGGGGCTTGCTGTCCATAGAAAGTCAAACTACAGATGTCAAGCCTGCAGTTGGTGCAAGTGTGCTGTATAAGGCTATTTCCAGAGCTTGGGAAAATTATTTTTGTTCTGACTAGAATTCCCCAAACCCCCCCCCCCCCATTGGTATGGTCAATGCTCTTGCTGGCTTGAAGCTTCTGGGAGTGGACCTGAGCAGGGCTGCCGAGGATTGGGTGACTTGGAGGTCTCTTATTCATGGGATTGCCATATGTTGAAGTCAATTCAAAGGCAGCTAACAATAAATAAGAATAAGAATAGGATTTATTTATATGCCGCGCAATCACTGGGAATCTCGGTGGCTTACAACAGAGGGGATAATAGACGGTTCCCTGTCCGCAGGCTTACAATCTAAAAAGACACGACACAAAAAGAGAAGGGAATGGTGGGGGGGGGGGATCATAAACAAAAACATAGTCCCGAAAAAGTGATATTTCTAAGCTCTATGTACTTCTCGTTTTCCTCTATAATAGATTTTTCCCCAATAAGAAAACAGATGAAGGGCAGGAAAATTTGGGTGGGTTGCAAACTTATGATGGCCCCGCCTGCCATTCAATGTAAAATCAGGTAAATGGGGCTGGGCAACTGTAGAAAGAAAGCCTCACTAAAAGCTGACCCTAGAAGTCATAGAATCATAGAATAATAGAGTTGGAGGAGACCGCAAGGGCCATCCAGTCCACCTCCCTGCCATGCAGGAAATCCAAATCAAAGCATCCCCATTGACAGATGGCCATCCAGCCTCCGTTTAAAGACCTCCAAGGAAGGAGATTCCACTACCCATTCCGAGGGAATGTGTTCCACTGTCGAACAGCCCTTACTGTCAGGAAGTTCCTCCTAATGTCGAGGTGGAGTCTCTTTTCCTGTAGCTTGCATCCATTGTTCCAGATCCTGTTCTCTGGAGCAGCAGAAAACAAGCTTGCTCCCTCCTCAATATGACATCCCTTCAAATATTTAAACAGGGCTATCATATCACGAACAGTGACCGTGAGGGGAGTCTGTGCACCATTCCCAAGATGCACAATGAAGCCAAGCACTCTATTATTGGGGGGGGGCAGGATGATCAGAGGTCCTCCTTTACCAGGACATGTCCTCCATCTTGGGCTTTTTGTCCAGGGGGAATTCCAAAATGTCCTCCATTCTGAGCAGGGCTATGAAGCATGAATTTACATTATTTCTACGAATGTTGTGAGCTTTTATTTGATCATGCCTTCCACTTTTCCTGGATGTCCCACATTTTGAGGTGCCTTGTCCTCCTTTGGGCTTAGGACACCTAGTCACCCTGGGAAGCAGCTAATACATGTCAAAAATTAAATGCAACCAAATGTAACCCGAACTGGGGGAAGCCAACTCGACTCCTGGGGACTGGGCTGAATTCTCATCTTGGTCCCTGGCCACCCACTGATATGGACTATCTCTCCCAGGATGCCCATCTCTCTGTCGTTTGATGGTTTAACTAATCTAGACTATTTTATTACTGTTTCCGAATTAAGGGAGAGTTTTTTAAAGAACTGTTTTATTATATCTTATTTTATGGCTGTATTTTACTGTTTTATTGTCTTATTTCATTATATTGTAAGCTGTCTGGATCCTCCGGGAGAGGCATGGTAAAAATAAAATGTCTGTTCTATTCTATTCTATGTTCAGTGTCTAGCAATTGTGATGGACCCCGTTGGTCTAGCTGAGTATGCCAAGGTGTCCAAGGCAGAGTCTGCTATAAACTGTAAGGCCCTGGAGATCTCCATGAGCCCCACATACAAAGATTACTACCATCATCCCCCCATATTTGCGGCTTCAATTATTCTCAGATTTGATGAATATGTTCTGTCTAGGAATATCTAGGTCCCCCTCCAGTGCAACTCTATGGTCAACTTTAACTAAAAGTTGCACCGAAAGGCCTAGAGATTCCTAGAGAGGATACTCTACTAGGCATTTGTAGTTCCCCCAGTGCAACTCTATGGTCAGTGTCTGTCGGACATTGACCACAGAGTTGCCCTGGAGGACCTACAGATTGCTAGAGAGGTATTCTCTCAGGTAAAAACATGGTGTTTTTGTTATTTGCAGTTTCTCCATATTCACGGGGGTCTTGTGCCCCTAACACCAGTGAATATGGAGGGACAAGTGTACTTGCTATTGCTATTGCTACCTCCCAATGTCTTGCCCACGTTCAGTGCCTAGCCATTGTGATGGGCCCTGTTGGTATGACTAAAGTATGCTGAGTATGACCAAAGTGTCCAAGGTGGAGCATTGCAAAGATTACTATATGCTCCCTACAAATGGCTGGAGAGGAGAGGAGACGAAGGGGAGGCCTGACCTGTCTGAAGCAGAAGGGCATGGTGAGCACGCTGACGCCGACGATGCTATTGACGATGTTCATGATGAGGCCCCAGTTGGAACCAGAGGGCTGTGAGGACGCCATGGCTGTCAAAGGAGGGGGGCAGGAGGGGCCCAGGCAGATCAGGGGGCGACTTCGTGGCGTTCTGGACAGAGGCTGCCCCCAACCATTCTTTTGTCCTGTCCACCCCATTCTTTTTTGGTGCTTTTCCCTCAGCGTTCACAGGTACTGATCTTTCCCCCCCAGACAATAGGGAACTGTGTCTTTCCCCAGCCAGGAACTATGTGGCTCGATTTGGATATGATTCTTTAGACATTAGATGTTGACTTTGCATCACATCTTGGTCTGTCCAAATATCTACTTCTGTTCATTGTCATTCTGTGACAGCTTCCCTGCAATAACCAAGGGGTGGTGCAGAAGCAGACAAAGTTCCTTTATTTTTATTTAAGTGCTCTCACTACCATCTTGTTAATTACTTTGCTGGCATTACGGGAAGCTCAAGAAAAAGAGAGGATCTCCACACCCCACCTCCTTTCATTGAGGTCACTTCTGCTCATTGCTTATGAATGCCTTGTCATCTCTATTATATTTAATGATCTGTCACCTGCAAATGGGAAAGGGGCTTTTAAAAATATTAACCCTTTCAGAAAACCTTGTGCTTGAAAAGTGTTATTTTTCTTCTGGGAATTAATAAATCAGGCCTTTCCTGAGGTGATCAGAAACATGAAGTTCCAGGATAGCTTTAAAAATGTTGCAGCAGTGGCCAACTGTTCACAGCAATCAATATTTGAGTGTTCTAAGGTGTTTTGTAATGGTCGTAAGGTCTCTGCAGTGGTTGGGTCAGATACTTGCCTTGTCACAGAAAGGGTCAAGACAGGCGGAAGTGCATCGGTGGCCTGTCCTCATCCTGAGTCCAGATGCCTTTTGCTCAAACTGTTCTGAAACTGCAGAGGAGTGTGATAGACATAATGTCTTAAGTGAGGCAAAGAGGGGAAGAGGAAGCAAGATCTGATGAAAGAAAAATTGAGACTGTTCAGGGCACAACACTGAAGACCAGGAAATTAGGGAAATTAGGAAATAGAAAAAGGAGAGATGTGACTGCAGGAAGTTGCTTGGGTGAGAAATTCTGAAGTTGGTACATTGGTTTGAGAATAACCTGACAGCTTTCTGACTGAAGGCCTCCAGTCTTCAGAGCATCAAATACTTATTGGTTGGGTTGTTGACCAAAACCAGGAGAAACTTGGAAGATATTACAACACTAAAGACATTACTCAGAAGATTCTGAAATATAGATAATGGAGTGCTTGACCATAGCAGGGATATTGGCAATTCAGCTTAATTGTGTCAGGAACTGATACCGGGTGTATGGATGTTATTGATTTGGGTATTCTGTCTGGCTCCATTCTTAATGAGACTGATAACGAAGGGAAGCCAAATAAAGTTAAATATTTAGGACTGGCACATGAAGGGGGAAATTGCACACATGCTGCCAGATTTCTGTTTTCTTTCTCAGTGCAGCTGTTTCCACTGCTGAAGAACAAAGTTGCTTTTTAAATAGTATGGTGGCTTCTCTTCTAAGTAGTGAGAATTGCAGCAGAAAAACTTTGAAACAGAAAATCTGGCTGCTCAGATATATTTCCTTCCATGTGTACCTGGCCCTTCTTGGAAAAGTGCAATTTAATCTCCCCCATTCCATGGGGAGAAGTTAATTTTATTTGGCTTCTCCAGTGTATCAATCTTATTAACTGTGAAGCTGGCACACCCAAACTAGCACCCCCCCCCCGCATGCCTGTCTTCAATTGCTAATATAATTACAACCTAAAAACTCAATAGTGTAGCATCCTAATTCATTTCTATTTTTAAGAAACATTTTTTAAATGGGGAGGAACCATTTGCTCAGTGGTAGAACACACCTTTTGAATGTTTTAGGGGTTCGATTCAGTCCCTAGAATCCCCAGTTAAAAGCTTCAGGTAGCCTGAAGTGATGAGAGAGATCTCTAGCTTATTGATTTGGAAAGTCCTTACCAGTCCATAGACAACACTGTCCATAGGCCAGTTATAAGGAAATCCCTTGTTAAAACCGCTTAATTGGCTACTTATTCATTTCCAGACACAACTCAGAGTGTTGGTCATGACCTGCTATATGGCTTCAGACTATCTGAAAAATCTTATCTCCCCATAGGACCATGCAAGGGAAAGCTTTCTTTTGGTCCCATCAGTATCATAGGCTCACTAGGTGAGGACATGAGAGAGGGCCTTCTCTGTTGCTGTTTCTACCCTCTGGAATTCTCTCTCATGAGAGACTAGGCTGATGTAAGCACCCCTATAACACCACAATGTATTTCGGGCCTCCTTATTTTTATATTGCATATCTGGAAGATAGCATGTGCTTCTGAGGTTGCGATGGCCTTTTAAACACTGGGATGGGAGTGAGAATAAGGCATGTAGACTCTGAGACAAGCAGGCAACTCAAGTAAGACACAAACAAAGGATGAAGGGGGTTTGCTGACCAGTGCAACTTTCCCTTTCACTCTGCATTTCCTACTAGAACAGGCAACAAAGGATGGGTTCACACCAACAGATCAAACAAGACCATATTCCTCATTTACTCTCCCAGTGTGTTCCCAAATACCTGTCCAATCCACACTTTTTGGGGTGCCTCAGATCCTGTCACTGCTTTGTTATGCCAATCATACTACATCAGTAAACTTGGTCTGTTTTATCTCTTGAATGTCAAAATTGGCAATCACTTTGGAGTCCTTTTTTTATCCTCCCGAAGGACCATTAAGTCTTTATTTCTCATGGAAACACCTTAGCCTGAGGCTAATTTTAAGGTATAAATATAGGCAGAAAAAACTAGCCTGTTTGCACACAGTCTACCTAGCACTCAAGTGAACCCCCCACCCCAGCTGTGTTCTGTGGCTGTTGCCCTTGGACTTCCAATCTGAGCCGCTTCTACCTTCTGTGGTCAGTCTTCAAGACAGGTAGCTATCACTCTTAATCCAACCCTCAATCTCCGCTATCCCCTTTCTGTATTACCATTTCAGTTAGCTCTGTATCAGTTACTACTGGCATAAAAAAGTGCTTCCAGTCCTAGAGGTTAACCACATTCTTGCAAGCCAAAATAATATTCCTCAACATATTAAAGATAGACTGCTGCTATAAGTGGAGAGTCTCCAAGCCTCACACATTTGTGGGTAACACTGGCTGCCTCCCTGCTTTCCTTTTGCAGGCAGACACAAACCTTTTTGTTGAAACAGGATTGTAATGTGTTAGCAGGGGAGCTTCTTATTGGAATGTTTTATTTGTCCTTTTTTAATGTTGTATGTCTTTTAAATGATTTTATACATTTTATGTGGTGATTTTAATTTTTTAAAAAATGTTATTGTTAAGATTTTTAATTGCCTCTCTCTGGGAGCCGCTTTGAGTCCCATTCTGGGAGAAAAGTGGCATACAGATGCAATAAACAAATAAATAGGTAAATAATAAACAAACACTGAGCTTGGTCAGCCAGTATACTAGTGTAAAGTATCTTCATGTGTTTGGGAAAAGCTATAGTCTACATGTTGCAGTCAAACAACATTTAGAGGTCTGCACTTCAGGACAACTCTGAGGTAGGTTAGGCTGGACAGTTGGACTGGCAGGAAGTTATTCACAGTGAAATTTATGACTGGTGTGGGATTTCAGCCTCAGTCCAACAGTGTCTACTATACAAGGGAGTGCTGAAAAGTTCTGAGCCAAACTCACTGCTCAAAATCTTAGTGTAATTTTGTCATTGGAGTTTGAAAAAGCATTCCTTTGTGTTGTGAATTACCAATTTATATATATATATATTTTGAGATCATTTATAGAACCATATCATGGGAAAGTGTGGAATTTTCAAGTGCTGAATTCCAGACCATCATGAACTTCCTTTTCCTGCAGAGGAAGACTCCAAAGTGTGAATTTTTTCAGATCACTGATAGAACCATGTCAATGAAAAATGTAGAGTTTTCTTTTTTTAAATTTATTTCTAACACAAAGAAATGTATTTAAAAAATACACATAAAGTTAAAATTAATATAGCTATTACAGAACCACTTTTAATAAAATAAAAATATAGACATTACAGAAACAACAATAAAAAGACTTCCTATTCTCTACCTTATGGTTCATTACTGTCAATATTGTCAACTTTTACTACTGTCAACTTTTATTATTATTCATCATTTATCAATAAACCTCTTATCTTATCTTTGTTATAGAAACTTGTCCTTATATTACTCCAAAAACAATTTGTACACAAATTCTTCAGTTTCTTAATCTTAATCGTCCTCTGGCCTTCCTCCTCCTCCAGGATGGCAAGGCCTTCTCTGGCCAGGCTGTGCTGCCCGGAGCTTCAGCTCCGTGTGATCGAGGCGGCAGCAGCAGGCCATCCTGGAGGAGGAGGAAGGCCAGAGGAGGAGGTGGGAGGAGGAGGAGGAAGAGGGGTGAGCATGGGTTGGGAACCTCTGCTCTAAATGGATGTAAATCTGATTTTATGGACTTCGGTGTTTAATCTATTATGTGGTATCCAGATATAGTGCTTTGAATGTTATAGAAGAAAAAGATCCTATATGTTATATACAAGAAAGATTATTATTTCTATTTAGAAAATTGTCTAAGCCACATTTGTAATTAAAAATCCTGAGAACAAAAAGAATATAAATCAAGGGAAATTATGTCTACAGTATTAGGAGCACAGGCAACCAAAAGCCAAACCCAAAGCACAAGTTGGCGGGGCTTAATGGAGATCCTCTCAAAACAAACTGATCTACATTATTTATTTGTTTATTTTTAGTATTTATATCCCACTCCTCAGCCACAAAGGCTATCTTTAGAGTATTTATGCCCCGCTTTTCAGCCACAGAGGCTCTCAGAGCAGCTTACAAATGGATAATTAGACTGTTTCCTGCCCTCAGGCTTACAATCTAAAAAGACATGACACAAAAGGAAATGGGAAGGGGATCAGATCCAGCAGTTCTTCTCTCCCTCTGAGGCCTGGACCAGGGCAGATGGACTGGAGGGAGGGCTCTGCTTCTTAAATCCAACTTCTGTTGGAGGAGATGAGAAGTTTTTTTAAAAAAGAGATCTGACAGGAAGTGAAAAATAACAGGAAAGAATCAAACTATTCTTTTAATAAAGGATCTGACAAACTGGACAAGAAACTAGACAACATAACAAGAAAAATCATAAATGTAAAAGAAGATGTTGACATATTAAAAAAAGAAATATCAAGAATTAGAAGACAAGATGAATAACGTTTCAAACAATCAAAGAGCTGATAAAAATTTTAATTCTGTTACTAGAATTAAGATACAGGGAGAGATGCTTAAAACTTGGAAGGATTCCAGAAATGTCAAATGAGAACTTATATGAATATGTCATCCCACATCTTGCAGACTTTATTGGAATGCTGGAAGAAGTCATGATTATGGAAGTGGACCATCTCTTTAGAATAAATTCTCAAATAGCTAGAGAAAAAAAATCTACCCAGAGACGTTGTGATATGTTTCACAAGATCACGAACTAGAGAGCTAATACTCCAATCAAGTTATACCAAAAAGTAACAAACTGAAAGAAAAGACATAAAAATATTTAACGACATCCCTACACTTATAGTAAAAAGAAGACAAACATATAAAGCCCTAACACAAACATTAACAATAACATTAACTACATAAACTACTCTTGGCATCATGTGGAGGGAGTCCTAGTAACATACAAACAAAGAAGATATAAAGTTAATACAAAAGAGAAAGCTGATGAACTGCAAAGAAGAGTACATAAAGATAAAGAAGCAGAAGACAGAGAAGAGAGGAGAACTTTAAAACCAAACTCAAAACAAGAAAAAAAGAAAGAAAAAATCAGAAAAAATCAGAAAAAAACGAAGTCAGCCTCTAACTCAGAAGATGATAATGAAGACATAATAGAAACATCAAATAAATATTTAAGAACAACTCCCGGAAACTCAGAAGAAGAAGAGAGTAACAAAGATCAAGAAGAATTAGCAGCAGCAGAAGAAAACAAAGAAGTAGAAGACGACACATAAGCACAGCAATTAAAAAACCCAATATGACCATAAAAATATGTTCATGGAACATCAAAAGAATAAACTCAATTTATAGAAGAAGAAAGATCTTCCATTATTTGGAAAAGAAAAAAATGATGTTTAACAGAAATTAACAAAGAAGTAAAATATCTCACAAATAAAAAAACTAGGGCAGAACTTCTCATCAAATAACAATAAGCAAAAAGCAGGTGGCTCTATACATACAAAATGCCTATCCAGCAAAAGAAATCTTCAAAGACAGTAGTGGTCATTATATAGGAGTGAAAATAAAGATCAAGAAAATGAATTTACTGTTAATAGGGATATATACACCCATAGAAAACAAGTTAAAAATCTTTAATAAATTGCATGATGAAATTAAAAAAAAACAAGAAAATAGAAACATCATAATTCTGGGAGGTTGGAATGGCATTATAGAGCCAAAAAAAAAAAAGATAGAATTTCGAGAGAGAAAAAATACACAAACACCAAGCTAAATTCCCAAATGCTTTTCTTAATTTAACAGATTAAATTCTGATAACCTGCAGGGATATACCTTTCACTCAATTTAATATGGATCTTCATCAAGGAGCAATATTTTTCTTGTAAACAACACATTGCTCCCAAAAATTAAAGATTTGAAAATAATGCCAATGATAGATTTGGATCCAATCCAACTAGAAATCTTAAACCTTACTCCACATAATAATTGGAGATTAAATGGGAAATTACTCTTAAATGAGGAATTTTTACAAAAACTAATATATAATTTGAAATGATTCTTCAAAGAAAACATAAAGGAAGAGACAGAACTAAAAACCGTCTGAAATGCTGGAAAAGCATTTGTATATGGCTTATAAATACAAAGAGGATATTAGGTAAAAATAAAGAAAAACAAATAATTTCAAATCTAGAAAAACAAATTTAAAAAAATTAGAGATAATCCATCATCTGGAAAATTAATTAAACAGTTGAAAGTACTACAGAAACAAATAGAGGGAGAATTAACCAAAGAAACTGAAAGAAAGATTTAAAAAGCAAGATAAGACTTCTTTGGAAATGCTAACAAAACTGGAAAGTGACTAGCAAATAAATTGAAGAAAGAACGGCAAAAATATTTAATGGAAAAAAACCAGGATGAGGAAGGAAAAATATGGACAAAGGAGACAATAAAGGACAAGTTTATAAACTCTACAAAGATGAAAAATGAACAGAAGTGAGAGAAGAAATGTTAAAAACATTCCTAAAAAAACAAAAATGGCAAAAACTTGACACAGAACAATTAAAGAAATTAAATGCAGACATCACCTTGGATGAAGTAACAAGTGCCATTCAGGAGTTAAAACCAAATAAGGTCCCCAGACTGTTTCACTGCAATATTTTCTAAAAAATTAGTAAACAAAATTAAAACACCATTAACAGATACTATGAATCTCATATTAAAAGAAGGAGTTTCATAGTCTTGGAAGAACCCCAGTGTTATCCTCATACATAAGGAGGAATAAGATTAAACAAAAATGGAGAACTGCAGACCGATTTCACTCTTCGACAACGATTATAAAATATTTACAATTATATCAGCTAAGAGACTTTATTAAAAGTCTCTTAGCTCCCAAACAGACAGGCCAAAATAAAGCTGCTTTGGGTCACTTTGGAGGTATGCTGTTTAAATGATGCATGCGTCCCAAGAGTCCAGAAGCTGTGCCAAAACCACACTCCAGTCCTAAGGACTGGTTTCCTTCCTGCTAGACATCTGAAAGAGAACATAAGAACTGCTTTTAATTTAATAGAATACTCCAAAAAGAATAACGAAAAGAAAATGGCAGTGTTGTTCATCGATGCTGAAAAGGCTTTTGATAGTCTTAGGTAGGACTGCCTGCTAGGAGTAATTGAAAAAAATGAATTTAAGTTCAAATTTTTTAGGTTAGATCAAAAGCATCTACAAGGAGCAATCAGGCCATCTAATTATAAATGGAGACAAAAGTAATTCAATAAACATCCAAAAGGGAACATATCAAGTGTGTCCCCTTTCACCACTGCCTATTATTATTATTATTATTATTATTATTATTATTATTATTAACCTTTATTTATAAAGCGCTGTAAATTTACACAGCGCTGTACATACAATCTTTTCAATTGGACGGTTCCCTGCCCTCAGGCTTACAATCTAAAAAGACACGACACAAAAGGGGAAAGGAGAGGTGGTGGGGAAGGGGCCTCTCTAGTAGGGTAATACAGTAGTCCCTCGGGTTACGAAATTAATTCGTTCCGCGGCTCCGTTCGTAACCCGAGTAATTTCGCAACCCGAAAAGGCTTTTTTTAGCGCTGGAAAGCCGCTAGCCGCGCTTTGCGGTTTGAATTTCGCACCGAAAAAAAATTCGTAACCCGAAAAAAACATCGTATCCCGGAACAGTTTTTTCCAATGTAACTTTTTCGTATCCCGGAAATTTCGTAACGCGATCAATTCGTATCCCGGGGTACCACTGTACATATAAAATACATAGCAATACAGGAAATGATTCAATAAAACAGGGAAGAAAAGAACATCAAATAGTAGGTGACAATCCTGTAGCTGCAATAGAAAATTTGATCAATAACAGAAGAGAGAACCCAAAAATCAGAGGACCTAGAATCAAAAATTATGAATACACTATAAAAGCATATGCAGATGACCAAGCCATATTCTTAGAAAACTTTGGAAAAGATATGTAACTCTTTGTTACAAACACTACATCAGTTTGGCACTATGCCTGGTATTAAAATCAACAAGCAAAAATCTGTGATTTTGACAAGCAATATTAAAAAAAAAGAAGAAGAAAATATACTACCAAAAATATGGAATTCAAACTAGAAAGAAAAGTAAAAATTTAGGAATATGGATATAAAAAAAAGAATACTGATTTATTTGATAACAATTACCATGCAACATGGAAGAACATTAAAAAAGCCTGTACTTTCATTTCATATCATTTTCAGAAAGAGTCGACACCATAAAAATGTCCATATTTCTTAAGTTTAATTTCTTGTTCACTAACTTACCAGTCATCATGTACAAAAAGCTTTTCAATATGTGGCACATAGAACTGAAAAAAAAATCTTTAGGAGGGGAAAAATCTTGTGTGAGGTAGAAGACATTCATAGATACTAGACACAATGGTCGATGTGACCTTCCTGATTTAGAGATATATTACCAGGCAAATGTTCTTTCATATGTTGCAGATTGGAAATTAAAAAGCAAAACAATGCTGAACTTAGAAGGATTTAATCTTTGCTTTGGCTGGCATGCTTATGTGTGGTAGAAAATCAAATGTACATAAAAATTTCACCCACCATTTTGTTCATAAAGTGTTTTTGAAAACATGGGAAGAGACTAAGCATTTATTTTATAGGGAAATCCCAGGATGGGTTTCCCTGCAAGAAGCCTTCTTTGGAAGAAGCAGCAAAACTAATGGTTGGCTGAGATATAAAGATATCATCAGAAAAAAATGCTCAGAATCAATAGGAACTAAAACTAACACAGGAAATAGAAAGTCTGGATATCAAACACCATTGGTTCTTGTTAAAATAATTGCAAGATAGATTTTAAAAAGACTTAAAAGAAGAAGGCATCACAATAAAAAAATGAATGGGACAAAATATTAGAAGAAACTGAAGAAAAAAAACTTCTAAACTCTATAAACTATTATCAGAAAGAAAGCTAGAAGAAAACACCATGGGCACAAGTTATAGGAAAGTCTTTAAAACTACAAAGCTTGCATTTAACGAGAAAAAGAACCTCACAATTTACAAATTCTCAGAGTATCCATGAAAATTACCTAAAAATGGCCTGTCGTTGGTATTTAATGCCAGAAAAAAATACTGAAAATATATAAGAACAATAATCATACTTGTTGGAAATGTGAAACCACAGAAGGATTTTGGATCCACGTATGATGACATTGTCAAAAAAATGAAAAATTTCTGGAAAAATTTACATTCATACATTTGTAAAATCTTAAAAGTAAACTTTAAATTAATACCAGAAGTATATCTGTTAAATACGACAGACAAAATATTGAACCATCAAGCAAGAAAGAAATGGAAACAAATCTTATACATGATTACAACAGCTAGGATTAGCTTTTAGAGAAAGTGAAAACAAAAAGAAACACCAGATTTTGATGAGTGGCTAATTGATTTACTAAATGTCATTGAGCTAGACAAATTAACACAAATATTAAATGGAAAATGTACAGGTAAAACCGAGAAAGAATGGTAAGAACTAATAAAGTTCTGAGGGAAAAAATGGAAATAATAACAGATTAACAGTCAAGCATCAAAAGAGGTAACATAGAGATTGGACTGGGAAGGTGTATGAAATGAGGGAGATGGATATCTTAATGGGTTGTTTATCACAAAAAGATACTACAACAATAGTAAAAGAATGGGAACCGATTCTGATATATTGTAAGAACAAACAATAGAGGGTGCAGATTAGCATGAATCACTAATATTCAAAGGTAATTTTATGGTTTAATCAAATTGATATATTGAGTCCTCTACTTTGAGGGTACAAGAATGTAATTAAAGACAAAAAGAAAAAAGAGTAATGCATGAAGGTACACTGCACAGAGTTGAGATAAGACTTTAAAGCAACATGGGAAGTACTTCTTTATGTTAAATGTATTGTCCGACACTAATGAAAGGTTAACAATTAATTATCAGTGATGATAAGAAGAGTTCTGAAGTGTTCGAGCTTTTGTGTATTGTATTTTTATGGGTTTTATGTGTTTTAATTAAAAAAAAAGAAAATGTAAAAAAAAAAGAAGAAAGCAAATAATAACTGAAAATCCTCACAACATTTACTTTAAGAGAAGTAGCTAAGCTTAAATAATTAGCTAACATCAACTGTAGGAGCATATGGAAGTCAGTTTAGAAGATACAATAGGAGATAGAAGGTTGAAGAAAAAGAATAGTCATAAATGTTTTAATGTTGCTTCTGTTCACTGAGTAGATAACATATATAAAGTGATTATTTCTTTATTAATTTTGTATATTCATTAAATGTCATGCAAAGTTTATGGCAATAACAAATAAAGTGGGCCCTCCCCTTATGCGGGGATCTGTTCCTGATACCTCTGTGTAAGGGGAAGTTAGCATATGCTGGAGCCCCATGGGAAGTAATGGAGCTTGCACCCATGGCGCATGGCAGTGGAGTAGTGCATGCACGCCATGGGCACACAGCCCATTAGTTCTTCCAGGGCGTGCAACAGGTTCTTCCAGCACAGCTTTCAGCAGATGCTGAAAGCCGCGTATGGCACGCCCAGGTAAAACATGGGCGCACTGTATATAATGTTAAAACATGTCTTTTTGTAGTAAAAAATAAAGTAGAAAAAAAAAGGCCTAATTGAGGTCAGGATAAGTGAAAGACCTTCCCTATTGAGCCTTCCAGAAATTTGAGGTCTTTAAGGAGGCCCTGGTGCATGTCCCAACATCACATGAAGTTAGGTTGGTGGCTATACATAAAAGAACTTTCTCAGTAGTAGCACCATGGGACTCCCTGCCTAAGGAAGTTAGGTTGGTCCCATCTGTTTTTAAGCTTTTGGCAGGCAGCCAAAACAATGCTATTCTGCGTGGCATTCAGTGTTTGGGATTGCTATTTTAACTGTTTTAAAACTGGATTCTAGAAGTTGCTTAATAGTGTAGCCAATCCTGTACCTATTACAAATTATGCTTACACAGAGTCAAAGATGCACTGTTCACTTTGAATTATCAGGATAGTAAACATTGCTTTCCAGACAAACGTAAAAGATGGACTTCGCTAATAAATAAAAATGTAAAACTATTTTGCTTGAGTCCAGTTTCAGAAGTGCAAACCAATGCTAACAATGCAGTAGAGGAGGGGATTAAATTCACTAACAAGAGTTTGCAGCAAGAAATTGTTTCCATTTTGCCCAGTTTTACACAAGATAACAATCTGCTGAATATTAATTCTCATATAAACCACTTCCTTTGGAATTGTCTTTGCTAGACCAACCATAGAGGATGCTGGTTCTTTTGTGTTCCATGTGAAAATAATAATAATAATAATAATAATAATAATAATAATAATAATAATAATTCCCACCCTTTTCCCAAAACTGGGACTCAGGGTGGCTCCCAACATTAAAAAACAGTACAATTAAAAGCATACAAAAATAGTACATTAAAATATAAAATAGAATTAAATTATTACAAGGTTAAAACAAGCTACATGTTAAAAAATAAAATGTTAAAAATAGTTTAAAACAAAGGAAGTGAAAGATGCAGGGGCCAAAAATAGCAGCAGACAGGGATATGAGGTGGGATAGTTTGAAAGGAATACTGGGAGTGATTCAGAAGAGTTGAGGATAAGAGAAGAAGGTCAGAGCACAGCTTGAAAACATTATTTTATGCAACACCATCCTATCCCATGCTTTAAAAACCTTCAGTTTTAAATGTCTATCTAACAGGTAGATCTTAACCTGCTGGTGGAAGGATAACAAGGAACAGGCCATTCTGGCCTCCCTGGGGAGCTCTGGAGGCAGCCACATTAAAGGCCCTCTGGTGTCCCCACCAACCGTGCTTGTGCTGGTGGTGGGACTGAGAGAAGGGCCTCTCCTGAGGATTGCAGAGCCCAGGATGGTTCATACAGGGAAATATGGTCTGCCAAATAGCCTGGACCTAAGCAATACAGGTCACAACCAACACTTTGGATTGTGCCTGGAAACAAACTGGCAGCCAGTGGACCTGTTTCAACAGGGGCGTTGTGCAATCTCTATAGCCTGTCCCCATTAACAGCCTGGTTGCAGCTCTTTGGACCAGCTGAAATTTCCAAACATTCTTCAAAGGCAGCCTCAAATACAGCATGTTATAGTAGTCCAAAGGGGATGTAACCAAGCATGTACCACCAAGGCTAGATCTGACATTTCAAGGAGTGGGTGCAGCTGGGGCACAGGTTTTAAATGTGCAAAATCAATCCTGGTCACTGCAGGCCTTCAGGTTCAGAGCCGAATCTAGGAGTACTACCAGACTGCAAACCTGTGTCTTTCGGGGGCGTGTAACCCCATCCATCACAGGCTGGATCCCTATTCCCTGATCTGCCTTCTGACTGACCAGGAGTACCTCTGTCTTGTCTGGATTACATTTCAGTTTGTTTGTCCTCACTTAGTCCATTACTGATGACATACACTGGTTTAGAACCAGGTCAGCCTCCTTGGATTGAGGTGGAGAGTAGAGTTGGGTATCATCCATATATTGATGGCACCTCACCTCAAAACTCCATAGATAGTCTCTCCCAGTAGTTTCATGTATATGTTAAATAGCATAGGGGACAACACAGAACCCTGAGGAACCACACAGGTCAGTGGCCAGGGGGGTTGAGCCAGAGTCCCCTACCACCACCTTCTGAGTTCGCCCCTGTAGGAAACACTGGAGCCACTGTAAAACAGTACCTCCAAGCCCCATCCCAGAGAGATAACCCAGAAGGATACCATGATTGAAAGCTGCTGAGAGGTCAAGCAGAACTAACAGGGACACATTCCCACTGTCCATTTCCCTGCATAGGTCATCCACCAAGGCTGCCTCTATTCCATAGCCAGGCCTGAAACCAGATTGAAATGGAAAGGCTGGTCTCCTCTTCTTTCTAGTCATCCTCAACAAGAATAATAAAATTGCTCTGCTTATTTAGTAAGAAAGCAAATAAAGAATAAAAAGTGAATAGTTTCTTCCTCCAGCTTGTTTTTCTGTCTCAAGAACCATTTGTGAAAAATCTCCTCTCCTTCTCTAGATATGTTTTGGTTGACGAATGGCACAAATGCTGTTTCCATTCATGCTCCAGAGTAGGAGCCTCTGATCTTCTCTGTGGATAATGCTGCCAGCAGAAATGGCAAATGTGTATAGCCTAACAGGAATTTTGGCAGTTCCAGCACACCCACACATAGAATCTCATTCTTGGTTGGAATGGCTGACCAAGTTTCTGCCTTTCCTCCTTGATTGTGTGTGAGAAGAATCAGGTTTCTTTTGTCAGCAGTGCTAGGATTATCACCAAGAGCTTCTACCTGCTCCATCTTGGGTTAATATCTTTAAAGGTTTGGATCATCATGTTTGATTTTTCAAAATGTCTGCTTACCTGACCACTTTTCCAATTTTGTATTCTTCCCTTGTTTTCCATCTTCTCTGATCCTCTTTTCTGTGGCAGCCAGAACACTTGATCCTGATTGTCTGGATGTTGCTGCTGTTTCTCATGAACAAATTTTGCCAGTCCGTCTGTGTCTCAGAGTCTCTTTCTCTTCTTCCTTGGACATAAAGCACCTGTTCTGACAAATTTCAAATTGCAGAATGTTCAGTTTGATGCCCTCCAGACCTCTTCTCCAATAAAAACTGTGAGAAACTGCATGTTGAAGCTAATTCTGTGAAATGTCTATAACTGATTGCCATCTGGTTTTGTGCTTGCGTGGCCTCTGTGAATAACACTGCTGCTTGCCCTCTTCCTTTCTACCTTATGTGTGTTTTGCAGCTTTCCCCATGTTTTCTCCATGTTTCCTATGCCATGACAGAAAAATTTATATAATGTGTTGTCGGCACACTGCATACCACATGAGTTAGTTACTATGATGCTTTGCATAACTACTTAAAGCTGCTACCATAATATTAAGGCTGCCCACCAACTAATGTTGCCTATGTAGCATTAGCATATATGGTCTTGGTTCTGACCAGAGACCTAGTGATCAGGAAAGTAGACTCACTGATTGCAGATTCAGAAAACAGAGTCTGTCTTACACAGATGTTAAATCCTCAGGGAAAACGAGGGTTCTCTGAAGCACTTTTTGTGGGTGAATGTGATTGAGGTGTTATTTGAGGCCGATCCACTTGGTTGGGAGACGCATTTCCTGCCTCCCAGGTGATAGTGACAGAAGGGGCTTGCTCCCTTGTAGTAGTAGTAGTAATAATAATAATAATAATAATACAATTTATTTATATTCCGCCTTTTCCTTGCGGAATCAAGGTGGATTACAAGTAAAGGCAACAGAAAAATACAAAAATATACCCGCCACACAATTACAATAGAATAATAACACACACCAAAAACAAAAAACAAAAAACAAACACCAAATTACATCATGAAGAATACAAAATACAAATAGAAACACATAAAATGGCATAATAATGGTCAAAACATAACATTGCACAGTATAATATCTAACAACCATCCCAACTCTTCCCTGGCAACAAAAGAACAGTCAGTTATCAAATATCAATTACATATCTGAAATAATAAAACTCTGGTCCAGTATAGCCAGGTGTTCTGGGGACATTGGAGGTGGAGTTAGAGTCCCTCACCACTCTCCTCCATCTACTAATGTAAAACTGGCTGGAGATGTAGGAGGGGGAGAAGACGCAGATAGGAGACCTTGGCGCTTCTCTGTCCACCTCCTAGCCAGATATGGAGCCCAGCTGTAACCCAGGTGAAAAAGGGCAAGGAGGACAGCAGGGCAGCATTTTTAAGCTTTCTGCTCTCTGCCATGCCTCTGAGTGTCTGCAGCTGAGTCCTGGTGGTTTGGGGCAGGCACTCCCAGCTGAGGATGTCTTCAAGGAGGACAGCTAGGCAGCAGGACAGTTTACAATTTTTTTTATCCCCAGTCTACTCCACCCTCACAGCAATCCAGAGCTCCAGACTTCTGCACAGAGCAAGCAGGAAACTCCCTCCATCCTCCCACAGCTGTGGTTCTCAGCTTTTGACCCATTAAATATTTTGGTTTTCAACTCACAGAAGCCCCAGCCTACATGATAAGGAATTGTGATGGTTGTAATCCAAAACTTCTGGAGACCCAAAAATTCCCCCAATGCCTCTGTTTCCAAATATCAGAGAAGTTTGTTCTGATATGCTGTTATTTTGCTTTACCAGCTTCTTTTTAAGCGGGAGGACAAATACCAAAGTTTCATTATGCCTTAATGATCTCTTTTCTGCATTGTTGCTGACTGCTTTGCTGCCTTCTGGCCAGAGTTACTGACGAGGGCTTTTTTAACATGCTTTCTCAGTTCTCCCAGCACCTGTAATAGTGGCATCGTTGACATGCAGACCAGGTTCTGTGTAAAGCCCTTGCAGTGACAATTACAGTGATTAACTAGGTAAAAATAATACATCAGAGTTTAATTAAATCTCCTTCACTGTCAGCCAACAATCCACCCGCTCGTCTCTCTCTTCCCTCCTCCCCCGCTCCACCGGCCAGTACCCTTTTTCATTTGTAGCCTGGCAGCTCTGCTGCTCAAGCGAGGCAAACACTCCTGATGCCCATATTGTTCATCAGTTGTGTATCTGCTCAGCTGATCACCCCTACCCAGTATTCCATAAATTACTGAAACTTCAAGGGATAGCTTAAATTGGAGTGAGAGCCTGTGTGTGGGGTGTGTGTGTTTGATGCAAGTAGCAAAGCCATGCTGTAATGACAAGGAAAACAAACCAACCTCCAATTTTGCTATCAAATGCTGCAATCATGCATGGAAATTAAAATAGTTTTGCATATATTTACATAATCTTCCCAATTTTACTAGCAAGGTTTTTAGGAAAGGGATTTCATGCAGTGGTGAAGAAAAAATGAAGAGGCTTTGAAGAGCCAGTAAGTTAGGCCAGGGCAGTGAGACAGTGGGACTTTGATGCATAGGAATGTTCTTCCTTCGCCTCACAATTGTATGAACTTCAGCTTCTCTTTCTGAGTCACATGTACAAGTACTTCTTCTGTTTTCAAGCTCCCCTCCCTGACAACTGGAAACTTCCTACAATTTTAAAACAGAATTAGAAAGTTTCAACTAAAATTGTATGCAAATTGACTGTGTGTAAGGTGTAGTCCCATTGAACCACATACAGTATTAGCCATCCAGAATCAGAGCTGGAAATACAGTACAGTAGTTACAATTTTTGGACTATAAGTTTTCCAGTTTCCAGCCATCGTGGCTATTTGCTGCTGCACCAGATTCTGGGAGGTATGGCTCCCAAAAATAACCTTTCCAGATGCTGCCCAGAACATAGCTGAGGGGCTTGTGCATGTTCACACTTTTGGCTTTCTGTGCTGTTCTTGTTGGCTTTGTGTAGAAGTGGTTGTACACCTTCAGGCATGAGGTGGGTAAACCTGAGGCCAAACGAGTTCCTTTCTTTTCTCCAACCATCATTGCCACCTCAAACACCAACTTAATTTTTGTCCATTTAGGCAAGAATGGCACAAATTACAGTATGCTGACTTGAGAACCTATATGAAAGGGTCTGAAGGACCTGCCAAAGTCTCTCAGAAACTATAAGTGAGGCTTTACACATGTACTTGTGCCTATAAAAAAACTTAACAAGTGACATCCTCCAGGTTTGCAGAATCTCAAGACAGATTTCTGTATTGTTCCTTCACAGGAGTGACAAGAAACAAACGAATGCTAAGAATACTAAGAAAAAGTCAGTTGCTGAGATGTAATTCTCATCTGTAAAGTAGAAGTTGTTATTTTTACATTTGTTGCTCTGGTTATTCAGGACTTCATCCAGAGTCATCCCCGCAGATTTCCACTCCTGTTTCCAGATCTCACTCAGAGGAAACTCACTCCTCCAAAGCTTTGAAGGGGAGGCTGATCTCTGTTGCTAGCAGTTTCTGTTCTGCTGACGGACAGATAGTATTGGATACAACTTGTAGGGTGGATATTGGATACAGCCTTTAGGGTGCTATTGTACTGCTAGTGAGCTCAGTGTAAAACATTTGCCTGCAATTGGCTGACCTGCTTTAATATCCCAGAAGGTGCTGCACCATAGGACACATCACGAGGTGACATGGCTCATTGATAAATAAGGTAAAGGTGGAGGGCAGTAGAGAAAGAGGAAGACTGCATTGTTGTTGTTAAATGCTGTCAAGTTGGCTTATGTCGACTCCATGAATGAGAGACCCCCAGGTCACCCTGACATCAACTGCCCTGTCCAGGTCTTGCAGACTCCTAGGCCATGGCTTCCTTGTTGAGCCTATATGTGGAGAGATCTTGTGGCACCTTTGTGGCTAACTGAGGGAGGGAGGTTGGTGGCATGGGCTTTTGTGGGTTTGAGTCTACTTTTTCAGATGCATTTATAATCTGGGGAGGGGGTGTGTGGCCTTGTCAAGACCATGTTCCACATTGGCCTGGAAATGACATGGATGTGACCACTAGAAGGAACTGGAGCAGAGGTTACTACAGTTCAAGTGGCAGGTGTGTGTGAGTCAACATTTGGGAGCTGTGCATCATGGGACACCTGATGCAACATGCACAGTAGGTGAAGTCAGTCGGGTGCATCATGCGATACAATATGATGCAACAGGTACTGGGGATGAAACCAGCCAGGTTTCATTGGTGGCATGGCTATCACATGACTTCACAGAAGACCCCTTATATAAGGGAGAAGGTGACTATCCGTTGTTGGGTTGTTGTGGTCAGTGGTTGGCGAAGCACTTTGTTTGTATATATAGCTGTGAGTATCCAAGATCGCTATCTGGTACTCTGTGCATTCTTGTATATAGCTTGCAACAAGTGATTAAAGCCCTCATGTTCAAGAGAGCCTTGCTGTCCAGCTGTGTTATTTCTTCAAGCCGGGAGTTCAAGGCTGAAGCCTGCATGGGAGGAAATTTTTCCTTACAGCCCAAAGCCTTTGCAGACTTCTTTCTCTCCAAGAGCCTTTTCGTGGTGTTCTGCCTGTGTGGATCAACTCTCCATGTGGTTGTAGTGGACACAGTGTGTCTCCCTACGCCTCAATAGGACTTGGGTCTATGAAGGCTCAAGCTGCCAACTTCTTTCTTTAGGGTTGCAGCAAGATCTCTCTACATACTGATTCTACAGACTAATATGGCTATGTTTTTGAATTCTAACACTTGTTGAGTCTGTGCACCTGTAATGTGGTCTTCCATTTTTCTCACTGTGGTCCAAAGCACACTGCGGAGGCGATCCAGTTTGGGCCGGCTTTGGCTACCCTGGCTCGGTGTTGGGGGGATCCTGGGAATTGTAGTTTATTGTGGCACCATCACTCTCCATTACTATTGGTTGAGGTACTTAGGCTGCAGGAGTGGCAAGTCAATAAGTGGGGAACAATGAAAGATTCAGGGGCCGGAAATAGCAGCAGGCTGAGGGATGTGAGGTGGGATAGTTCAAAAGGAATACTGGAAGTGATTCAGAAGAGATGAGGATAAGAGAAGAAGATCAGAGCACAGCTTGAAAACATTACTTTAAGACTCAGAATCTCCCAGCCAGCAGGCAGAGACACTGGGAATGAATATAGTGGCATTTATTAGTAAAAGGACTTGCAAGCTTCTTGTGGGAGTTTCAGGGAGTTTCAGGCATACAGAGCGTAAGAAGTCTGGAAACAGTGGAGGAAGAGGAGGAAGAAGTGTGTGTGGGAACACAAAGCACTAAAAGCAGAAAGAGAGTAAACATAGGGGAAAGGTGGGAATGATCAAGAGCTGAGGAAGACAACAGTTAACATACAGGTTAGAAATCAGCAGTTTATGTTAAAATCCCCCCCCCAACTACCATGCATCCTGCTCACACTAACTCTTTGCACTTTGCTTTTCTTCCTAGTTTGTATTAAAGGATCTTATATTCTTTCTGTGCAGCTCATACTCTGGATTGGTTTGGGAGTATTGCTCATCAGCACTTACACCACCTTATCTGCAACCCCAGACATCCCAGCAAAAATAGAGTCTGTGGAACCAGGAAAGCTGCCAGGAGAAATAAAGAATGTACTAGATGAAGATCCTGTCAAAATCGCAGGTATGTATGAAGTTCTTGGTGTGCCCTGCTCCAAAAAGGGCCAAACAAAACCCTTTAAACTCTCTTGTACCACATTTTCCAAATCTGTATTGAAGTGGTTGCATCCCTTATTTGTTAAAAATGTAGATTTTCAATGAAAGCTAATGCTGTTGTCTGAATATTTCTTTGAATCATTTTTAAAATTCATAGGTGGGACATCCCCCTCCCCAATATTGTTGTCCCTTTGTGGAGGAGATTATTAACTTGGAGAGGCAACAGTTTATAGTGTCCCCTGGTGAAGTAAGTGAGGAACTACACAAGTCCCTGCAATTAAAGACTTTCTTTGAAATCTAGAGATAGCACCATCCATGCCACCTGTATAAAGGGTACCAGCAGCCAGAAATGTGCTGTTTTCAGCCTCTCCACTGATTATGTATTTTCCAAGGTTTCAATAGTGACCTATTATCATGCTCAAAAGTTATGTAAATTTATGGCTGCCTCCTTTCTTATTCCATTCCTTCCTCCCCACCTCCCAAATGTGGCCAGGATATAAATTTGGAGCTTGTTTTAGCCCCTGACAAAGCCTGTGATTATGTCTTAGCTTTGTTTACTGGCCTACATTATTTATTATTTGTTTACTAAGTTTGCTGATGGAATTATGGCCTGGCACAGCTTCAGTCTCACCTCACAAGGCCATCACAAGCAAGTGTCAGTTGCCCCTCTGTTTCCCCACAGTTCACCTCATTCTCCTTTTTCCCCTTCTTCACCCATTGTTCATCAGTTGACTGGCCTTTTTGTCCTCACATGGTTTGGGATGTCATTGTGAAGACTGGAAATAGAAGCGAGCAAAGGAAAGCTTTACTCCTGGAACAGGAAATTTACAGCCTTTTAGACATTTTGGCGTACAACTCCCATGAGTCCCACATGGACAGTCATAAGGCAGGTGGATGGGAGAAGGTTGTAGACCAAAACACCTGGAGAACCAAAGCTTGGAGCCCTTTGCAGTATTCCTGCTGTGACTGGAAACATTTCTGAGATGCTAGGGTCTTTGAGGGAAGGCTTTCACTTGGGTCCAAAGGCACATTTGCTGAAGACACATGAGAGTACTGTATTCCCTTTCCTTGCTACATTTTAATATGTTTGAATTCAGTTTGGTTTTAATAGGATAGCTTATTGAATTTTTTCAAACTTCTTAGAACTTACAGTTTGTATAATACTTGTGTATCATAGCCTTTCTCTGAAGAGAATGAGAGGCAGATCAGAAAACAGTCTTGCCATAGCCTAATGAGTTCTTGGACTTGGTGTGGTTTTGCCACATCCTTTGGTGTTTGTTAGACATCATTTGACATTGAAGACCAGTTCTTTGTTATCTTTAAATGCTCTATGGGATTTATGTGTGTCCTCTGGGGCTTTGTTAAGGTGCTGAGTATCATAGCTTCAATTTGTGTTTTTTAAAATTAATAAAATCTTGCCATCTGACCAGCAAGAAATACATTTGAAAATGGCTCAAAAATTAAAAAGAAAAAACCCAGTCCCTACAAACTGTGTTGCATTTTTAAAAATTTTGTTTAAAGGCATTAAAAGGTAGAGTCATATTTTGTCAAATTTCAAGGTGACAGATTAAAGGCAAAAATAATGTGTTGAATAGGCATAGCTTTTGCACTAATGGTAGGTTGATATCTCCTGGGTTCTTCAAATTGATGCATGAATACTTAATTATTAGCTGTAATCTTCCAGTTCATAGTATTTATGGTGTGGCCTTCAGGACTGAAGAGTTGTCCACTCTTGGATTATGCAGGCAGATTGCCTTGGTAAAAGTCAAATCTCATCTTTCTCTTGGAGGAGCAGCTGTATAACTCCTATTGCCTCACCCTTTCTCTAATATGCATGGTAGCATAAGGATTTTGCATATTAACTTTCTTTGTAGAACATACCACCCAATATGTGACTACTCATTTGGCTGCTGGGACTTATTTTCCAGTTTGGGCCCAGACAAATTTAGTGTGCTAAGCATAATGAATTAATATGGATGACTTAATAATAAATATTCAGTGTCAGTAAAATAATGCAAAATCTATATTGGCTCATTTTTTCTACCACATTGTAATTGCATTATTTTTGCATTATTTCATAGGCTTGCTATAGTCATTCATTTGTTCATGGCCCCATCCACAAAGTTCAGGACAGATGCGAGGAGCAAAAAAAGAAAAAAATGCAAAATGAAGTAGGAATAATAATAATAATAATAATAATAATAATAATAAATATTTATTTATATCCCACCTCTTCCGCTTTGAGGATCAAGGTGGGTAACAGCAAAGTGAATACAATATACAACAGTAAAAACAACAAGACCCCAACCCAACCCTCCCTCCCAACTATAAAATTAAACAGTAAAAGATGGTTAAAAATACATAACAATACATCAGAATTAAAAAACAAACCACAAATTAGAAAAATAATAAAGGGAGGGGGATTCAATTGGTTCTGAACATTATCAATTGGGGAAGGCCTGCCAGAAGAGAAAGGTTTTTGTCGCCTTTTTAAAAGCCTCAAGTGAGGATAATTGGCGAATCTCTTCCGACAGGTCATTTCAAGTTTTTGGAGCGGTGACAAAGAAGAACCTTTGGGAAGTCACCACCAGTCTGGTCTTTCTAGATTGTAAGAGATTTTTCCCGGAGGATCGGAGTGTGCGGAAAGGATTGTATGGGAGGAGGCGTTCCTTCAAATAGACTGGACCCAGGCCATGTAGGGCTTTATAGGTGATAACCAACACCTTGTACTGAGCCTGGAAGCTAATAGGCAGCCAATGTAGTGATTTTTAAATAGGTGTAATATGGTCGAACTTGGATTTTCCGGCGACCAGTCTGGCTGCCATGTTTTTGTATCAATTGGAGTTTCCGGATGTGACACAAAGGTTGCCCCATGTAGAGCGCATTGCAGAAATCAAGGTGAGAGGTTACTAGAGCATGTACAACCATTTCTAGGTCCCGCTGCTCTAGGTAGGGGCGCAACTGGCATATCACCCGAAGCTGATAACAGGCATTCGTGGCTGTCGCATCAATCTGAGAAGACAGTTGAAGTGACGAATCCAGTAGCACTCCCAAGCTGCGGACGCAGTCTTTCAGGGGACGTGTGACCCCATCTAGAACTGCCGAACCTATCTCCATACCTAGATTAGGGTTACCTATCATGAGTACCTCCATTTTATTTGGATTCAGCTTAAGTCTATTTTCCCTCATCTAATCCATTACCGACTTCAGGCAGTCATTCAGGGGGGAGATGCCCTCCTTGGTCACTGAAACAATCCGAGACATAGAGAAATAAATTTGGGTGTCATCAGCGTACTGATAACACCCCGCCTCATGTCTCCGGATGATCTCACCCAGCGGCTTCATGTAAATGTTAAACAGCATGGGGGACAGAATGGCGCCCTGAGGGATGCCAGATGTCAACTCTCTCATAGAGGAGCAGCTGTCCCCCAGCATCACCATCTGGAATCTTCCCGAGAGGTAGGAATGTAGCCACTGCAAAGCAGAGCCAGCGATTCCCAACTCTCTCAGGTGTTCCAGAAGGATACCATGGTCTATGGTATCGAAGGCTGCTGAGATGTCCAAGAGCACCAACAGGGCCACACTTCCCCTGTCAATGCACAGACGGAAATCATCAACCAAGGCGACCATGGCAGTCTCCACTCCATATCCCGACCTGAAGCCAGTTTGAAATGGATCGAAATAATCGGTGTCATCCAAGACTGCTTGGAGCTGGTTTGGAACTGCCCTCTCAATCACCTTACCCAAAAGGGGAAGAAGAGATTATTGGTGCATGCAGTTTTCTCACACCCATTTCTAAATTCACCCTGAACCTGGACTGCTACTATAAATGTGGGTCACATAATTCTTTCCACTGGTCCGAAGACATGGACAATCAGCAGGTTTTTAGTGAGCCCGTGTCCTATAATTGTTGAGGAGTGACTGAAAATGTGCCTGTGACACACAGAGGAGGATACTTCGGGCAAATCTCATAGCTCTAAAGGAACAGAGAGGAGGTATGTATTGCATCTAAGTTAAGGCTTTGTAGCTTTCAACCAGCTTTATGCTTATAATGAGCACATTGCATTGTGCCCAGGACAGAATAGGAAGCCAGGGTGGATGGCAGAGCTTTAGTACAGGGGTAGGCAACCTGTGGCCCGCGGGCCGGATGTGGCCCGGCGAGGCCTTGGGACCGGCCCCAGCCTGGTCCTGCCGCCGATTGCCACAGGGCTTTTGGCCTCTTGCGCGCAGGGGCAAGGGGAGCAATTGTCTATACACGCCTCAGAAACATGCATTTATATCAACATTTTTTAAAAAATCAGCAAATTTTTTTGCGTGTCCTCCACTTTTTTAAAAAAAAAGTGTCCACCATTTGAAAATGTCCTACATTTGTCCCGGTTTATTTATTTAATTAATTTTTTTTAAAAAAATTATTTAATTATTTATTTTTTGGCTTCGGCCCCCCAGTTGTCTGAGGGATAGCAACCCGGCTCAAAACGGTTGCCTACCCCTGGTTTAGTAAGTTCCTGGTGGCCTGTCCCCATTCTGAAATGGGCAGCCACATTCTGGTTCAGCAGAAAGTTCTCGATACTTTTCAGGGACACACTTGTGTTACCTGTGTCCTCATCTAAATCTAATCTTGAACAGAGCTTGGAAAAGTTACTCTTGTGGATTATTGCTTCCACGATCCCCTAATCAGTATGGCCAGTAATTTTTCCAAATCCTGTTCTTGAGATAACAGAGGCATGAGTAATAGCCATTCTGTAATGGTCTGATAGGTAGGACCACAGCCTTTTCATTAGACAGGATTGCTAGAATTGTACCCATGGTCACAACTGATGGAAGTGCACATCATTTTGAGTCATTGGTGTGAAAACTCTGTCAGCAGCACATGAGAGGAAACAATTTGAATATTTGGCCCAATGGAAAACAGAACAAACCAAACACTAAAAGTATGTTGAGGGTGATATCATACCATGGACCAGTACAACTGATTGTAGTACTTCCTCTGCCTTCCTTTGCCTTGCCTTTCAAGGAATGGATCTCTTACTCAACAGCCTTGAGCCTGCCATGGATTAGTTTGCAAAGGGGGTCTAGTTCCCCAAGCAGCTGCATTCTGTCATTCAAAAGCATGGGTAGGCTGAATTGTTGCTTGGCCATGCTGCACTTCTTCAGCCTACATCTGTTTCTTATTTCTTACCCAAGCCCCTTGTGAAAACACATGGCTTTTCTTGTTAGATACCATCAAGTTTGTTTTTCACATATTCCTGACTTTGACCCCCTTCTCATCCACCCCACACCCCCAGTAATTGATGGGTTGGTTTGCTAAGTCCATCCTTACCACTGTGCAATGCCTTTTCCCATTTTCCATTCTCTGTATGGCTCTTGCCTGTCTTCATATGCTTGTGTGTGGTGTGTGTTAATTTTTTTATTGCTGCTTTTGATGTTGCAGAGCCCAGAACTGTACAGACTTTCATTAAAACTGTGCCCCATGGGTCTGGGGATTATGAATATTAGAATGCTGCCCTTTTATGTGAACACATATTGACCAGCGAACTTTGAATAGTGTTTTCACTAACGACACCCAAGTGCCCATTACGCCCCCATCTGTATTGCTGGGGGTTTACTGTCAGGCACTCTTTGGGAAGGTATAAAATCCCTTTCAGAGAGGCTCTGCTATTACATACAGTGCAGACGTACGTTAAAAGGTTGCTAAGCTGCCTTTGAAAGCACATGAAGGCAATTATCCATTTTTTTTAAAAAAATCTAATTAGGCAATTTCTTTCTGCTTTTGAAAGATACCTTCCCCTCCCCCAGAGGGTCTCCCTGGGCGGATTAAGATTTTGTAATATTTTTTCAGCTTCTTACTTGAACATGGTTGCTTAGATCCCCACCCCCACTCTCTTTCTCATCCTCCTCTGATTTCTTATATCAAAGGCCTGATTCACGTTCTTTATATGCCCTTTCCCTGGCAGTTCCAGACAGTCATTTTAAGCCATCTAAATTGGCTGCTGTGTTTGCTTGTGTTTTTTTTAAAATCTATCCATTCAGATTTACCATTTTTGGATGTGATGAGACATGGCTGTAACTTGGTGCCTTGTGTGCATTGCTGGTCTGTTTAATTTATGGTCGTCATATGTGGTGGTTATCAGTGAGAGCCTGCAATCCTGACATCTGTGTTGCATGCACGCCAGAGGGGATGTAGGAAAAGATATAAGGGGCGGATGTAACATGAGCTTCTAAAGTTGCACCTGTGTCAGACATTTAGGATACACCTGCTTTGTCCTCCCTTTCCTATTTGCCAACCACCACCCCACCCACTGCTTCTTGGTTATTCTTCAGACAAGAAGCTGAAACACCGTGTGAAACGTGGATTATTTGCCGTTCCTCCCCAAGCTTTAATAGCTACTGGAACAGCTTGGCTCACTGGAGCACTCCCTAGTGCTTTGGGAGAGCAATCTTTTAATAGTTCCTGCGACACAGAAAAAGGAGCTATTGGCCTGCTGTCATTTTTTGTTCAGTTTTACAGTCTGTGTGTCAGGAGAAAATGGTGAACTAGTTTCCCTGATGCCATTCTGTAACATTGTGAAAGCAATAACAGTTATGGTTTAGAGATCTTGAGAGAGGTCTCTCTTCCCCAACCCCAACCCCCTTGTTCTTGCTGAGCAAACATGTAGAGATACATCTGCCACCTTCCTTTTTCAGAGAATTCACAAGATGCAGTCTGGTCTTGGACTGGGAACTGCACTTACCTACACAGAATCCAGGATCTCTACAAATTGAGCAGCATTATGTGGTCGTGTTAGGGGAAGGACTCTAGGAAGATGTTGGTTTTTTTAGTCCAGGTTGAAGAGCAGAATCAGAAGGATCTCTGGGAAACTGTGTTAACCCAATATAGTGTTCTCCGTGGCTCAATTCTTCCTTCTTTTTTTCTGAGAACAGCTGGTGTTTTCTCCATCTTAGAAAACTTTTCAAAGGCTGGTAGCTCATCAAGTCCCATTCTGTTCTTTGGTGCTTTACACTCATCAAGTCCTATTCTGTCCTTAGATGCTAAAATGTTCTTTGATGTTCTCTGCTCCAGAGCTCTAATTTTCAAATTCTTCTCTTTCAGAGGCACCAGTTTTTTTTTAAGGGGCAGTATCTGAGGTTCTCTAATTAGCTCAATCATCACTGTCCTCATCAGCTAGTCTTTCACTGAACTTTGTATTTGGAGGCTTACTTGGAGGTTAGTGGTGGGGAACAGGTCACCTTCCAGATATTGGACTTCACCTTCTAGCATTCTCATCATTAGCTGTGATGCCTCTGAGTGATGGAGAATGCAGTCCAATAACATCTGGAGGGCCACAAATTGCTCACCCATCTGGTTTGTGCTCTATGCTGTGCCCTGCAAAATGTCTCAAGACTAAGTTGCAGAAATGTGTTTGTCCTTGCCCTCACTTGTACTTGTCCTTACTTCCTGACAGTCTTATACATGCTGAATTGGAACTAAGCCTCGTTAAATTCAGTGGGACTGACTCCTATGTTAGTAGGTGTGGGATTGCAGCCTAAATTATCTTCTGTAATAGAGTTCTGGCTGACTTGTTAGGGGATTTCAGATTTAACTCTTCATTTTTTACATGGGTCTACATGTCCATCTAATGTTGGGAAACATTTTGGTCCCTTATTGCCTGTAGCACACTATAATTGTCAGCTTACATTTCAATATGTTTGTTTGTTTCACTTATATCCCCTCTTTCTCCCAAAATGGGATCCAAGGCAGCTGTATCCAAAGCAAAATATTCCTTTCTTCCATGGGTTAATCTGAAGAGGATCCAACCTCAAGAGATAGCAGGTGGTCATGCTGAGTTCAGTAGCTCTTTAGAGCAAAGAGGCATGTGATTTGGCTAGCAAGTTCTTCCTTACCCTACATCTGAATTCCAGACTGAGTAATAAAGCTTAGAATTCAGCAGCCAGCAATGGTCCCAGAGAGACAGTGCTATCAGTGTTAGGGGGTATTATACATTAGGTGTAGCCTGCACAGAGAGAGAGAGAGAGCTTCGTTAATGCCTTCTTTAGGAACTTCACTGATTTTTGAACAGCCTGACCTCTTCCCAGCACGTACATCAGTGGAAGCAGACATTCAAAATGGAATCCTTTTGCAGTTGTTAGCACTCTCTCACTCGCTCACTATCTGTTAGATAGAAACACCACAGTTTTCCCCAGGTCATTTTTAAATGGCAGAGGAAAGAGTCCCTGCCAAATGTAGGATGCACACTTTTATCTCTGACACACAAGCAATAATTCTGCTTCCTCTGGGATATGTATGTGTGTGTTTCCATGTGTACCTTCAAATAACTTGTCAATCTATGGCAACCACATACATTTCATAGGGTTTTCTTGGACAAGGAATACTGAGAGGTGGTTTTGCTAGTTCCTTCCTCTGAAATATAGCCTACAACATTTGGTGTTTGTTATAGTCTCCCATCCAGGTACTAACCACATACTGAGAAATGGGCTGATCCATGCTTCTCTCACACATGTTCACCCTATTGCATCCCATCCCTCAGATCTCTCTTCCTTTACGGATAATAAACTGCTCCTAATACTGGTTGAGTAAACCTATTTCCTTGTTTTATGAGGAAAGTTAATTTTTGAGCTACAAAAAATGTTGATAGAGCTTTTTTCCTTCAAAAATGGGGGGGCGGGGTTGAAAATATTTTTCAGCTCTTTGTCCCATTAATATTTTCCAGATTGCCCAGTATTTGATCTGGTTGGAATCTATAATTTTATTCAGGTTATGCAATCTGGTGAAAGGAGCATGAGGAATATATATTTTAAATGCAAAGAGATGTTGGTAAGGGACACCATGAAATAAATTTATACCTCACTATAGTGGTAGAGGCTATATCATGTGTCTCCTTAAAAATTGGAATCCACTGTAATGCAGCAGGCAACGCTGGCAAGAGTAAGTGTGAACTACATCTTCCTGGGAGCATTGCTACTATCCTAGTCACATTCTTGGAGAGAGGATAGGAAAAGCTTTTAGGGTTGCTCATGATGAGATTTTATTACAGCCCAGAGAGACTGATTGGCGAACCATTAAAATAAAAGTGGATGCTTTAAAAAAAAACAACCCTGTGAGAAATGTCCCTTCCTCACCCATGCCCTAATGCATGCAGAAGATGATGATTAGCTTGGGTTGGCTCTAGGTGCCCCATCATTCAGTCATCAGCATTTGAGTTTGCTCCCAATATTTGGGGGGTTTACCTCCCTCCTCCCTTTGCCTGCCCAACTCTTTAGACCTGAGATGTTTTTTCCCTGTTGTTTTTGTAAGCCAAGAAGCTTTTACAGCCTCTTCGCCTTTTCCTGTTAAGCCCAGCACCCCTCATAAAACATTAAGAGGCACAGCATTACTGTAACATTATCCAAAGGGACCACAAGGGCGACTCTACAGTTTCAGCGATTATTACACATCCTGGGCAAAATGGTTCTCTCCAAACCACATATAGCCCCTTATAGATTTCCAAGCAGCATGAGAGGCCATTAATTCACGCCCTGATGATGAACTTAATTTTGCTTCCTGCTGAGAAAATGATGGCTTAGAGGCAACTTTGTCTTATTACAGAGTGGAGATTTTTATCTCTCCCACCTTTCCCTTGTTTTGTGTGTGTGTGTGTGTGGTATATATGCAAAGCCAGAGGTTTAGATACATGCTTGCTAGTTATATTCCACACTGGTAAACACAACTGAAGCATTAATAAAGTAGGACCACAGAAACTCTCATCATATCACAGGGAAATAGGGAGCTCAAAGAAACAGGGAATCTACAGTTTTTCCTGCTTTTCACAGCATGGCTGAGGATTAGCCAAGTGACCTGTACAAAACAAGTTGGTGGTTGTCCAGCATTCCAGAACAGGTGAAAAGACCAAGGTGTCTGTGATAAAATTAAATTAGTTGTAGAGTCTCCCAGTGCGACAGGAAAGACTAATCCAAGGATAGCCAGCAAGCACAAGTTTAAAATGAATGAACACTGGATACTTCTGAGGTTGTTTTGCTAAACTACAGCAATGCTGTGAAAAGAAGAAAAAATATTGTGCATTCTTTGTTTTTGGCTTTCTACTCCCCTCTGATAAGGTGGGAGTCTCCTTGGCATTGCTTTATTAATGCTTCGGTTGTGTTTACCAATGTGGAATGTAATGAGCAAGCATGAATCTAAACCTCTGGCTTTGCAGCTGCACTCTTTCCCCAAAGTTATTCATAATCAGGAGTTTGGGGCAAGGGGGAAGAAAGAAAGTCCTTCCAGAAGGTCCTTGACTGTGTACTGTTTGCTTAGGTTTTATGCAATATCAGACCTCCAGTTTTGTTTTAAAACCAATTTCTCTAGATATTTTTAGTGAAGAAGAAAGCTTGGATGCCTATAGCACTCTCTATTAATGGCTTACGGCTGTCTCATGCATTATTTTTTCCAGTGTGTGTTAGGTGTGAAAAGCAGATGCTGCTGTGCTTGCAAATCACACACTGCATTTATGCGAGTTATGACACAGTTGTGTGCAGCAGCTTCCAAACACAGCTGCATGATTAAAAGAAAAGTGTGACTTTTTTTGCACAGTTTCACACATGAGGGTATTTGTGGTCTTTCCTCCCTGTCATAGACCTACATAAGAAAATTGCCAGATGTGAAATGGCCCTCAACACATAAGAGGAGCATTTGGTTGTGGCTTTTTAAGATCATTGGACAAAGCATATTTAATTTTCACATGTCCATGCACTTCTTAATAGCTCTCAGTGCTAGTCTACTTGTTTCAATCTACATTTGCTTCCTTTCCCCCTGTTTCCTTAGTGACTAAGGCCTGGCACTTGCCTCCGCATGTCCATATGATGATTATTATTATTATTAACCTTTATTTATGAAGCGCTGTAAATTTACACAGCGCTGTACATACAATCTTTTTAGTTAGATGGTTCCCTGCCCTCGGGCTTACAATCTAAAAAGACATGACACAGAAGGAGAAGAGAGTGGTGGAGGGAAAGGGTAAGAGGTCCAGCAGTTCCTCTCTACCGCCAAAGCCTGGACCAAGGCAGATGGACTGGAGGGAGGGCTTGGATTCATAATGGATGGTTAATCATTTTCCAGGGAAAATACATACTCTCAAGTAGGATAATGCATATACAGTGCATAGCAATACAGGAAATGGTTTGATAAACAGACAACAAAAGAACACCAAGTAGCAAGCGACAATTATGCAATGCCTGGGAAGGCTACTCTGAACAGGATGGTTTTCAACTCCATTTTGAAGCTGGTTAAAGAAGTGATGGCTCTTGCTTGTGGGGGAAGAAGGTTCCAGGAGTGAGGGGCAGCAAGTGAAAAGGGGCGAATCCGGGATGGGGCAGAGGAAATCCTGGGCTGAGACAGCAGACCTTGACTACCAGAACGGAGGGCCCTGGTGGGAAGGTGAGGAGAAAGAAGGTCTGATAAGTAAGGAGGGGCCAGTCTATGGAGGGTTTTAAACGTCGACAGCAGGAGCTTGTACTGAATACGGAAAGGGAGGGGGAGCCAGTGAAGGGATGCCAACACAGGAGAGATGTGGTCAGAGTGGTGGGTGGAAGTGATAATGCGTGCAGCTGAATGCTGAACAGAGATTAAAGGACGGAGGTGAGAAAGAGGAAGCCCAGCCAGGAGGACATTACAGTAATCAAGTTGTGAGATCACTAGGGCATGGACCAGGATCTTGGCAGTAGAGGCGGAGAGATATGATCGGATTTTGGCAATATTGTACAAAAAGAATCTACAAGCCTTGGCTGTGGTCTGGATCTGAGGGACACACGACAGAGAAGAATCAAAGATAAAACCAAGACTGTGGGCTTGCTGGACTAGTTGAATGGAAATGTTGTCCACAGAGACAGAAAAGGAGTGCTGAAGGGTGGGCTTAGGAGGAAAGACAAGAAGCTCCGTCTTGGACATGTTGAGCTTCAAATGCCGATGGCGCATCCATTGCGAGACAGCTGTGAGGCAAGACGAGACTTGCTGTTCAAGCCTTGGAGAAAGATCAGGGGTGGAAAGATACAACTAGGTGTCATCGGCATACAGATGGTAGGAAAAGCCAAAAGAGCTAATGAGTTTTCCTAAGGACAGTGTGTAGAGAGAAAACAATGATGAAGGCAAGAGTCAACAATGCATGGAAATACAGTAATTTACCATGGCGTTTTACTGTTTTACTGTTCCCCCAAATCCAAATAGTTGAAATTGCAGTAACTTTCCCCCAAAATCAACTCATACCTTATTTGGGGGACTTATAACAAGCTATGTTAATCTTGCATGAGAGCACATGAATGTTGGGATAAGATTTTCAGTGGCTGTAGATAAGACATTGTCTTATGCTAATTTCTCTGCCACACTAGTTGTGTGTTTATGGGAACACTTGTTGCCTATTTTATGTCATGACTGTCAATCAAGTTGTTGCACCTATGGAGTCCCAACCAGGCAATCAGTTTCTGTGCAGGGATCTGAAAAATTAGTGCTCTCCATATCCTTCATGTGTCTTGTGATGTATTACCATATATACTCAACTATAAGTCAAGAAATTTATGCCCCAAAATTGAACCTAAAATTTTGGGTAGACTTATATTAAGGGTCAATACATCAGTAATGCTTAGAAAGGTCATAAGCAAGCCAGCCTGAGGCCCCAATCACCATTTAACACCAATTCCTTCCCCCTCCAGTCCATTTTGCTAGCCTTTGCTTCCTATCGGAAAAACTCCCTATTTAAAAACACTTGCTTCTCTCTCTGCTCCATTTTGCAAGCCCTGGCTTCCTATGGAAAATGGAAAAACCTCTCCATTTAAATCCACTTGCTTCTTTCTCTACTCTGTTTTGCAAACCCTGGCTTCCTATGGAAAAACCTCTTCATTTAGATCCGCTTGCTTCTCTCTCTGGTCCGTTTTGCAAGACCTGGCTTCCTATGGGGGGGGGGGAACTCCCCATTTAAAACCACTTGCTTCTGTCTGCAGTCCTTTTTGCAAAACTTTGGCCTCATTCACACTGGTGGCGTTGCTCCGGAAGGAACTGGGCAAATTGGGGGGGGGGGCTCCCGAATCTCTCCGGAAGCAAGTGCTGACTACCAATCAGGGGCATTTTAACCCGAATGCCCTCTTGGAGAATTCAGGTTTAAGGTGAAGGTGCCTGGCTGTCAATCAAAGTTAGTTCTACAATGGTCATAGGTGATGTTTCCAGCACTGATGAGGGCATCAGAAGTGTGCTTTCCACCCCTCCTTTTTTTTTAAAGGACCAGGCACCACTTGTCAAATTTAAAAGCCTCTGGTGTGCGTGTGTGTGTGTGTTGTGGGCATTTGGTCAGTGTTGTAGGTTATGATCTGCCCTTGGCTCCAATTTTAAGCCCAAAATGCAAGCTAATGCATCCTGTATCCCCCACTCCTTGCCACCCCAGAATGCCTCATACACAGGTAATAATAATAACAATAATATTAATTCCTCACCTCGAAATGCCAGAAAAGGATGCATTTTTTTTGCTCTCCCTAGGCTACCCCTGAATTCCTTAGAGATAGTAGCAAAAGCTGTATCAATTTGCCAAGTTGCAACATTACATTCGATTTGTAACATTCATTCCAAAGGAAAGAATGTGCGCATAGACAGCCAAAAATAATTAAAAAAAATAAAATCCTAAGGAAAAAGGTCTCTGTTGGATCGCAGAGGCTTCCCTTGCTGTGGCCCCCTGACCTGCCCTGAATTGACCCTTGTTCCTGCTCACGATCTATCTATCTATCTATCTATCTATCTATCTATCTATCTATCTTTCTTTCTTTCTTTCTTTCTTTAGCAAAAAACAACAACACATTTTTTGCCAAAAATAATTTAAAAAAATAAAATCCAAAGGGGAAAGTTCTCTGCCGAAGAGCAGAGGCTTGGCTTGCTCTGGCCCCCTGACCTGCCCTGAATTGACCCCGTCAGTCACCCCCTTTTTGCCTCCTGTCTCCCTTTGCATCCAGATCCCCCTTTTTCCTTCGGCTCTTTCCTCCTCCCCCTCCCCTCGGATGAGGGGAGGGAATATTCTGCCCTCTATCCGCTCTCTGACCTTAATCCCTCCCTGAATTTGCCCCGATCATCATCGAGGGCAAATTCATATTTTGCGGAACCTGGGTCTTTTCAGAAAAGATGGATTTTAGCCTGATTCCTGATAACCTGCGGTAAGGAGCATTTCCTTGTGCAAGCCTCGACATGGATTGTGACAGAATCAGGCTCAATATGAACTTCACATGGAAGAATCGATTTCAAAACCGGGGTAAAGGGTAATGTGAATGGCCTCTTTGCTTCCTATGTAAACAACTCCCCATTTAAATCCACTTGCTTCCTTTCTCAATCCATTGTTAAAACCTCTCCTCAGCACCTGGGAATCGGTTGGGAAAGGTCCAGAGAAGGAGAAGGAGGGACAGAAGTGGTATTTCCTCCTTTCAATCCTCCCTTATAGCCCCCTAAGTTTTACCCTCGACTTATCCACGGGTCATATCAAAATCCAGTATTTTGACCCTGAAACCTTCCCTCGACTTATACATGAGGTTGACTTGTACACGAATATATACAGTATGTGCTTCTTGGCTCTTTTGCAGTCCACCAGTTTCCAGCTTGTAGTCTCCCAAACCACCCAGTGCTGCTCTGATTCTACCATTCTAGGCCCTCTGAGGAGCTTGATGTTCTGAAATCAAAAGTTTGGTGTCCACATGTATGATTTGGTTATAGGATTATACCTCCTTCTTCTGGACCATGTTTAGTTTACCATGCACATTTTCTTTTGTCTTCTTTTTCCATGTTCACATCAGGAGCATTAGTAGTATACCCTGCAGCATTTAACAGATGAAAACCAGGGCATACATGGCTGAACCATATCAGATGTGATCAAACGGGTGTGGCTAGGCAACAAAAAAGCAGGTTATTAATGAGGAAAATGGCAGAAAATCACTAATTTTAGCAGAGAAATCCTGGTATTTATGTACTGAGTTTAGGAAGGGCAAAGCTCTGCCCCCTCCTATCCTCTTTTCTCACTCCTGTTGTGTTGAGCGCAGACTGTTTTTGCACTTTTGCAGCAATTGAGGTAAACCAAGGATGAAGAGGAAGAGAGTGTAAGAGAGAGAAATTGGAATATTTTAAAAGTAGCTAAGAAAGTGGAATGACAAAGGATTAACTAGGACTGTTCTGTTAAACTGGGACATTTGAAAAGTATGGCATTTGTAGAGCGCCATGCCATTGTCAATGAGCACTTCCAAACCTGGAGCCATCACTGCTTGAAAGGAGAAGCTGTGGCCCACATCCTCTGGCTGCTTTTCTTCCTTTTCTTATCAGCCAGTTCTTCCAACATCCAAGAGTCTGCCTGAAGTCAGAGCACCCTCTCTACTCTTTCCAGTTCTTTCTGCTGCGAGCCTCTCAGATGGGCTTGTGTGTACCTGCTGGAGATCATCTGCCCCATCTGGAAAAAGAGTAGATAGAGGTAGAGTGGAGAAAAGTGGTGTAAGTGTGAAAGGAACTATTTCAGGGCTGGTTCTGCTAGAAATAGTTGGTGTGATTTCAGCTGCCAGAAGTGAGGAAACAGTTTGAGCTGCTTGACTCCCCTTACAAAGCTACTTCCTTGAGCTCTTCTGTAACGTAGGCCGGTTACACACCGGCACTTTAGTGTGTGACGAGCACACACTAGGGTTACAAAAGGGCGGTGCTTCCGCACCGCCCTAACCCTAGTGCGTGCTCGTCACGCACTAAACGACAGCGGCCCTTCCATACAGCCGCAGTCGTGAGGACGTGACGCCCGTGCCGCCTCTAGACGGGGTGGCGCGGACGTGACGTCCTCAATCCGCAGCAGGGCGCCTACGGGCGCCCCTTCTGCAGACCAGGAAGGGCTCCGTTTCGGAGCTCCTTCTGGTCCGCGGCGCCGCTTTGCTTCGTGGCGCAGCCTTCAACGGCTGCGCCCAGCAAAGCAAGGGAGAGAAAGGGGCCCAAGCGGCGCCTTTCTCCCCTCCCTGCCGCCGCGGGGTGTCCTTGGGGCTTGAAACCCAAGGGACACCCCTTTCAGGCTGGGGAAGAGGGTTTGCCCCGCAGCCTGAAAAGCGGCAGATCGGGGCCTCAGCGGCTGCCGTTCTAGCAGCTCAGGCCCCAATCCGGCAGGGCGGGTGCAGCCAGAATAATTCCAAAATGAGGCACCACAGTCAAAACAGTTCCCTGTGTGAGTATCTGTTGCTTTCATGGCCGGGTGCTGGTGTTGAGTCTATGCCTAAACCTTTTGGTTCATCAAAACAGTGGCAAAGGAAATAGGTGTATCCCATATAGGGATGCAACATTCTTGAGGGAATTGTCACCCCTGGACCAGGGTGGGAATCATACAGCCTTCCACATGTTTTTGGATTGCAGTTCCCAGCATTCCTCACCACTGGCTATGTTGACCAAGGTTCATGAGAATTGCTGTCTCTAGAGGGTTACACACTTCTCACCCCTGCTTTAATCTGAGGAAAACCTGAATAACTGAGATCCCTTCACACTACCTTTTAGATATGTTGTCCCTACTGAAATCCTAGACCTGATGCCCAAGCTTCTCTTCTGAAACCTTTCAAGCTGCTGCTGCTACTTCCTCCTCCTCGTAATCATCTGGGATTTTTAAAAAAGCTTTCTATATCTTTAACCTCCAGCTGTTACTGTAACTTTCCTTACCTGTTCCTTGTAAGCCAGCCCACTCTCATGTTTCCTCCTGGTTTCTAGCCCAGCAGGTGATCTCCCTTGGCCATGCCTGGCTTCTTCACTCGGCCTGTGCTGCTGCTTGTCATGCATAGAATTCAAATGAGCAAGAGCAATGCTGCCATCTAGTGGTCCCTTGCACCAAAAGAGTAGGTTTGTTTGTTTGTTTGTCTAGTTTTAGTGTGCCTACGTGAGAACTACCATGGTAAGGTTGTTTGAGTATTAAACTACAACTCTGGAGACCAGAGTTTTATTCCCCACTCAACTATGAAACCCACTGGGTGACCTTGGGCAAGTCACACTCAGCCTCAGAGGAATGTAATGGCAAGCCTCCTCTGGAAAAATCTTGCCAAGAAAACCCCCATTATAGGTTTGCCTTAGGGTTGCCATAGGTTGGAAACGTAGACACATGCATGTGCACACACACAGAGAGCAAAGGAACAAATACCAAAAGGTAAAGGGTTAAACAGCCTCTTTCCAAGCACTGTTGTGACAGCCCCACCATTCCTTCACAATTTTGTTTCATTAAAAAGAGAAAACAACAATAAGAGGTACCATGTGTAGTTTGGCTTTAGGCTGTTTGGACAGTGCAGGAATCTGTCTGTTTGCTTGACTTCCTCCATGCTCTTTCAGACCAGAACCCAGCAGTGGAAGAGGCGGTTCATAAGCATGACAAGCCTATATTGCATAATGGGAAAGAAGAGGTGGAACAACCACAGATCAAGGTTCCTATGGATGTGCCCAGTAGAGATGGGAAAGAGAAACCAAAGGAAGAGGTGCAGCTGGACCGACCTGACCAAGGTGGAGTAGAATTTGAACTTAGAGAAATAAGAGAGGCTGAAAGCTTTGACAATAGAGATTTATCAGGAGGTGTAACACTGATGATCTGAGAAATAAGATGGAGCCATTGCTGTATCTTTGCCCATGGTACAGTTGGCCCTCAGTGTCCATGAGGGATTCCTTCTGGACCCCCCTCCACAGATACTCAAATCCACAGATGCTCAGGACCCATTGACCCCATGGTGGCGCGTCCACACAGCCACGCCACCACTGGCGACAGTGGGACTAAAGCCCTCCCTCCCTTCTTCATTCCTTCCTTCTCCCCCTCTGAGGTTTCTGCCCCAAGTTTGGCTTCAGTGGTAGAGGCTGGAGCCCTGTCTGCCAGAGGGAGCCAGAGGCAGTGCCGGGGCTTGGGGCCTGGAGCCTGAAGGTGTTGGGCCTGGGGGCTCTGAGTCCCAAGCCCTGGCCCGGGTGCCGGCTCCAGCTGACGGGGCTCCAGTCTCCACCACCAAAGCCAAGCCCAGAACAAAAGCCTTGGAGGGGGAGGGAGGGGGAAGGAAGGCAGGAGATAAGGACGGAGGGAAGACTTCAGTCCCATTGTCCACAATGGTGGCATGGCTCCACTGTATCCAACTTGGTCTCTAGTCAAGTTGATGAATATTCAGGGTCCTCATGATGGGCATTCACAAATAACGTTTTCTCTACTGTTTCACATCAATAATCTTTTTCATATCTCTGTAGGTTTTGCACAGCCTGTAGGAGAAGCCCATCGCCATGAGCCACCAGTACCACATGATGAGGTAGTGGTGGATGAGGGTCAGGATCATGAGGAGCCTGAAGAGAAGCGACCACCAGCCAACAAGGAAGTCCTAGTGGAGGAAAGTCCTGTGTTGGGAGAGGACCGAGCACTGCCACAACCTGTTCCTGAACAAGCAAAAGGAGATGGTGGCCAGGAAAAGCTGGAGGACCATCCTGTGAAAGACCTCAAGCTTCTGCCAGATTTGGATGCACATAAAGATGAGCATCCCCCTTATAAAGACCTTGAGCTGGATGAGCAGGGTGAGAGAAGAGATAAGGCTGTGGGTGGGAAAGATGATGCCATTCCACAGGAAGGAAGGACAGCTGTTGAGGAGGAGAATGAAACAGGTAGGTAACTCCTCCTAATTTTGTCTTCTCTTCCTGAAGATTTCAGTTTATTACTTGGGTTCCTGGGATTTTACGTGGCTGTGTTTAAACATACATCACTACAGTATTTAAGTGGTGTCATAACATCATGAAGAGCATACTAACAGCATGCAGGGGAACCTGAACCATATTTTACCCCTGAAGACTCAGATTGACCCCTGCTCTGCTTTGACTACTAACCAGTCCTCTCCCCAAAGTGTCCCTGCCACGTGACTACTTTGTAATTACCCCCAATGTGTCTTGCCTTATGCAGCCATTTCCCTCTGCCCACTCCCATTCTAGCCCTTGACAGAAAGATATTGTGAGAGAACAAATTAAGCCAAAAGGTTTAGTTTCTACAGTAAATCTGTGTCTCAGATTAAATGAATATACACTGATGCCTTTGCACTGTTCTTTTTAACTTAATTTTTATGTAATGGGACTTAGAATCTGAACAAATCTTCTTTCAGTGCAGTTCTCAAGACCCTACTTGACCTTGCCTCCAGTTGCACATTTTCCTGTGATGGGTGTGCAACTTTTACAACCCTTTTAGTCATTGCTGGGGTGGGAGCAGAAAGCAGGTGGGGTGGATATGTGTGCTGTGAATCAGCTGGCAACGGCAGAGCTGGTGATGTGCACTGTGCAGTTGTTCATTTGCCTGCTAAGCATCAGGTGCTGTACCATGCTGCTCACTGGGGACCTAGAGTGGGAGAGCTTGACAGGTGCCACATTGCTCAGAACCCATTCCAAAGCTCTTAGGGTTAAGGTTTGCATTTTAATGGGCTCAGACAGTTAGTGCTGGTTTGTTGCCAGCAGGCTCAAATGCTGTTAAATGTTTTTATTACTTTTTCTGCAGTCGTAGAATCTGCATACAGAGTGGTAGGCTAGTGGAGGAAGGGAGGCAGACAGCACCAGAGAACATCTGTCACTTTTCTTGCTCCATCCTAAAATATCTGACCATTTCTTGTTTTCAGGTGAAAAGAGGGAGTTGCTTCCTCCAGAGGGGCTAGAACCAGCTCAGGCTGAGGAGAGAGAGATCCGTAACGCTGAGGAGAACGCAAACATCAAGCTGGAGGGTAAGCCTTGTCCTTACTGTGCACACCAAGTGCAGCCCTGTGGTTCCCATCTGCTGGTCTAGCAGGCTTTGGTTTCTACACACAGCCGTGGTTGCTGTAGGTCTGCAAAAAATAAACAACCAAGTCGAGGCTAGACTGCAAGGCCAGGTCATCTTGCCTCCCTGTAATATTGGAGCATGTAATTGGAGGCTGCCAACACCTGGGCACCATCGTTCTAAGACAACAGTGAAAACAATGGTCTTGTCAGCAAACAGCAGATCCCCACTGAGGCTTCTATTTTAACGGAGAACATGTTACTGTTTCTTCATAAGTTCTGGGAGGAAACTATGCAGCTTGCCTATAAATAGGTTCCCTGCACAAAGCAGGCAGGCTGGCAGGCAGCCTCTTGTAACTCCTTGAAAAAGAGGTGTTTTCTTTGCAATGATTAGATGGGTTTTCCTTGCTAATGATTCTTTCTTCTTCTATGATGAAGGGGGAGAGTATTCATATATATAGCAGACTCTCACCTCCCTCCTGCTGCATCCCGCCTTTCCTTCCATTTTTGTTCCAGTGCTTTAAAGGTCACCGACACCAGCTTTGCTCTTTCTTTCTCGGTCAATACACACTGCCTCAGGCTCTGCCACTCTAATGAGTGAAACATAACCTCAGAGCAGGTCCTTGCTAGAAGTCCTCAGGTTCACATTTTTTACATTGCTCTTCAGATCTGATACCATGGAGGTGGGCTTGCTAAAAATATTTATTTTGTGCTGCTCATGGATGAGATTCTGTGCAGAAAATCTTTGTTCTAGTCAAGTAGAGTGACTTTATTTGATGGTAATGCCTAAACCCTCTTTGGTACATTTTTTTGTGTAATCTACACCCATAGTGGCAATTATCTTTACATTTAATCTCCCAGGAGCACATCATGTTAAACCACTCCATATGTTGCTGGTGAGAGGTGTCTAGTTGGTTGAGCAGAAATTTATATTTTATTTATATCCTGCCTTTCTCCTAGCATGGGACCTAACATCAAGTTAAAAACAAAGTATACCAAAACTATTTGATACAATTGTTGTTGTTTTTTAAATTAAATTAAACATTTCTATTAAAAATACTACATTACAACAGTTAAAAATACATTAAAATGTTGTAAAAAGATAGGATTGGAAAGGGGAGATATGAAAGAACTGGATAAAATACTAAAGAGCAAAAATATAACTGTGAACACTAAAGTGAGGATAGTCCACGCCATTGTATTCCCCATCAAACAAACAAACAAGCTTCATTTATATACCGTTTCATACCGCCTAAGCCAGGGGTAGGCAAGCTTTTTGAGCCGGGGGCCGGATTGCTGTCCCTCAGACAACTGGGGGGCCGAAGCCAAAAATTAAATAATTAAATATTTTTTGTAAAAATTAATTAAATAAATAAACTGGGACAAATGTAGGACAAATTTTTCAAATGGAGGACACTTTTTTATAAAAAATGGAGGACATGCAAAAAAATTTGCTGATTTTAAAAAAATGTTAATATAAATGCATGTTTCGGAGGCTTCTATAGACAATTGCCCCCCTTGCCCGCCACTTGCCCCCCTTGCCCGCCTCCTCTTGATAGGCCAAAGGCCCCACGCCCTCACACGAGAGGCCAAAGGCTCCGGCGGCAATCGGCGGCAAGACCAGGCGGGGGCCGGTCCCAAGGCCTTGCCGGGCCGCATCCGGCCCGCGGGCCGCAGGTTGCCTACCCCTGGCCTAAGCAGTGTCTAAGTAGTTTACAACTGTAAGGTAATTTGCCCCGAACAATCTGGGTACTCATTTTAGCGACCTCCTCAGAAGGATGCAAGCCTGAGTCAAGCTTGAGCCCTTTTGCTGGTATTGAACTCACAACCTTGTGGTTTTGAGTGAATGGCTGCAGTACAGGCATTTAACCACTGCGCCACCAGTTTGTCAATCTGTATTTAACTGAAGTTGCTCACACTTTACCAATTTGGTCACAAGGCCTCCCACAGTTGTAAACAACAGTAGTAGATGTATCCCTTAAAAAATATGTTAAGTTTTGAATATGAATCCCATTTTGGGAGAAAGCAGAATGTAAAGTAAATAAATATATAAGACATTTATATTAAAAGAGAATAACCTGTATTATAGCTTTATTATTCTTTTTATATATTATGTAAATCCATTAGTTTTTATGCTTTGACACTCCTTGTGGAGGTTAACCATATCACATAGACATTCAATAAATTAAAAATATATTACATTTATTACTGCAGTTTTTAGTTTAATTATGTGTTTTTAGTTTAATTATTTGTGTAGCTTGTTTTAATGCTTTTGTAAACTGCCACAAGATCTTTGATACAGGGCAGGGTATGTATTTTAATAAATAAACCAATAAATGTATACTGTAGGCCCATTATCTTTTATAAACCTTACATAGTCTAGGCAGCTGTCTTCTTATGAGGAACATTATAGTACATTTCAAGGTAAGGGACATCAACTTACACAGTATTTGTAGTACATGAATCTGACTTTAGCACCTCCTTTTTAATCTGTTGAGGAATAATCTGTACATCTCATATGGAGTATTTACATATATTTTAGTAATTAGAATAGCTATGATTTTTGCTTCAGAGAGTGTTTCAAACTTTTTCTGTGCAGAACATACTGTAAATTGAAAGTATTATCATCCATTCTATAGGTTTCAAACAGTGTATATCTTTGGTTCAGTCTCTGAGGCAACACTCCTCTAACTGCTGCAGTCTGATAGTTTTTATAGCTATTATAGACATTCATTTATCCATTTCTTATCCAACGAACATTCAAGAAGCTTACTGCCAAAGGTATTTTGGAGCCTGAAACATCCAAAATGTCTGGTCTCTCTTCCTGCCCATTCTTACTGTTGCCTGTACTTCCTCCATTACTGTTGCCTGTCCAGCTCTGTTCAAAGAATATAAAACTGAGCAGTGATGACACTGACCTGTTTCTCATGCAGACTAAAAAAAAAAACCAAACACACAGGTTTCACACAGTGCCCAAAATGCATCATCATCATTATCATCGGCAGATTATAGCAGATTTCCCATAATATCCCAACTTTGCCAGTGAAACCATTATTTCATTTATACCATGTCATAAATATTTAAAGAAAGTTCTTTAAACTTTTGAACAATGTGTAGAGTATACAATGAGCAAAGATATCTTCTTGGCTCCTCTTTTCTGTGGAAGTAACTTTGAGTTCTTCCTATTTTCATCATCAGACAGAGGTGCATTTTTGGGTTTCTGCCTCTTTAGACTTGGTTTGTTCAGGTCTCCTCTTTTTTTCTTGTAACTCAGAGAATTGCTGTCTTACAGTACAGGGCTAGATATCTTGTCATCTTTTCTTGAACCTTGTAGGTCCAAAACCCACTGCAGAAATAATCCAGTTTGAAACCGCTTTAACTGCCCTGGCTTAATGCTAGGGAATGCTGGGAATTGTAGTTTATTATAATACCAGAGCTCTCTCGCAGAAAAGCCTAAATGTCTCACAAAACTACAGTTCCCCAGCACTGAGCCAGGGAAGTTAAAGCAGTCTCAAACTGGATTATTTCTGCAATGTGTTTTGGTCTGTAGTTTACTGTTAAGACCCATGTTGCTGAGGCAATTCATAAGCTTGCATAGTTTGCCCATCCCAACTGTGGGCTTGCCATCCACAGATTTGAGCGTCTGCAGATGACAAGCCCTATTAACTTTAGTGGCTGTGCGTGCATGCGGTTATGGGAAAGTGGCTGCGTGCATGTGCGTGTGCTGCCATTGAAATCTGTGGGACTTGAGGTCCCCCAGTTTTTGCCAATTGTGTTGGGGGGGAGGGAGGAGAATGGAATCCCCATGGATAAGAAGGGCCCACTGTATATTTTCTCACAACGTCAGAAAGATTCTACTAAAGAAAGATTACCACTGTATCCTAAGCTAATGGGAGAAAAGGCTAGAAAAATAATACTATATTGATAAATCTATTACGGGAAGACTTGCAAGATCTATTTTCAAAGCCAGGTCTTGGAAATGTGATGTCATCAGTTGGGTGCCTCTGTATACTATACCTCGGTTCAGGAATAATATCTTATGGGTATGAGAACCTTACTTACTTTGACACTGAAAGAGGTTTGAGATATTATTCACTAACTAATGCCCCTTGAACAGATACAGACCAAAGCAAGCTGTAAAGGCAGTGTCTTGCAGACTGCCAGTCATGAATTATAACTTTGTCCACATGTGCACGTGTGCACTGCTCAATATGAGGATGGGTAGATAGGTACTATACACTTTTAGTTCAAACTAATCTCTCTACCCATCCAAGAAACACATTTAAATGACCAGGGTGAATAAAATGAAACAGAGGAGCACTCAGTGAGGAACTTGACTGGGCTTGCTCAGGTGTGCAGAAGAGTAGAGTGAGGTCCATTAAACCAGCAAGTGGAGTAAGCAATTCAAATTCAGATAAGTGGTGACTGGAGGTGACTTGGAATGCCTCCACTCTTTCTTTGGAATGTAGTTAGACAATAGATCTTGCCCATACAGTGCGCAAGATAAGGGTTGTTTTCCCTTAACCCCCAAAGTAACCATTGATGCTGGTGACAATTCCAGAAACAGCCAAGATTCTATATACAAAACTTAGGACAGTGAGGTGGAAGTGTTAAGAACTATTTTGTAAGAGCTTGAGTTACAATTCCTCAAGTCCCCAAGCCCACATAGCCAATGACTTCATTGACTGGAGCTTCTTGGTGTTATAGCCACATAAAGTGCTTTTTCCAAGCTCTGACTCACCAGATTTTCTGGTAACCTTCTAAAGAGAAGAGAGAGCTTTTGTCATATGACTCACTCCAGTCTTTCCTCATCTGGTAGCTGGTTCATGCTGGAGATTAGTTTGGGAATACTTTTATAGGGTACCCAAAATCACTTACCTGTCTAATCTCTTTTCTGTGTGATGAACTTCTAGTAGATGCCTTGGCTTTTCTTGATATAGTCCAAAAAGTCAATTTTATAGTGGCTTTCTCTCTTCTTTTTGTGGGTTTTTCGGGCTATGTGGCCATGTTCTAGTGAGATTGGTGGATTTTAATGATTAATATCCCCACAATAGATTGTAGAAAATGCTTGCACTGTGGATACACAGAAGTAAGATTTTTGAATTGAGGTCTTGTGAAGAGAGAGAATGCTTAAAGGGACTTGTAGTAGGAATGTTTAGAGACAAGATGACCTTTGAGGCTCATCAAGGTGCCTGGCCTGCTGTGAAAGCCTAAACAATTAAGAGCAGCATCCTTGAATGAGGAAGTAACACATGGGTGATAGAATATTCCAAATGTGCCTTAAGTGTATTTTAATGTATTCATGTATCTTTGCTACGACTGCAAGAAAGTTTTGTATGTTTAAACTTTGAACCAGCCAATAGAATATATGAGAGGGATCTCTTTGCTTGAACTACTATAAAGGTAGCCATTTTCTTTTGTTCGAGGCCTCAGTTGCTCATGTAGCCTGATACTCAGCAGTCTAAGTTTTCGACTGCCCTAGGGTTACCCCTGAAGGTCAACAAAGGGAAGATCACACTGGGGCCACACACTTTGCACACACACACACACACACACCACAATCAATCTCCCAAATCGCAGTGATCACTTATACTTCTCTATGACCCCTAGTCTCTGACGTTTCAGAAAGCCTCCTTTTGATGCTCTGCTAGTAGCCCAGTAGACTTGGAGGATAACCTGGCCTCTACTTTCCTTCTGCTGAAAAGGTCCTGGGTCCTTATTTCTCTGTGCACTTTTTCCCCAGAATATTCACCTGATCTGACATGGTGCCTTCTTTCCCTGATTCTGAATTGTCAGCCTCTGTGTGGTCTCCAGAGACTAGACTGCTTGTCCTCTAGGCAAATCTCATGGATTTGGCTCTTTCCAATCAAGCTGTTGGAATGTGCACTTGAGCTTTTGAGGATTTGTCTTGAGGCAAAAAGCACATGTAGTCTCTTGGAGGAAGATAACTCTTCCACTCTTTGCCACTCTCTGCTTGTCTTCAATGTCCCTGTTCGGGCACCAGAAAAACTGTTGCCCAACGTGTTCCCACAACACTAGAAGAATTTCTTCCTGACGTTTTGCCAGCATCTGTGGTTGGCATCTTCAGAGAATGCTTGCCTGGAAAGGAGTTGGGTATATATATTGTGTGACCTGGAAAGGCAGGAGTGATTTGCATGTGTATTGTTCTGTTGCTAATGGCAGGCCTCAGGGTGGGAGGGAATGCAAAGGAGGATTAGTGTCAGCAGACTTCACACTTCTCTCTTCTGTTTCACAATCGGACTGAAAAAGCCAAGATTAAAAAGCTAGTTGCAGGTACAGTATGTGCTAAAGGAAATGCAACTTTAACTCTCCAGAGGCTGTATTTATTGGAAGTAATGGAATGTATGTGCTCGTGTTAGGCTTAGGCTTTTTTAAAAGTGCGTTTCCTATGTGAATTTATTGCAAAGATTCTGATCTTAATATAATTCAGGGTTTGCTTGCCACTAGGCTTCTCATTCTGGAACCTCTTCAGATTCCCTCAATTCCTTCATAGCTCCCAGACTTCTTAATATTTCTGAAACTCCCTCATTTTGAGAACAGCCACAGCAGGTGTGCAAGCCCTTTTCCTTTTAAATATCAGTGTTCCTTCCATGAGTCTCTGCCTGCTTTTAGCTTTATGCTCTGCCACAATCTGTAGCTTGCTTTTGATAATAACTTAGCTTTTCTTCAGAAAGAGATGCTTCTTCTTATTTAAAATGCATTGTGTGTTGCTGCATTTCAAGGTTCAGACAAAGAAGACCTTGCAAGACAAGCAGATAAAGCCTGAATAATAATTCTTTCCAGGTGCTATGGGGATCAGGTTTCTTGTGGCTGAAAATAAATGTATAGATACTAGAGTTATTGCCACCAGAATAGAGAAGTGTAGAATACAGTATGCAGGTGTTGTGGAAAATACAATGTGCAGGTCACTTTTGACTTTCTATATGATGATGCATACAGCTGCATTTATTCTAACTCCACTGTCCCCTCCTTTTCCTCCTGTTGCTGTAGAAGCTGGGCAGAAGAAGCTACTAGACCATGCAGTCCTGTTGCAAGTGATTAAGGAACAGCAAGTTCAGCAGAAGCAGCTCTTAGACCAGCAGGCAAAGCTCCTAGCAGTGATTGAGGAACAGCATAAAGAGATCCATCAGCAGAGGCAAGAGGAGGGAGGTGAAGAAAGACCAAAGCAAGGTACTGTCAAGATACAGGGGTTAAGCAGGTGCAATGAGACAAAGGAAGTTGTTGGTGGCTCTGTCACCAATCCCACTTCCTCAGCTCCAACTACAGGGGTACCCCGGGTTACGAAATTAATTCGTTCCGCCACCGCTTTCGTAACCCGGAATACTTCGTAAGGCGAAAAACCCATTGGCGCTAATGGGGAAAAGCCGCGATTTCGTGTGAAATAGCGCCGAAAAGCACCAAAAATTTTTTCGTAACCCGAAATAACCTTCGTAACCCGGAACAGTTTTTTTGAATGGATTTTTTTCGTAACCCGGAAATTTCGTAAGGCGGCGCATTCGTATCCCGGGGTACCAGTGTATGGGAATATCCCTTTCCCAATGGCTCCCATGTCCCATCCCATGTAGTTCTACAAAGCCAGCTTCAGTCTGGAAGCCAGGACAGCATGCTATTTCATAGTGTGAACATTCAAGTTCATGTGTAATTGAAAACCGCAGGAGCACAGATGAAATGAAGGGAATATGAAACCATTTGAGGGGCTGTCGATGCTGCATAACAGTTGTCCAGGACTATAGGAAGCTTAAAATAAAACTTTCTGTTTACTGCCTGTAAGCTTTTCAAAATTAAATAAGTAACCATGACAGCCAGAAGTGGTGTTGGTGGTATCAAGTAGAAGGTGGATGCTTGTGTGACCCTCCAAAGTAGGCTTTGTGTAAATTCTTGTTGTTGGTAGATTTCTGCTTCGGTAGATTATATAATAACTAAAAGCTTTCTTCTTTTCTTTGCAACAGAAATACACCAGGAACCTGTCCTCCTTTTCTCCAAGAGTAAAGAAAGAGAGGATGGCTTTGAAAATGAAGATGTTGCAAACAATATACCTAATGATACACCAAATCATCCCCTGCATGTTGTGGACAGTCAGCACTTAGACTCTGATGGCCAGAAAAGACAGCAAGCCACAGGTCCAGGAGAGCAGAAACAAATGCGCAGCAAATTAACTGGAGCTCCACCTAAAAACCCTGCAGCTCCTGTACAAAATGATAAAATTGCACAGCACCAAGCTGGGAAAAACCCAGCAGTGAAGTTAGTGGATTCGGTTAGAAGTGATTCACAGATTGCAATGGCTGATGGATATCAACAAGAAAAGCAAGCAAAAGGTGAGGGGTTGAAAGAAGGCCAGGATATTCAAGAGGCACAAAATGTCCAAGAAAAGATCAAGAATGCTAAGAAAAGAAATGAGGTTGCAGAAAGAGCTGAAGGCCAAAGAGAAATGCTTGACGCAGCTATAGCCCACGGAGTAGATGGGAGGATTTCAGAGAGAGAGAGAGTTGTCAAAGAGGGTAAAAAAAAGGAGTCTCCTGATCGACAACAGCAAAAAGATCCTGCATATAAACCAAAGGCATCTGAAAAGATGCAAGAAAACTTGGTAGACCCAGAAGCTATAAAACCCGACAAATTTGGGGAGAAAGAGGCCTTATCTTTGGATCAGCTTGGTAGAGCACACAGCCAGGGGGGCAACAGTAAAGACAGAATGGCAGCTGGAACCCATAGTCCACAGAGAAAGGTAGGGTTGGATTCAGTGAGAGAGCTAAAGGAACCAGAGAAGTTGCATAAGTCTGATAATGACCATGTCTTAAAGCTGGAACAGGTTCGAGCTGCCCCCAGAGACCAGGAAAATGCCAAACCCAATAGGGATCTGAAGCTGCAAGCTGAGCTGGACTTGCGCCGCAGGAGGCGAGACCTAGAAGAGGAAGGAGGGGAACCAGGGGGGGTGATAATTGGACTGAACCCCCTCCCAGATGTGAAAGTCAATGATCTCCGTAGTGCTCTGGAGACTCGATTAAATCAGGCAGCAGAAGGTGCTCAGCAAGCACTTCACAGTCGACAGATTAAACAGATACAAGAGGTGGAGGAAGAAGTGTGACGGACCAAGTCTTTGCACTATTGGGATATGGTGCAGGAAGCCCATGGCCATTTTGGGATGTCTTTTTGTTGAGCTACTTGCACTCAGATATGTGAATATTAGCAGTTTAAATCAGCTGGGTGCTGAGTCTTGAGCAATCATTGAACTGCACATGTTCCAGGAGGCAGAAATTCTATTGCTGCCAGTCAGTATCTGGTAGAATACCAAAATGCCCTCTCTCTTTCCACTGTACTGATGACTAGCCTGAAAAACCCAGGTTCGTCCAACTGAGTTTTGAAGAGTGCTTTGTATTTGCCATCTTTCCAAAGAAGCATTTTCATTTTATTCTTGCTCATTTGCCTTGAGCTCATTGCTTTAATTTCTGTGTTTGGAACTGGAGTCTGTTCTCCTACTTGTCATTCAGTCTTGTTGGAAGTGGATTTGCATCCCTTAAATTAATCTTGGATTAGTTTGTTCTCTGACTACCCCATGGGTATGTCTGCCATTCCAAGTAGTATCAGGAAGCTGAAAGAAGTTCCTTACGTGTCTAAAATGGGAAGATTCTGGGGAGAAATTTTTAGGAATGTAGAGGTTGTTAGGACCTAGATGCATTTTTAAAATAGGCTCAGAAATGGCTGTTCCAATCTTCTTCGGCTAGTGATCCACATTAGCAATAATAAAGAGGTTACCTTCCCTTTCTTGGCTATGAAACTTAGGTTTATGCTTTTAAAACATTCCTATCCCAAGTGCATTATAGAACCATACTGTGCATGAAGACTCTGTAAGTTACTTGCTGCAAGAGGAAACAATACTGTATTTAGAAAGTCAAATGAAGGGATTTCAAGGAGGCATTATCCAAGTGGGACAGCTTCTCTACCTCTTTCCTCCATTTGGCAAGTACATGCATTGTGATTTAAAGCTTCCCCCACAACCGTGTCTTCAGGTGTGTGGGTCTGATCTGTGACTTGCAAATCAGTCATTTGAGCAGAGCTGGTTTGTTTCAGGCTTCCTGGTAGGAAATACGGCTTTTGTTATTAACAAGTGATATGGCAAAATGAAAATCCTTTTTTGATTACTGAATGTATATAATATCCAGAGATATCTGAGAAACTCTCCAAGCTGCAAAAAGAATAGAATTGGGAACTGTAAGAGCATTTTTCTGTAAAGGTGGGGGGAGGGGGGGAGATCATTGAGTTTGTACAATGACTTCTTATCTCCTATGAGTATACTTTCATAGAATAGTCATGGGTTCAGAAATGCTAGTGCTGACCATACTTCCAAAACAGCTCTGCCCATTTGGGTGTCCCCCAGATGTTAGACTATGGCTCTCACTGTGCACAGTAGGTTGATAGGAGTTACAATCCAATCCATCTGTGGAATAACTGATTGGAGAAAGTTGCATGAAGGCCATAGTCTTTCCTGAGAAATGAAATCAAGTTGGGTCCTCTTTGCCGTATCTTTTTGTGAAATGTGCTTGATTTATCTCCATTCAAGGAGAGAAATGTGGCTGGTTCCACTTGCCTACTTTGAAGGCCATTTTGCCTTGTCAGGAACATGATTGTCATTATAGCCTTAATCTTCAGGACCAACATTAAACCATAGTCTAGTGTGACAGTTAGCTAAAGCCAGCTTCTGGCTTTCATACTTTTGCCCTTCTCCTCCTCCAGCACTGCCATGGGGAGTTTAGTGTTTCTTCTCCTTTTGAATAATCACTACTTGTCATGTTGTATGAACTAACAAACTGTTGGTGTTGTTCACATTAGCATTAATGAGTTAACATTAACCAACAGTGTCTTAGAATGACATGACTAATTGTGATGAAGCAAAAACTTCCACAACTTACCTGACAGAGAAGACTATGCAGACTCAACATTTGCTCAGACTAAACTATGGTTTAGCACAGCTATTCCTATTTTAGGGTTCCCAGTTGACTTTGGACATCACTTTTGGCTGCGGGTGATGACAGCTGTGGTGTAACAGCATGAGACAACCCTCAGTTTAGGAAGTATAGCATAACATATTTGAATGCAACCATTGTCTGTTGCTGCTAAAAGCACAATCAGGTCATAGCCAGGGCTGCTGGCTGTTGCTTAAATCCCATAAGTAACTATGGTCTCTCTGTGTAGTATGTTCCTTGTAAATACCAAGAAAATTTCTTTAATATGAATGTCTATAGAGGTGTCAACGGAATGTCCTGTCAAGCTTTTTTCTAATCAAGGGTGATGTGACCAAGCATCATGACTAAAGGACCAAAGATACTTCTGACATTATTCGATAGAGAAACTGGACTTTAAATGAGGCATTTCCAAGCAGCTATGGATGGGAAACATAGTAAGGAGGGGGCAGTAGGTTTCAGTTGGAATGCCTCCCTTGGTGCAACAACACAAGTTCCAATTTGCAGTGTTGTATACTGGCAAGCAGCTGGGACTATGAGAAAGCTGCACAAATCAATAAAGCAAATGCAAACATTTTTAGCTGATGCCTTTTTTCCTTGTTGGAAATAGCTTGCTCACACTACACAAAATGTCATGATTGCTGAACTGCAAACCTTGGGGTAATATGCACCTTTAACAGATTGTCTCTTCCTCCCTTTTTGATCTCAGATGTCATCCACCAAGCTTGCAGATCAGAGTGTTCAGCATAAGTCTGCAGGATGAGAGTTCAGTACTGTAGTCTGTTTTGCTATGATCTTGCTATACACCCAAGGGGAAATTACTTGTTTCCAATCATATCTACTGTTGATACTTCACATATTGTGTATATATTTTATAAGACATGACACAACAACACTTTTAATACTTGATTGACATCCATCCACAAAAAAAGTCTAAGATCCAGTATTCTTCGAGATAAAGTTCATTCAAAAGACCCATCTAGTTGACACTTGACTCCAGGTACTGTATTCAGAAATCAGTTGCAATTTCCTTAAGAATCTTGGCAACCCTGTGGCCTTATGAGTAAGATGATGATGGCATTCTTGGGTCAGCAGAAGCCAGAGCACTGCATTGTAGCTCTCTTGGGCAAATTCCCAAGCCGTTCAGCAACCTTGGCCTATAAAACTTCCCTCTCCATAGGCAGTTTCACTGATTAGATTTTTTTTCCTAAAGCTTCAATTAGAAAATTCATGTTCAGAAGGGAAATCAGACATTCAGAGTTGCAGATTCCTCAACACGGCAGGGTTCAAGATATGTATTATTTTTACATGCCACAACTGAATTAATATTCTTACATAAATTAACCAGGTTTATTAGAGAATCCAGACACCCTGGGCTTTCTCTTCACTGCCCCATATCTTCCAGAACTGGAATTAACATCAGATAGTTTAAGCAAAGCTCTGGTTGTAGTGCCCTACTTTATATTTAGTTCCTGTAAGAGAAGGGGTAAACTCCTCAGGGCAAAATTGATGTTAACAGTTAATGGAACAATTCCATAGACACTGAATCTTGAGGAAAAAGGAAGAAGGCTGTTTGTTTACTATTCCCATAAGAAGAAACGTTGGAACAGTGCTCCTTGCCCAGGCTGGATTAAAAATAGTCTTCTTATACATTCCAACATTGTACTTGAAGTCTACACCTTTTCCAACCTACATGTAGACCGTACTGTCAAAACAAGTTTATTCCCTATGTTAGTCAAAATTCATGTGCATTGAGTCTTCACTTAGAAAAACTAGTTTTTCAGCCAGTGCTTGTTTACATACATAGGTTGAAAACATAGTTGTCTGTGTATTGTGCACTATTCATTTTCTGGGTCTATCTCCTTAATATAATATGATGGATGGATCTAGCAGTTTAGTCTTCTGTTCCAAAAACAACTATAAATCCAGGATGCGAGGCAATGTCCACTTCAAGACCTTATTTTACATTCTTCTTCACCTATAAAGAAAGATCAATTTTAAGTCACTATTAGGATTCAAATCACTGACTCAGTTGCCAGGTGCAAGCTTTGGAGACAGTTTTAAAATCCCTGTAGGGTGATTTTCAGTTTTCCTTAGAAGAAGGCCAAACAAACATCACCTGACTGGAATGTGTAGGAATAATTTGAGAAATAAATTTGCTTACATATCCTGAGATTCTGTCCCTTTTACACTGGGCAAACAATTTTAGGCCAGATTCCTATAATTCTCATGCAAAGATTAAGGAGCTTTTCCCACAATATCACAGCCTGTGACTTACAGTAAGTACTGTAGGTTCTTTAGTCAAGTTTCTTTACAAGCATAATGTGGGCACATTTATGAAAGGAATGCTTACAACAGGCAGTGTGCACTTTTATGGAAAGAAATGTAACTTAATAAACCTACCTATACTGCTGCACAGAGCTTATGGTTCATAGTCAGACTTCTAGGGCAATGCTACTCAAAGTGGTGGCCCCTGAATCAATGTTGGTCCCTGAACCTTTGGCTGTCAAGACTGTGGGAAATGTCCAGAACAGAAGGAAACAACTGTAGCCAATGAGCACAAATATAGTGCTGGTCCCTGGTACACTGGGAAAAAAATAATAACTGTTTGTCCTCCACATCAGATAGCCTGATAAACACTGCCACCCATAAGTTCTTGGACTGCAGTTTCCATCAGCCCTAGCCAGCATAGCCAATGGTGAGGAAATGTACTGTTCGAGGGTATTCTCTCTGTCACAGATATGCAAAGAAGAAAGTGTAAACAGCATGCAAGCTATTGGGGGAGGAGGGTTGCAGCCTCTACAGGTCTGAATGGCAAAACTACACAGGGATAAGTAATACGTACACACTGCCAGTGTTGTTGGACATTGCCCAGCAGCTCTAGCCACCAGGTGATGACTGAAAATCATAGTACAGTATCTGGAGAACCACATTTCCCATCCTTGCTGTAGCACTTAAGGTGCAAAGAAAGGGCCGGTGGCTTATTCACAGCTGATGTATTCTATGGTGGTTTATTCTGTAACAGGAACACCAACTGGAGAAGCTGAGCTCAATGAAGTAAAAGAAGAACAGGTGACTCACAGCTTTAGTGAAGCAGTCCATCAGCATCTCAAATTCCTTGGCGCACACATCCTTTCTCAGGTCCACCTGACCTGATGCATGAGAGGCAACACACTTGCCATAAGCAGAAGCCTGCAAAGACCAATCTCAGTCAGATGTAGACAGATGCATACTTCTACTTTCTGTTTATGCTCAGAGGGAAGGGGCTGAGGCCTTCTTGCTGCTGTTCTGCCTTCAGTCGATCTTGCCCTATGGTGACCCTATGAATGAGAAATCTCTAAATGACCCTATCCTCAACCTCCCTACTCAGCTCCTTCAGACCTGACCAAATCTATGCAATGTGCTTTTTCCACCTTTCCTATTGCCCTGCACTTTCCCAACCAAAATAGTTTTTTTTCTAGTGAGTCCTTTCTTCTCAATATATGGCCAAAGTATGACAACCTTAATTTAGCCATCTTTGCTTCTATGGAGAGCTCATATTTTGACCGCATCCTAAGAAGAAAGGACTCAATAGAAAACACTATAATGCATGATGGTATCATTATTATAGGCCCTTTTCTATTGCCCTCCACTTAATCATTACCATTTAATTTTATTTTTAATTGTATTTTTTAAAATTGTAAGTCATGTTGGGATCCAACTGGGGGGAGGAGCCAGATAAGAAGAATTTATTATTATTATTATTATTATTATTATTATTATTATTATTACCAATCATTACAGTCATTTCTAGTGTGTCACTTCTTGTGATATGGCCAAAATATGACAACCTCAGTTTAGTCATCTTTGCTTCTAGAGAGAGAGAGCTCAGGGAAAGACAGTAAACCATCATTTTAAGATAATGTAGGATGAGATCCCGGGGGAGGAATTGAAGGAAGAGTGTGCACAAAGTCCCAGGAAAGGTCAGGATCTTCCTTGTGAGGTGGGCAGCCTGTTGCCCCATCCTCACCTCCCACAGACCTGCTTCTCAGAGCTTCCCATAGACCAATACAAAGTTGTATAGTGGAGTTGTGTGTGAGAGAGAGAGACAGAGACACCTACAGGGATGCTACTCTGACCTGCTCCCTAGGCCTGCAGTTCAGGATTGCTCTGGCTGGATCTACACTGCAGAAATAATGCACTTTGACACCATTTTAACTGTCATGGCTCAATTCTATGGAATCTTGGGATTTGTAGTCTGTTGTGACACCAAAGCTCTCTGACAGAGAAGGCTAGATATCTCACAAAGTTATAGTTCCCGGAATTCCACAGCATCTCATAAAACTGCAAATCCCAGGATTCCCTAGCATGGAGCTATGGTAGCTGGCGCGGTGTCAAACTATTTCTGCAGTGTAGATCAGGCCTTTCTCCCTCTCTGACACATACCCCACATCCAACTGTGGTTTAACTGAACCACATCTAAACTCTGGTCTAATCCAACTGTAGTCTATTTCTGCACTGCAGAAGTAATGCAGTTTTTACACTGCTTTAACCGGCTCAGTGCTATGGAATCCTGGGAATCGTAGTTTGTGCTGGCACCAGAGCTCTCTGACAAGGGAGGCTCAATGTCTCACAAAACCACAGTTCCCAGAATTCCATAACACTAAGACATGGCAGTTAAAGCGGTATGGAACTGGATTAACTCCACAGTGCAGACGCAGCATCCAAAGGTGCTGGTGGGCCTTTTCGAGCTGCATCCACACTGGAGGAATAACCCGGTTTGGCACCGCTTTAACTGTTTTCTGGCTCAAGTGCTATGGAATTCTGGGAGTTGAAGTATGTTGTGGGGCCCAGAGCGGAACCAAACCGGGTTATTCCTCCAGTGTGGATGCAGCCTGGGACTCTGCAGCCGCCGTACCTGCTCCCCACAGCTGGCCAGCGACTCGGGGAAGCGCTGGAGCCTCTCCCGGACGCGACCCCAGACCCCTCTGCCTGCCATGGAGGCTGCCTGCTGCCCAGGGTCCTGGCAAAAGGCCTCCCGCTTTCCCATTGGCTTCACCTTTGCCCCGCCTCCGCCCTTGATTGGCATTCTGATTGGATAGAGGACCGGATATCGTTCGCCTTCATGCCGGCGGCGTCAGAGCGTGACAGCTACTTCTCGCTCATCTAGGCGGTGATTGGCTAAGCCTCCGCAGCTTCGTCGCTTGATTGGATGAGCGTGGCCTCGGGAGGCGGGGTAATGAAGTGGGTTAGAGAGTATCATGGCGACGGCGGCGGTGCCTTTGCGGGATCGGCTGAGCTTCCTGAGCCGGGTATAGACCGGGGGAGAGTGATACTCAACCGGACAGGATACTGGGCCAGAGGCTAGGCCACGCCGTTGCCATGGGGAATCTGTGAGGGTGGGGCCGGTTGCCACGGCGACGGGGGAGGCCCTGCAGCCCTGGGCTTTCCTGGGAAGGAATGGGGGGCAGGATGACCTGGCGCCCTCCTTTTCCCGGACCTGTCTTCCCATGTCAGCCTTCTGTCCGGGGGGACTTCCAAAAGGCCCTCCATTTTGAGCAGGCCTTGGGCAATAAGTCACACTCTCTCAGCCTCCTCAGGGAAGGCAACGGCAAACCTCCTCTCAACAAATCTTGGCAGAAAAGCCCCAGGATAGAGTCGCCATAAGTTGGAAACAATATATGGCACACAACAACAAATCCCGCTGCTAGGTACAGTATCTAGGTTTGAGTTGGTGTTGGTGTTGTTGTTGTGTGCCTTCAAGTCTTTCCCAACATATGGAGACCCTAAGGCAAAGTTGTCACAGGGGGCTTTCCTGTCAAGGGTTGTTCAGAGGGGGTTTGCCCTTGCCTTCCCTCTGAGAGAGTCTGACTTATTCAAAGTCACCCAGTGGGTTTCCATGGCTGAGCTGGGATTCGAACCCTGGTCTCCTGAGTCACAGTCCAACACTCAAACCGCTAGGCTCTCCTAGGTTTGAATATTGCTCAGTTGAAACCCTCCCTGTATCTAGTAAAAGAGCATCCTGGGAGGAAAGCTAGACAGGACTCTTGGCAGGGCCTGCTTTGCTATTTTGGGTGGGATACAAACCGCCACTTTGTGGCGGTCCCCCCGGCGCCATTTGCTCCGCGCGGGAGCTGCAGCAGCCAAACCGCACGGCTCCCGCGCGGAGCAAAAAATAAGCTCCATTTCGGAGCTTCTTTCCGCAGCGCACTGATGACGTTGCGAAGCGCCAAGGGCGTATTCATGATGTCATTAGGGCCACGCGACGTTCGGACGCTCAGCGTCCGATACGTCAATATGGCGCCGGCCATGTAGAAGGGCCGCCGCCATATTGTATGGACACAGTCTATACTAGTCTCAGGGGCGTCTAGAAGAGACGCCCCTTTTTTAAAATGGGACGTCCTCCGGACGTCCCAACTGCCAGTATGTAACCGGCCTTTGTATACAGACCTAGCAATATACATAAATAGCTTGAAAGTCATAGGCTAGAGCTGAGTCTGCTTCCTAACCAGCTGATACATTGATTTAGGGCTGAATTCTCATTAAAGTTGAGCGGAAATGCTTCTTGCTTGTAGGCAGAGGTCTAAAATCTGTAGTCTAAATCTAATTGCTAGTCCCACCTAGAGCAGACCTGCTGAATCAATGGAATTTAACTGTTCAGTTGGTGGTTTGCTATGATAGATGGATTTAAGCCACTACATCCAGTGTTAACAAGATACATTTGTCCATTGTGGAAATCTTCGCCTTGGTGACAAAGCAAGGTTTGACTGCATTGAAGCATCCAGAGTTTGACATCTCTGCACCAAATATAGGGCCTGACCAGACAGGCCAAAATAAAGCTGCTTCAGGCCACTTTGGAAGTGTGCTGTTTAAATGCTGCCTGCGTCCTAAGAGGCTGGAAGCCATGCCAAAGCCACTTTCCAGTCCTAAGGACTGGAGCACAGCTTTGGCGCAACGTCTGGCCTCTTAAGATGCGTGTGTCATTTAAACAGCGTACCTCCGAAGTGACCCAAAGCAACTTTATTTTGGCCTGTCTGTTTGGGCCCATAGTGACTTTGGGAAAGAGTACATAATAAATTTAGGACTTACCTGTGAGAATGAATATCCACGTGACTATTTTGTTCCCATTCCAGTATTTCTGGTCAGTTGCACCAGTTGCTGCTGAAGTAGGCTTGCAGGTACTGTACTGGCAGATAGCTTGAATGAAATTGCTGTGGTAATTCTTGAGGAGGCTTGATGTGAATACCACGTTGCAGGACAAATGACAAACAAAATCTATGCATGGATCCTTACCTGAATAATAAGACAGATAGGTTGCATCAATTCTTTGCTGCTCTTGAAATTGCATCTTGGGAAATACGAGGCAGGCTGGTAAATCCATAATTGACAAGACAGCAAATGTCTGTGCAGTCATTTTAGTACCTCCCCAAACAAGGGATGACAGTTACTGCAAAAGCCATTCTCAAATAACCTGAGGTCGTTCTGTGTCAGTGAGTACACAGGGAGTTCAGGTGGGACTACATCGGGTCTACAGTACTTTTCTCCAAATTTGATCTCGCAGTAGAATTCCCCATTGGATATTTGGAAAGGTTGTCTCCTACTAGATTATGTGCTCTGATACCTTTCTTTTGTGGACAGTGGATGCAGGCCTCAGTCTGTAGAGCATATCCGCTGTAGCTATTGTTTTGTAGGAGAAAAGATAAAGAAATGATTCCTTCCAGCTGCTGCCTTGTGTATCAGTGGCTCTGCAGTTGTGTACAAAAATTGAAAGGTCTATCATGGACTTGTGATTGCATGCTGCACTCTGACTAGAGGTGCTTCAAGAGGGAGCCTTTATTGTACCTATTTCCTTGCTTCAATCAGAGACTGCATTCCCAAAGGTGGAAGACAACATTGCAACTTTTCCATGTTTTGCTGCTGCTTTTTTTGTGTCTTTCTTTCAAGAGGAAATTATTCAGGAGGAAACAGTGGAAGAATTGAACAATATCTTTAGATTACTAGCAGCTGGTTGTACAGAAGAGAATGGGAATAATAATAATAATAATAATAATAATAATATTTCATTTATATACCGCCCAATCACTGGGAATCCGAGCGGTTTACAACAGAGGGGATAATAGACGGTTCCCTGCCCTAGGCTTACAATCTAAAAGACACAACACGAAAGGAGAAGGGAATGGTGGGGGGAGGAGATCAGGTCCAGCATTCTTCTCTCCCTCTGAGGCCTGGACCAAGGCAGATGGACCGGAGGGAGGGCTCTTCTTCTTCAGGCTAGCCCTGATGGAGCTGAGCCAGCCTATTCTCTCCCTCACAGGCCGAAAGATGACAGTTATGGAGGGAGGGCGCTTTATCTTCAGGCTGGCCCTATGTAGCCCTCCAGAGGTTGTTGTACTACAACTCACAGTATTTTCATCACTGCCATCAGCTGTGCTGGCTAAGCTCCTGAGAGTTGCAATCCAACAACATCTAGAACACTTCATGATTTCCACTGCTGGTCTAGTAGCAGCCCAAGTGACTTGGGTGGGGTATTTATGCGTGTTTCAGCTACCCACTTTAATCAAAGGCACCTCAGATGATGCAGCACCATGTCCAGGGTATCTGTTTGAAGAGATTGCCAGTATCCTTTGGTCTCTCAAATACTTGGGGGCTAGTAGTGTGATAAGAACCTTCATTTTTTTCACTAGTAATGTTTATTTTTCTTGGAAAGAGCACAAGCTGTTGGCTAGAGCAGAAGCTGGATATATCTGACAATCAGACATAATGTATGCAAAGGGATCTTGTAGCACCTTTGAGTTAGCTGAAATACAGACGTTGGTAGCATGAGCCTTCATAGACCTGAGTCTACTTCTTTAGATGTACGAAGTCTCTTTGGAGACTAACATGGCTATGTCCTTGAGATCTGTGATCTGCTTCAAGTTCCTCTAGTGACATCACCTAAACATCCATGGATGCTCATTAATGTCAGTGATAGTTAAGTGACCAGTCATGAAACCTAAATAAAACCACTGTTGATGAAGCTGGTCAGGTTTCTGGAACAGGGTTCCCACTTAGACTAAGGGTGGGCAACCTGCAGTCCTGAGATCACAAGCAGCCATTAGGTTTTGCTCAGGGTTCTCAACTTAATTGCAAAGGCAGATTCAAATTATTAGTTTGAACAGCTGCAAGAGCAAGGTGTTCCCTTCTTAGTAGTTTACTTAGGTGGGAATGAAGAGGCAAAGAGTCAAAAAGAAGTGGCAGAAGGAGAGAAAGGGTGGGCTTTGGCCCACCCATTGTTGCCTTCAGCTCCACCTGTTGCCAGCATGAAATCTCTAACATATTACTCTGAAGGGAGTTTGGCCCTCAACTGAAAACAGTTTGCCCACCCATAACAGGGGCTGCATCGGCACTGCAGAATTAACGCAGTTTGACACCACTTTAACAACTATGGGCCAATGCTATGTAATTCTGGGATTCGCAGTTTTGTGAGATATTTAGCCTTCTCTGCCAGAGAGCTCTGGTGCCACAACAAACTACATTTGATGGAGCCCTGGCAGTTCAAGCGGTACCAAACTGCATTACGTAAATCGGCAGTGTGGCAACAACCTTAGTTCCATGCATTTTCTAGCCATATTTTCCAAAAGAATCCTGTCATTTTCACTTTCCCTTACATGTTAAACCCAAAATACATTTCCAGC
>NC_056523.1:148014172-148156394 GCF_019175285.1 Sceloporus undulatus | reverse complement strand
TCCTTAAAACTGCCAATCCCAGAATGCAACAGGAGGCAGCTAGAGGAGTCAAAGTGGAATAGTAGCACCTTAAGAGTATAGTGTGATAAACATCACTGATAAAGGTGTGTGTGGGCATGCAGGTAATGTCTGCAGCAGCACCACCATGTTGGCTTCATGTTTCATTTAGGCTCCTTTTTTTGCTTTTCTCCCTAGGAATGGGTTCCAAATCCAGTTCTCATGGTTCTCTTCAAGGCTTTGGTTTTGAAAGAAGCTGTTCCAGTGAGTATGGGCGTAGAGATCTCAGTGGTAAAACCTCTGCCCTTGAGAGGCACCACCTAGTTTCCAGGGCAAGGACTTTTTTCTTCCTGCATAGCTGTTGGGTATTTCCACATTGCCCCCTCTGCCCAGCTTTCTTGTTCTTTAAGCTCTTACCCCTTGCTTTCATTCTACCTAGTATCAGCCATTAATATTCCTTCAAAACCATTTTGAGAAATTGAGCTATAAAGTAAGCCAAGCTGTTTGGCAAGAAATTGAGTACTGATATTTTACAGCAAGGGTACTGAAGAGAGTGAACCCAATCATTTTCCCCCCTTTTTCTGTTGAACCAAAGGGATGAGAGAAGAGACTGAGGTTGTTGTTATGGCCCCATTCTATGGAATCCTGGGAGCTGTAGTTTGTTGTGGCACCAAAACTCTCTGACAGAGAAGCCTAAATGTCTCACAAACTACAAATCCCAGAACTCCATAGTATTGAGCCATTACAGTTAGAGCAGTGTCAAGCTGCATTAATTCTACAGTGTAGATGCAGCCTGAGTGGCCTTACTGAAGAGCCTGTGGTTGCCCATCTGGCAACCCAGAAACTTCCGTACCCATATATCCAACTATCTGGAGCATGACTAGCCTGGTTTATGTGGGCTAGTTTGTCTTTTCCCTGGATAAATGGCTGTGTGCTGATATCATTTGGAAGACTTTTCCCTGTGCCATAAGTTATCACAATGTTTAGAAACTAACATGCCACTATACTCAGTCAGATAAATGGCCTGCCTTTGTTGTTGTTTCAGCCTCCACTGGCAAAGTTTTGCTGGCCACCATCCAGAAGGCAGCTGAGGTGGTTGCCAGTGCTATGCTCTCTGGTCAGGAGCTCACTAATCCCCGCAACAGGGATTTGACGGAAGATGCCTATGAGCCAGTGATGGCACCTTCTTCTGGCAAAATCTCCATCCTGCCTACAAAGACATCTTCTGTGGCAGTTCATAAGACTCGTGGTATGGTACATCTTATATACCAATCTTGGACAGGGAAACAAGAATTATCAGTTCCTTTATGGGAGGAATAAAAGCAGTTGACTGTGAGATATAGATAACCTATGACTGTTATTAACAGTACACAATAATAATTCAAATAAATATGTCCTTCTCGTTGAAGGATCATTCTAGAGTGTTATTTACCTCATGAATCCTTAGCCCAGGCCTACTTGTGGGAATACATATATCTGGCTATGGACTGTAGATTTCTGACTTTGAGGTAGAGTGAGGGTGTTGAGCAAATGGCTCTTTGAAACCCGGCATTTTGAAAAGGGATGTATTTCATAGTTACTCTTCTGAAATTTTCTCCCAGTGAGCCATCAACCAGGGCAAGCAGGAGGTGGGTGGGAAGAGTTGGACAACGGGCAAAGCTCCCAGAATTCATTGCAAGAGAACAGCGAGCTGAGCAGGACTTCTGATTCCTACAGCAAGCCAGACAGTGACAACCACTCAAGTGTCCAGGAGCCAGGGAATACAACGGAAAGGTACGAGTTGAGGAGAGCACATGGCTGAGCTTGAGCTGCATGCTCTCAATTCAGGGTGCATTGATATGCAAGAAATTATTATGGGATAGTAGGAAAGAGAAAAGGTTGGTGTATCCATGTATCCCTGCTGTTTGTAGGATAGAAACTGAAAACTTTGCTGACTGCCTGCAGGAAGTGAACCTTGTCAACCATCTAACCAAGGGTTCCAGGGTCTTCTTGACACGTGAAGAGACCCAGCATTTCATTAAAGAGTAAGAGCACTTCTTTTCCCCTTGTTATAGGTTACTTCTTGGCACTATTTCTTCTCACTCCCATTTCTGCAAAAATACCCCTAACATAACCTCTTCCTACCCTGTATGACTGTGCATTGGTTTTTGTAAATTGTTGCACTTGAACATTTGCCCTCCGGGTGACACAAAATGGTTTGGCACCCAAAGCAGAAGATCCAAATAGAAACCTGTTACTCATTCCCTTGATCTTACTGATTTTGAAAATTGTCATTGTTTGTATCTTTCACCCTGAGAGCTTCAGTTACTTAAATTTACCCCTTCATTCTGCTCGCTTAACTTCCATTCAAGCTAATGAGCAAGGTTCTATAGACCTCTCATTTCTGAAGATCTGTATGTTCAAATAAATTCTTACAGAAATTGGCTTGGTTTTTCTGCCTCAGAAAATTAGTCCTTGCACTCTTCTTTCTGCTCTTCTTCTCCATAGATGTGGTCTGCTGAACTGTGAGGTGGTCTTGGCTCTTCTCAGCCGAACTCTGAAGGACTCCAGCGAGTGCATCCGCATGGTGAGGAAATCCTTGAGTCTTCCAGGAACAATTTACATTAACCTCAGGTTTGGAAGGTGGACTTGGCTGACATGGAACTAGGACTCTTTACCTATTGCATGTTTTGGAAACTGTCTTTGGTCTGTATCTGTTAGGGTTGATGCTTAAAACTGGAATTTATTTCTTACCATATGGGAGCAGATGTGGAGAACAGGCAGCCTGGGGATTTTCCTATCTAGCAAAGCAACATATTATAAGAGATGCAAATCAGTGGTATCCCATTAGTTCCAGCTGTGTGAGTTGGGTGCAACATTTCAACCATTTGCTTTTCTCATCCCGCTTTCCTTTGTCCACAGAGAGCCATGTGTGCCATCTATTCCCTCATGTGTTCTGACTTACTCTCCCATGATCAGATATTTGCTGTTACCCAGCCATACTTGCAGGAGCTCAGTCAGGAGAGCCCTGGATCTGTAGCCAACAAAGCAACAAAGGTAATGAATGCACAGCCTCAAACCTTTGCTTTTTAAAAGGTAACTCATCATGCTGTTATTTCCTCCTTCATGTAGTAAGTTATTAAGAGGCAGACCATTATTTCCTTTTACTCTGCTGTGATGAGGGCTTTACTAAAGTCCCTTTGTCAGGTTAGGCCTATGCTGATTGGGAATGTGTAAATGGGCATACAGTGTGTGATTTTGTATGTAGCCTTGTTTTGGCTCTTCAGTCCTTTTTTCAGCAGATTAGAAATGGCAAAAAAACCCCACCCTTATTTCTATACATAGTGCACTCTGAGAGATTCCCCTCTCCTTTTGTGGAGAAGCACATAACCTAGATACATTTTAAATGTTACAGGTTATATATGCTGGCATTAGTGGAAACAATATCATTTACTGTGTATGACATAAAAACTCCCAGAGACCTCCTCAGGTCAAGCCAAGCCATAGAACAAACCATGATGGTAGAGACACTTCCTGCCTGTAGTGAATCATTTGAGAGTTCCCAGTGCAATAGTATGTTGAAGCTAATCTGTTGTGCATAGTATAGGAGACTGCTAGGCAAATATGTATGATAAATAAAGACTGCATGGGCTGAGTGAAAATGAATGCAGTGTGAGGTATTCTCACAGTGTGGTTGTGGCTGTATTAGTATTCTGTCTGTTGTTGGTGTCTTTTGTGGTGGGAGGGGTTCTTTCCTGGGTGGTACTCATACTTAGCACACTTCTGTTCCACTTTTCACAGATCTTGCGTCAATTTGAAGCCCTCTGCAGGAGCCATCCCGCATCCAAAAGCTCGCTCCCAGTTGGCAATCACTGTGTTCCTGCCAAAACCACCTTCAGGCACACAGATGATCTGCTGACGGATGTGATGCCCTTTGGAGGAGAAACTGTCCTTACACCCATGAGTCTGTCAGCACAGCCCTCTCAGACACCTAATCTTCTCACAAATGATATGTGCCTGTCAGAAGAACAGGATCTAGAATCTGTCTCCTCAAACCAGCTTGATATTTTGCCACTGAGCCTCAGCCAGCAGGGAGAAGAATGCCAGCTCCCAAACTCTGAACCCCAAGAGGACAGGCCCCAAAGGGGTGATCCAGATGGCACTGTTTCTTTGTTTGCCGGTATGGAGCTAGTAGCACCATCAAGCATGACCCTGGCAACAGTGGGGGCTAAGCAGGAATGCTTCCCTTCAGCTCCAAGGACAGCATCTTGTACTGGAAAAACCAGGGACAGTGAAGATAACCAGAAGATGTCTGCTTTCTCCTTCCTCAATGCATAGCAGTTCCAACTTTCCAAACAGCTGAGTTAGCAACAAACTAGTATTGTTCCAGTTCTCCTCGTGGTGAGTTTGCTTTCTTCGCATTAAGCAACTGGGCAATGGTGTATTTCAGTTGCTTGTCTAATAATTTTTTCTTTTGTCTATGCTGCTAGTCTATCCTGAAGAGGGAAGACATCTCCTACTCTACCACCATTACTATTGGGTCATTTGCCAACATGAAAGAGAAAGTTTGACTCTTCAGTACTGTTTTTTTTTAAAATATGATAATCAGAAGCATTTTTCAAGGGACAAAGCACAATACTCTAACATGGTCTGTTTCACTGACACACTGAACTAGTTTCTGCAGAAATAATCACCTTTACTTTACTTTCCACTTTTAAAATTGTACTCGTTTCTTTTTTCCTATAGAACTGAATGTGTCTTGCTCCTCCCAGTCACTTTTCTCTTTCATTTGACCCAAGACCTGAATATAAAAAATGAGACAGGCCACTAATAACATTCTCGTGTTTTTTACTACTGAGCCAGTTGGTAAAAGAAGGAAAACTGATACAGACAGAATTTTATTTTTATTATACTTTTTCCAGCTTGGGACTCAAGGTGGCTTATAAAACAAATTCAATTAAACAATTCACATCATGCAAAAAGTTAAATATATCATACAAAAGCTTAAAATATATTTCTCCAGATGTATTGCACAAAAGTCTTCATTTCACACTACTGAAGCATGAAAAAGTTGCTTTTATGACTTACAAATCACTGAATTCCCTAGGCAGCAGAGCAGCACCCATCAGTCAAGAGTGCTAGGAGGTGTGATCCAAGAAAGTAACTTTTGAAAGATTTCACTGTACTATGTGATCACCAGGTGGTCTTTCGGGGTTATCAAATTCTGTTATAGCTTGAAACAGAGCTAATTCCTCCAGTAAAAAAAAACTCATTCTCCTTCCTTCAGTCATGTGTGCAGACGGGCATTGTACGAAAGGTGGAGCACTGAACATATATATCACCAGAAAATGTGTAAATGGTGCAAGTGTGCACACATATGTCCATCATTAATTTAATGTTTTAGTATACAGTCTGCTGTGAAACTTCAATTGAAGAGGTAAGCTTTTTGCTGAGCATTATCTATAATAATGAGAAAACATCATACTGGTCTGCTGTAAATGGGTGGGAAGTCATCTCTGCCCTTAAATTTCTATATTCAGTTCTTGTCTTCATACTTTTACAAGATGGAGGATTGTTCCACTCATACCTAGGCATAGGAATACTATAAACTACATGGGACATTTTCCATAGCTGTGGTGTAAGATAAGGGATAGTGAAGGCTTTGGCTCTAGAGGTGTTGGACTGTAACTTCTAGAAGCTTCAGTCCGTGGTAAAGGATGATGAAATTTGTATTCTAAAACATCTGGAGTTCAGAAAGTTCCCCAACCCTGATGTAAAGTGATACATATTGGGTATGTGTGGAAATTCTTGTTAGTCAGCCATGAAAGATTTGCCTTATCTATAAATTCTGAGACTGAGCTTTGACACTGAAAACAGATGCCAGATAGGAATGCTCTGTTTAGACGTGGTGCAAATTAAATCCAGCTCATACGACTCCTTACCCCCAGTATTAATAATAGCCACCATTCCTGTACAACAGAAGCATACAACTGCTAGCAAGTAAGATGTTCAAGTCATCCATGGCTGAAATGCCTTTGATATCTTCCAAGGAGCCTTAGCCAAAATGCTGACAGGCTGTTTAAAGTGGAATGGGTAGGTTGCAGGACAGAGGACAGGGTGCTGGTGATGTTGTCAGCATTGTCCAGTAGATCTTCACAATGGTCAGTGCAGCCACCCATCACACAGAAAAAAAAAAACTTGTGATTGTCTTGCCTGATGGCCAAGGATTAATTTCCTAGCAACTGTCCTTGACTACTTGAAAAACAGTGGCTTACTGATAACAGGAGCTCTAGCTGGCATGCCACCATGTAACTGAATTCATAGTTGTTTTGAGGTCTTCCTAGATAGGAGGAGTGTCTGGAATCAGGGACCTTTGATTTAATTTATCAATTTAAGAGTATTTTAATACCACTTTTCATGCATGATTTTTAAAATCTCAGAGCAGTTTACAGTTTGCTAAAAAATAATATAGAAAAATGTAAATAATTGCATACAATTTATTTATTTTTAAAATCAACCCATGGGTGATTACATTAACAGTTAGGAAAATGTCTGGGTATACAGATCTTTAGAAACACCCAGCACTAAGAACCTGACTAATTTCAGTGGGGAAATCATTCCACATAGTGAGTGCCACAACAAAGGAGGCCTAGTTACTGAATAGTAACCAAATGAAGGTTGCTCAGCTGTGACATGATAAGCAAAATCCCTCCCTCCAGCATGTTATAAAGATCTTGTGGCTACTGCAGGCAGAATGATGCACAGCTAAGTGAGTCTTTAATGGTGGCTCTGATGTAGTGCTGGATTTTTTTTATTATTGTTATTATTAAAGTGGTTCTCCTTTTTTAATGACCAAGCAAAGGAGGGCTATTTCCAGACAAAAGCAATGATGTTGTAGGGAATGCAACCAACTGAGGATGTCAGGCAAGTCTGAATTCATAGGAGCTGCAGAAAAGGCCTCTCTCTTTTGCTGCATTAATTTCACAAAGATTCATTTCTCTTTCCATTTGATGTTGGGGTTGCTTGTTCTTCAAAAACAAAATTTTCCATCTGTAGGCACACCTGACTCAAGCCCCGGTGTGCTATATAGTCTACTTCAAAAGGGATTGAGTGACACGCTCTGTGTGTATTTATCTATCTGCGGCAAAATCCTTTCCAGATAGTAGTAGACTGTAGTAGAATTGCTTAAGTTAACTTGCACTCAAGGCGCTTGCCTGTTATTAATTCTAACATACTGATTTGTTCATTTTCCTGAGAAATGAACATGTAACTGATACATATTATTCCCTGGTTCATTCAATCAGGACCTTGAATTCTATTGGTCATCCTGCCTCAAGGCAAGTCAGCAACAGACAAGGTGTAACCCAATCCTATCCATGTTTACTCAGAAGTAAATCCCACTGGGTCCACTTGGGCTATTTTCCAAATAAGCACATATTGAATTGCAGCCTTAATATTCCCCATGCTGAACTTGATCTGTCAGTGACGCTGATGGCCTGGGCCTTTTCATCCCACCTGGATCCAGTCTGTTGTTCGTATCCATACTGACTCTGCAATATGATCCCATTTTGATGTTTATCTCCTGAGTTTCACTCATTTGCTCTTAAGAATGCGCTGTCTATCCCTGTTGGTAACAGCTGTTCCTGTACTTGTTGAGCATAGGGGTGCTTACACCCTGTCTGATAAAAACTGCATTCACAGACTGATCCTAGGCTTGCTCCTATGTCCAGTGAAACCCAGGGGCTTAAGCATACTTAAGCCTGCATAAGGATTGGGCTACACTTCTGTATAACATAGTAACAGAAGCAACTGATTACATGCTACAACTGAGCATGCACACTAGTTTGATGGTGAGCTAGACCTGTTGAGTGAGTACAAAGAGTGCTCTGTCCTGACCTCCAGACAGAGTGGATTAAGGATTCCTCTCCCCCACACATTTCCTACTTGTTCTGATATCTCAAAGAGGAACTGCTCCTTTAAGCATTGCATAGCAGTTTAATATAGCTGTGACTGCTGACATGTAAAAGTTTTTCCTCCTCTTCATATTGTGTTATTCCCTATATTTGAATGCACATTGCATAAAAATATGTACATTGATGTGTGACTCAAGAATAAATGTAAAATAGTCCACTTCTGAAATTCAAAGAGATTCCTCACTCTTAGTGTGAATGGTTGCTAAAACCGGCTATGGAAAGATGGTGCAGGGGTAATGGTCGTACCCAGGGGTAAAGTTAATTTAACATTCATCCTCTAAACAGGACATGATAGTGACTTCAGAATCAGATTTTGTTACAGAATATATACAGAACTAGACCTACAATATAGACATTGCCATCTCCAGCATTTTGAACACTGTCTCCGAGATTCACCTACCCACCATGTTTGTTTCATTAAAGGATAAAGAGCTGTCAGAACGAATGTATACTATTTTGCCATTTGGGGTCATTTTCTCCCCTCCCAAACAATGCAATGTATTCAGGAGGATGTCCCTTGTCACTTCACAGTCAAAACATGATGCAGAGAATCTGGTGAGAATGGATGCAAAACACCCCCTCCAGCCCATGGAAAGGTGCACATCCACACATGATCCTGTCCAGAAAGGAGATACTGATGTCATGAGGGGCAGGGATGGGGGGGGGGTCCTTGTGTAAACTACCACAGATAATTAACTGTGTATTAGCCAAAGGAATCATTTGAGACTCCCATCCCCCCTCCCAGGCCAAAAACCGAAGGGAAACAAGAACAATGGGAAGAGTCACTGGCTATTTTTCTGGACATGATGTGGCTGATGTTTGTTGAGTTTTGATAGACCTCACCACCAATAAAGATTGTGGCCTGACAACACTTTAACTGCCCTGGCTCAATGCTGTGGAATTCTGGGATTTGTAATTTTTGAGACATTTAGCCTTCTCTGCTGCAGAGCTCTGGTGCCACAACAAACTACAAATCTCAGAATCCCATGGGATGGATCCATGAGAGTTAAAGAGGTATGAAAGTGCATTAATTCTGCAGTGTGGCAGCAGCCCCAGTTACAGCCTCCTCCTGGACTAGCAGTTAGTGGGTGACTCCAGTTATGACGTTATTAGGCTATCCTTCACACCTTTTTATGTTGAGCATGGCTGGAAATGGGACTATAATTGCCAAGGCTGGGGCCAAGGAAGCTACAGTTTGGGATGCTTCTGGAAAGGGAACATCTGTTGATACAGCAGTCTAGAAAACTAGTCCTGCTCATGGTTTGACTCCGTCCATTTCCAGAAAAGCTGTATAAGAGCCATAGGAGTGGAGTAGTTCAGTGTGGGGCGTTTGCCACTTGCCTTGCACTAAGTTCAGTGAAGCCCAGTTGTGTCAGTAATCACTGGCAGCCCCCATTCTATGCATTACATTTCACACTTTTCTCGCAGGAAGCAATCCAGGGCAGCTGCAGATAAAATTGTTTTAAAACTAGTTAAATCAGAAGAAGGCTGCGAAAGAACAAGAGGAGGAACAAGTGTTTATGACGCTGACTCTGTTGATTACAAGATCGGCAGGTTGGCAGTTCGAGTTTCGGGTGCCGCATAATGGAGTGAGTTTCCATCGCTAGTCCCGGCTTCTGCCAACCTAGCAGTTTGAAAGCATACAAATGCAAGTAGATAAATAGGTACCACTCCGCTGGGAAGGTAAACAGCGTTCTGTGCAATCATGCTGGCCATATAATCAGAGAGTAGTCTCTGACAACGGTGGCTCTTCAGCTTAGTAGTAAACGGAGATCAGACATGACTTGATAACCTTGTCAATAGGGAATACCTTCTTTACCTTGACTCTTAAGGGAAAGCCACCTCTAAATGTATTTCAATTAACAGGCAGCTTCTGATCGTGGATCCAGAGAGAGATCTGAATGAATGGCCATGGCACAGGGTACATTTCCCATTGGAAGAGGCATAAGCCGCCGTCCAGAACGGATAGGCGCATGACCTCTGACGCTCCACTAAGACAAGCATCATCCCAAAGGCATCCTCAGCAGACCCTAACCCTGGAAGTGGAGTCCAAAGGAGGCAAGCAGACCTTGCCTTGGACACTGGCAGAGGAATTAGTCACAGACCCTATGGGTCTCTGAAGGTGCCAGGCATGAGCTCTCCCAGAAGGAGGCCACGGAGCCCGAGAAACCAACGAAGAGCCATGGATGCCGACCATTGTTTCTGCAGTGTGTGTTTTGGGCCTTTAAGACGCTCTTTCTGCGCATGCGCATCGCGCGCTCCTCTTCCTCTCAACTCGGCGCAGATTGACAAGGGCCTTAGCCCGTTAGGAGCCGCCTGGCTTCGAGCCTTTAGCAGCCAATGAGAGTAAGGCGTCCCGCCCCTTCGCTCTGCGCCCCGTGCGCATGCGCCGTGCGCCTGGTTGCTACCCGCTCTCCTTTTACCCTCTTTGTCAGGGAGGAGTGGGCGGAGCCGAGGGAGGAGGAGGAGGGAGTTTCCCATAATGCCTTGGGCGGAGGGAGTGTTGGGGGGATGCACTGCGAGGGAGGAGGAGGGCCACTGCTGCTGCTGCAATTGAAGGCTAGAGGCCCCCATTTTGGAAACCATTTAGGCTTTGGGCCGAGAGGGGCTTCCTGTGCTTGTGAGGGGCTGCATCTCCTCAGGGCAGAGGCATAAGTGGCTGCTTCCCCTTTGGACACCCCTCTGGAGGTAAGTGGTGGAGCAGGGTGCCCTCATGGCCACAAATGGAGGGGGGGGTGATACAGGTAAACAATAGAGCCATAGAATCATAGAGTTGGAAGAGACCCCAAGGGCCCCCTTCTGCCATGCAGGAAATCCCAATCAAAGCATACCCCACAGATGGCCATCCAGCTTCTGCTTAAAGACCTCCAAAGAAGGAGACTCCACTACGCTCCGAGGGAGTATGTTTCACTGTCAAACAGCCCTTACTGTCAGGAAGTTCCTCCTAATGTTGAGGTGGAATCTCTTTTCCTGCAGCTTGCAGCCATTGTTCCTGGTCCTAGTCTCTGGAGCAGCAGAAAACAAGCTTGCTCCCTCCTCAACATGACATCCCTTCAAATATAGAGGGCCTTTGGAACCGCTCATTGTTCGGAAATGGAGGGTGTGTCCGGGGAAAGTAGGACATCATTCTCGGTGGGGTTTATGTGCCTTCGTGTCTGTGCCTGTTGTGTTTGACTTATGGCCACCCCCCTCAAGGGGAGCTTCTGGCGGGGGTCTTCTGGGGCTGAGAGAGTGTGACTTGATGGGAGTGGGCTTCCATGCCTGAGCCAGGACTCGAACCCTGGCCTCCAGAGCCATACTTCTGCACTCAGACCTCTGCGCCACACTGGCTCTCTATTATAACCATACTATAGTGTTGTTATTATTATTAGCATACTCATTGGTTTCAAGCTCATGATCATTAATAATCATTATATGAGTAGTATGTGTGTGTTGTGTGCCTTTATTTCTAACTAAGGTGAACCTATGCTGGGGTTCTCTTGGCAAGTTTTGTTCAGAGGAGGTTTGGCCATGGCCTTCTTCCCCTGCGAGGCTGAGAGAGTGTGACTTCTTATTGCCTAAGGCCACCCAGTGGGTTTCCATGGCTGAGTAATGATTCAAACCCTGGTCTCCAGAGTCCTTTAGTCAAACGCTCAGACCACTAGGCCACACTGGCTCCCCTCAGTTTCCTTTTTCAGTGATCCTGTGATACAAAGAGTGGCCTCCATGTTTCTCAGTCTGCTTCTCTTGCTGCAGGTCTTCATCCTGTTGCGAAGGCCCTTTGTAGGTCTAACACTGCTGCCTCAGGAGTTCACTGTTAGGGATGGTGAAGCTGTTGGCTCCCTTTCGCTCCTATTGGAAAATGTCTGGTAGCCTTATGATGATGGGTGCAGGGCAGGGGGAACAAAAGTATGTTAGAATCACCCCTCTCTCAAATTAATTTGCCATTGTAATCTGGTTTAAAGAACAACAGCAAAAGGCTGCTCTTTTGCCCTTGTCAACATGATGAAAAGGATGACCCTTGTGCTCTCCTCCAACTTTATGATTCTATCAAGAGCTTCTGTGCCTTCAAGTCTCTTCTGACTCATGGAGACCCTAAGGTGACCCTGTCATTAGGTTTCCTTGGTTGGATTTGTTCAGAGGGGTTTTACCATTGCCTTCCCCTGAGGCTGAGAGCATGTGACTTGGGCAAGGTCATCCAGTGGGTTTCATGGCTGGGCAGGGATTGAACCCTGGTCTGCAGAATTCCCAGGATTCCCTAGCACTGAGAGAGGGCAGTTAAAGTGGTCTCAAACTGGATCATTTCTGCAGTGTGTTCTGGACCTATGGCAGTCCTCTTGCTATTCCATATGATAGCTGACCTGTAAACTGTATTCAGAAGTTATGGCTGGAGGAGAAGTGTTTGACTTTAAAGGCAGAGATGAAGGAATGCAGAATTATATTAAACATGAAACTGTGTAGCCGATAGCCTATTAATGTTGCTGCCCAAGAGAAATTTGAGACAAAAGTAATTTGACCCGTAAAAGAAATGATTTTCTCAGAGAAAATGTCAAGTTTTCATGTTCTCTATTAGGCTGAACTTTAGAGCTGTTTAAAGGCTGTATCTTTTCAGAGTGCCCTCAGGGGCATTTAGAAAACATGGTGTTTAGAAACCTCCCCATATTAAAGCCATCTTTCTCAGAGAAAAGATATACTGTATGTTGAAATAAAGGAGTCAGCATGATGGCATATAGTTCCATGATAAACATTTATTGGAAACAGACTTTAAACAGCTCTAAAGTTCATCTCCAATGAGGGGATCAAGGTAGTTAAGAAGAGATAGTTGTCGTTACGACATTTGCAAATCCACAAAATATGCATTATATCTTAAGCCTAGAAGAGGGAAATTTTATATGTTTTCATTTTGTTTAAAGAATTAGAATGCAAATTCAGTCTATAGCTCTATAGTTTTCATCCTGTTATAGCTGCACCCTTGAATCCCAACAGTCTGGCTATGAGTTGACATTGCTGGGTAAGCGGCTGTGGTTGCCATAGAGAGCTCTTTGTTGATCTTTCCTGGGCCAACGAAGTTGCAGTTCAGTTTGCTCCTAAGGGAGTATATATGTGGATGAGCAGTTTCTGGTCTAAAAGACAAATCAAGCAAATTTCTAAACAGAGCTGGAAGCCTATTGCATTTTAGAAAACGACATCTCACAGAATAGCTGAATGTGTTAGACTAGAGTATTTTCTGTGTTCTGCACTGTTGTTGTGTGTCTTCAAGTCATTCTGGACTTACTGCAACCCTAAGGCAAACCTATCATGGGGTTTTCTTGGCAAAATTTATTCAGAGGGTGTTTGCCTTTGCCTTCCTTTGAGGTTGAGAGAATGTGACTTGCCCAAGATCACCTAGTGGAGTTCCCTGGCTGAGTAGGAATTCAAGCCCTGGTCTCCAGAGTCATAGGCCCCATACAGGCAGGCCAAAGTAAAGCTGCTTCAGGTCACTTTGGAGGTATGCTGTTTAAATGATGCATGTGTAGTAAGGACTGGAGCACAGCTTCTGGACTCTTAGGGTGCATGCATCATTTAAAAAGCATACCTCCAAAGTGACCTGAAGCAGCTTTATTTTGGCCTGTCTGTATGGGGCCATAGTCAAATCACTATATCACATTGGTTCATGTGCCCTACATTGCTCTTTGCCATTTATGAGGTATGCAAATTATTTAACCTAGCTTACTCTACATTCTCCAACAGACAATCAAAAACTTTAACTGTATAATATAGAGGACAAGATGAAAATTAAATTATGTTCATTTTATTAGATTAGTGGGTCATATTAATGACTAAACAACTTTGTCAGAAACTAAACAACTTTGTCAGAATATAGCCATATGAAATAGTGTCCTCACACTAATTCAGTAAAAATTTGATTAAATTCAAAATAAATCAGATGTAAAGGGTGGAAATATTTCTCTTGGGAGAGATAACAGGGGCCTGAAGCAAATGAACATGGATGAAATTTATGAAAGGCCTTTAGAAGGTTCTCTTTAAAGCTATTAGGTTCTCAGAGATATTGGTTACTGATTTACATTTTTCATGCCTCGCTTTGAAGCCCTCAGGATTAGATTGTTTGCCTTTTGTTTTAGAAAAAGGAAGTCAGAAATCAGGGTTCTCAGAAATCTGATGAAGGCCCTAGTAGTTACTTATGCTCTGTCTCTCTCTGGCTTTTCTTCGCGAACAAAGATTCAGGAAGGACTCATCCCACACTTTCTATAAGCACATTGATGACTAAAAAGGCCAATCCCAGATAAACAAGTCCAGTTGCAGAAGGCACAGCAGAGTGTCTCCTTGGATGATATTTCCAAGTTGTGATTCTTTCTGCGCTGTCATTTCTCTTCGCTGTGAGTTTTCAGAAAAGGCTGCAGCATTGTGGATAGTGCGTCTCCATGCCTCCTGGTGCGAGGCCAGGGCGGACCATTGTTGGTGATTGATTTGGCCAAGCCTGAGATCTTGTTTCAGGGAGTCCTTGTATCTCTTTTTTGGAGCACCCCTCTTACACTGACCCGTGGCAAGTTCACCGTAGAGTATTATTTTTGGGAGGCGATGGTCCTCTATCATACAAACGTGTCCTGCCCAGCGCAGCTGCATTTACTTATGCTAGCGTGTCTACTAATGGTAATGTTTTCAGACATGGAATGAACCACTGTGTGAGACCTTTTTATTCATTCTCTTATTTCTTTCTTTCTGCTTTCCTTTGTTTCCAGGGCTTCCCCCTTCCCTAATTCACAATGAAGAGTGCCCGTGGCAGCAGCTCTTCCTTCCAAGGTGCAAGTGCCAATGGTGTGGATCTCAGCCTAACAGGATTACCCATGCAAGTCCTTCAACGTCCCAGCAGTGCCACTCCAGGCAAGCACATTGCTCGCTCCATTTCTGTCATTACAGAGAACAAGCCCAAACGGAATATCCTAGTGAGTATTGTGGATAAACCAATTGTTTTCATCTGAGTTTATTATGATTTCTCAGCATGTTTCTGGTAGATATGTTTTCTTTAAGTGCAGTTGGTCCTCCACATTTGTGGTTTTGACTTTTGTAGATTTGACTATTTGCGGATTTGATTAACGTGTTCTCTATAGGAATTGTTAGATCCTGCATGACTCTGTGGCCAACTTTCACCAGAAGTTGCACAGGAGGACTTAGAAATTCCTAAAGAGAATACGTCTCTAGGCATTTTAGGTCCTTCAACACAATTCTATAGTCGACTTCAGTGGATGTTGACCATAGAGTTGCGCTGAGGACCTAGAGATTCCTAGAGAAATGTTCTTTCAGGTAAAAAAACCCCAGTGGTTTTTTATTTACACTTTTTCCACTTTCACAAAGCTCCTGTGTGCCTAACCCCAGGGAATGTGGCAGGTTCTCTAAGGCAAATCTATCATAGGGTTTTCTTGGCAGGTTTCTTCAGAGGGGGCTTGCCATTGGCATCCTCTAAGGCTGAGAGAGTGTGACTTGCTCAAGCTTACCCAGTGGGTGTTTATGCTCAAGCAGGGAATTGAACCATGATCTCCAGAACTGTAGACCAATGCTCAAACCATTACACCATGCTGGCTTTCATTTATAGCATCGCATATGCTTTATTCTGTGCAAAGTAACTTGAGAGGTTTTTAGCATTTTGTAATGCAAGAGAAGTTTAACTTGATGATGCTAGAAATGAAATCTCCCCACTGCCCCCCCCCCCATAGACTTTCTCTCTATGTTTAACTTCTAACTGAGGGAACACAGAGGACATTATCCTGGAATGCAAAGATGGACTAAGTTTCAACCATTCACACAGTGGGCTGTAAGGGAGGTGTATATATAGGGTAGTGTTATTATTTGCCTTCTGTTAGGCAGTTTTGAAGTATTATCAAGCTTCACTGCTACACACAGGAAACTCATAAGAAATATTGCTTCAGAGGGATAAGTGACACAAGATACGTACTGTACATGTTCTTGCTTCAGTAAGGTTTACAAGGGCTTCTAGTTCCCACCAATCTTTTTTCTATCCTATATTAAAAATGGGAGAGTAACTCTAAATTTAAGTTGCATTATTCAAATGGAAGACAAAAGGAAGAATAAGAGACATCTTCCACAAGATCCGGGAACTCAAAGGAAAGTTCAAACCAAGGGTGTACATGCTTTGGTGAAAAGAGCAACATACTGCAAGATCAAGAAGTAACAAAAAGACTATGGAAGCAATACACAGAAGAGCCATATAAAAGAGATGAAAAATGAATGACACATGGAATAAAGAACTATGCAAAGATGAACCCTAAATTCTAGAGAGTGAGATGGAAGTTGCAGTGAGAGAAACTAGGAAAAATAAATTGCAAGGAATAGATGATATTCCAGTTGAACTGATATAATCCACACAGACAGAATAAACTCTACTGATAACTAAAATATGTCAACAAATGTGGAAAAAAATGGTGGCCAATATACATCCCCATCTGCAAAAAAGGAGACACAAAAGCCTGTAGCAACTATAGGACCATAACATTAATTTCTCATACAAGCAAAATCATTCTCAAAATTTTTCAGAATAGACTTCAATCATATATGGGGAGAGAAATCCCAAACATACAAGTGGGGCTCAGAAAAGACAGAGGCACTAGAGACCACATAGCATACATATGATGGTTAGTGGAACACACCAAAGAATTCCAGAAGATCAGCATGTGCTTTATAAATTATAGCAAAGACTTTGCATAGATCATGAAAAGCTATGGAATGCCCTCAGAGATGTGGGAGTGCCACTACATTTGACTGTCCTGATGAGAAATCTACTTAGGACAAGAGGCTACTGTTAGAACAGAATATGGAGAAACAGAATGGCTTCCAATTGGAAAAGAGGTCATCTGGCAGATGTTGACCACAGAGATGCACTGGAGAACCTAGAGATTCCTATAGAGGTGTTTTCTCAGGTAAAAACACCGTGTTTTTGCTATTTGGGGTTTTCCACATTCACAGGGGTCCTGTGCTCATAACCCCAGCTAATGTGGAGGGACAAGTGTATTAATTTTTATTGTAAATTATATATGTTTCATTAAAAAAGCAAAAGCAAGGTAACAAGGAGCACCGCCAAATTCACCTTTCAACCCTTCCACTGTCATTGGTATCCTATAATCTGCCAGTGCTAAATTAGCTTCTTCCTGTTAAGGTGGATGAAGATGAGGTGCTTTTAATATTCAAGCCTTAGAAAACTCTTTAAAAGGTATCCTTTTATGACCAACTCAGCATTGTTGTTCTGTGTGTTTTTTTCCACCTAGGAAGATGCAGGATCTGGCTCCTCCAGAGCTATGAACAATTTGCGAAGATCCAACAGCACAACTCAGGTTAACCAGCAGGTGAATGGTACTTTCGGGTGAGCCTCAAAGAAATCTTTCTGAAGACTAGTGCATAGGATCTCTCAGAGCCTGATTAATATGTGTTTGCCTTTCAGAGCATATTGGGGGAAATGGGGCTATTTGCTTGTAGAAGGCTTCCTCCAAGTTGAGCAGAAAACTTGGGAGCAGTTTATAGTGGTGAATGAGTTAGCCGCTTGCAAAGCAGTTGAATGTCTTTTGGAAATGAATAAAGCAGCAATATGTTTACAATCCTCCAAGGCCGCTGATTAATACTGTGTTCTTGTTTTTCTTCAGTGCTGAACACCATGGAGACTTCTTGACTTTGTTCGACAGCAGCTCAGGTGGAAGAAAGAAACTGGCAAGTTTGAGCAAAGTCTCGCCAGAAAAGAAAACCACATGGAACATCCTAGTAAGGGCAAGAGTATATCAGGAAGTACAAATATCAAAGGAAAATTAGTTTAGATTGGTGGAGTTAGTCCTAATCTTTGTTCCTTTAGCCTTTTGTTGCTAAGATGGACAATTTTCTTGGAAGGCATTTATGGCCATCTGAGATAAATATTTTGCGAAAAGAATATGAAACCTTTACCATCACTAATATATCTGTTATTGGAAACAGCATTTTACCAATATTTGAATGGCTTAGTCTGTCACTAGAGAAATGGAGTGTGTCCAGAGGAGGGCGACCAAAATGGTGAAGGGTTTGGATACCATGCCTTATGAGGAGAGACTTAGAGAGCTGGGTATGTTAAGCCTGAAGAAGAGATGATTAAAAGGTGATATAACTCTGTTTAACTATTTGGAAGGGGGTCATATTGTGGCTGGAGCAAGCTTGTTTTCTGCTGTTCCAGAGAATATGACATGGAACAATGAATGCAAGCTACAGGAAAAGAGATTTCACCTAAACATTAGGAGGAATTTCCTGACAGAGCTATTTAACAGTGGAACACACTCCCTAAGAGTGTGGTGGAGTCTCCTTCCTTGGAGGTCTTTAAACAGAGGCTGGATGGCTATTGGGGTGATTTGATTCTGGTGTTTCTACAAAGCAGGAGGTTGGGCTGGATTGCCCTTGTGGTCTCTTCCAACTCTATGATTCTGTGAAATGTAACTTCCTGGGTGCAGTTGCCATAATTATTACTATAATGAGTACTGTGTGGAATGTGCTTACATAGAGGCGTTACAAACCGCCGCTTTGCGGCGGTCTGCCGGCACTGCTCTTTGCTCCGCGAGGGAGTCGCAGCATACAAACCGCGCGACTCCCTCGCAGAGCAAAAAAGAAGCTCCAAAATGGAGCTTCTTCCTGCGGCGCCGTTATGACGTCGTGAGGCGCCCATGGCGCACCCGCGACGTCATAACTGCCGCGACCTGTCTGGATGCTATGCGTCCAAGACGTAAACATGGCGGCAGCCGTGTGGAACGGCCGCTGCCATTTGTCACGGACTGAGTCCGTGATAGGGAAAGGGGCGTCTAGAAGAGACACCCCTTTTTTTAAAATGGGACGTCCTGAGGACGTCCGAAATGGCGGTCTATAACCCGCCATAGACCGCACTTTAGCATATGAATATGTCTTTTCCCAGAAATTAAAAAGCTGTGAAAAAGGGACTCCCTGCAGTGCTAGTATCCCTGGTTCATGACAAGGGCTAGAATATCTCCCTACTGGCACTAAATGCTAGTGCAGCGTTGACACTGAGTATGCTGGATATCATCTGGAAAGGCTCTAATGTTGCAGTCAAAAAGCAGTTTCTACCACAGCCTGTCTAGCTCTGTAGCTCTAGGCTAAGAATGGGTAGAGGAAGGTGCTTCCAAGAAAGAAGTAATAATGCGAGGAATGAAGGAGAGTACTATTCAGCTGTCACTTTTTTGTTCTGTGCTGTTGTCTGGCATTTCTTATCAGTAGTTTTCAACAAAAGGTTAACATGGTCTCTATAGCTTATGAGTGTCAGGAACACAGACATACCACTAATAACCTCACATCTCAGAGTGTGTCCCCCTTGCAAGTTTTAGTGTCTGAAGAGAGAAGCATATGTTTCCCTTTGTAAGAGTTATGGTAGAATTTTAACTGGATACTCTGCTATTTCTGATTATGTTGTGCAGGATGAGCAGCCCAGAACTTTTCCTGCCCCATCTGGGCCTAGGGAGGCCCCTGTAGGCATGAGGAAGAAAGAAATCTATGTGCCACTTGCAGCCAATTTCACTGCTAATAACAGGTAGGAAAAGTATATTGCATATTGACAACTGAATATAGCTTCTTAAGTTTTTAAGGAATAACTGAAGTAGAGCTGCAGCTGCTGCTCCTCCTTTTCCTATTATTTATTTATATCCAGACTTTTTCCTCAGTTCAGGACTCAAGGCAGCTTACAACTGTTAAAACAAACTTAGCTAAAATATCACAACATACAAAAGTTAAAATGTAATGGAATTAAAACCAATTAAAACCATTGAAAAGGAAGCAGCAAATAGAGCATCCAGCATATTATGCAAGGCCCATTCCCTCTAAGCAATCAGTCTTCAAAACCTGTCCAGAAGAGAAAGGTCTTCACCTGCCTGAGGAAAAATTTCAAGGAGAATACCAGTCTAGCCCTTATGGAAAGGGAGTTCCAGATGTGGGAGAAGCCTTTGAGAATGCCCTCACCCATGTTCCCATCAGGTGTACTTGTAAAGGTGGTGGGACGGAAGAAAGGGCCTCCTCAGAAATTCTCAAAAAATGGGTGGTTTCATAAAGGAGAATGTGATTTTTTGTGTTTTGCAAAATTCCATTACATTTTAACTTTTGCTGAAGTAGGATTTGTACTAGCAATATCGTTAGAATAACTAGGATGTACTTCTGTCTCAGTCTATGTGATTTTGAGAGTTTCAGTTCCTTTAGTCTCTATTCCTTAATTTGACATTCCAAATTAGGGCCACTAGATCTTTACCAGATAATGTTACATGTTGTATCTTTAAAAATTCCCCAGTGACTGAGAAGGTGGAGCCATATTGTGTTTGGCTCCCCTGGTCCTTTCATTCTCCTTTTCTACTTTTTGTGGCAAGCAAGGTTTTGCTCCTCAGTAGACAGAGAAATAGGTGAAAGAACCAATGGAACATAATCACAACAGCAGCACTGTCTTTTTGTGCCTCTTCCCTTTAAAAGGACACTCGCTATTTTCAAATGAGGACATAGCAAGCCTATTTTGAACCATCTGTCATCATAATACTTGCTTATTGCTGAACCCTGTCCATGTAGTCAGTGCTTTTCCTAAAGGGAGGTGGTACAGCTCTGTACAAGATAGTCTACAGTAGAGATGAAGACCCTTCTTTCTATGGAAGACCTCTTTCCATTGTGGATAACAGTTCATTGGCCTCATGCCTATGATAGGCAGGGTTGTAGACACTGTTTTGTGGAGAATACATAGTTCTTCTTTTTCTTCCTCCTTCCCAGTGGGCTGCTTTAGGAAGGGTGGAAAACTCTTGCAAGAATTTTGAACTGGTTGCCCACAGAAGGATTTTGAAACTGGCTAGGATCCAAAGGGGTTGCTAGGGTACAGGTAATCCACCATGTTTTACCCCATCGGGTCAGAAGGGTCCAGTAGGCAGTAGCTTACACAAACAGGACCATCGCCTTGCTTGTTGTGTTCACTTTTTTGTTTAGTTAATACAGAGTGCATCTACACAGTAGAAATAGTGTAGTTTGACACCACAATAACTGCCATGGCTCCATCCTACAAAATCTTGGGATTTGTAGTTTTGTGAGGCACCAACACTCTTTGGCAGAGGCCAAAGATCTTGTAAAACTATAAAGCCCAGGATTTCCTAGAATGGCAATACAGCACTTAAAGTGGTATCAGACTGCTTTATTTCTACAGTATAGATACACCCATAGTGTGGAAATCATTCTGTAGTTATACTGACATGTTTGCCTTCTTTCCTGTGAGGAGTAACAAAGGTGCCATGGGCAACTGTGTCACCACCATGGTGCATAACAACTATTCCACTGCAGACAAGGGTCCTGCACCTAAGAGTTCCAACCAGGCCACAACCTCCCTCAAGTAAGTCCTTTTGTAATCCTGTTTTACCTATCCTTTCAAAGGGGGTTGCAAATTGGTTGTAGTTGGAAGGAATGAATGAGTATCTGTTCTCAACTCTACCCTTCACACAATAAATAAAAACAGTTTGCATTTATTTTTAGGGGAACTTGTATTTCTAGGAGATCTTGTATTAGCTCAGCATCTCATAATCACAGTTATACTAGATGTGAGCAAAAGGTGCTTTTGCCACTGAATGCTAAATAAATATTTTTTTTCTGTCTGTCTTCCCACCCACTGATACTTTTTGGCCTCATCCCACAACTTATGCAAGTAAATGAAAACAAATTCTTGTTTTCAAATTATTTTTCAGTAAAGAGGCATAAATATCTATCCGCTGGTTCATGCTTGCTGCTCTAGTAGCTTAGCAGCACTTACCCTTTATATTGGGGAAGATAAACATTGGTCCCACAGATGCTGGACTGCAGTGTCTATCATCTCTAGCCAGCATAGCCAGTGGTGGAGGATCATGAAAGCTAAACAATATCTGAAGAATAACATTCAGCTTGATATTAATACATTATTATTTATCTATTTCATTTGTTTGTTGCCTTTCTCCTAAGGCGGGATCCAAGGTGGTTCTCAAAGAGAAACAATTAAAAGAACTTGTAAAACAATTAAAAATCACCACATCAACTATATAAAAGCATTTAAAAGGTATACAAAAGGTAAATAAATAAATAAATAAACCATACTTTCCAAAAAGAAGCCTTCCTGCTTACTCATTAAAAACCTGCTTAAACAAAAACATCTGCCTGCTAGCGAAAGGAGAGCAGGGAGGAAATCAGCCTAACCTCCTGTGGGAGGGAGTTCCAGAAGGTGGGAGCAGCCACTGAGAAGTTTCTCTCTGTTGTCCTCACCAAACGAGCCTGGGATGGTGGCAGGACTGAGAGAAAGCCCTCCCCTGTAGCTCTTGAAACTCTGGGAGGTTTGTATGGGGAGATACGGTCTTTCAGATAGTCTGGGACTCGGCACTTTTATACTATCTTTTTCATTAAGGGAGGTTTAACATGAGATAGTAGGGTGAAGAAAGGCTTTTTGCCCACAGAAGGTATGTCTTAGGGCTTGTCTTCACTGGCCAAAATACTCTGGGCTGCCTCCAGCATATTCTGGCCCCAAATGTTCCCTGAATTCCCCCTCTTACCTGTGCTGTCTTCACAGTGTTGACAAGCAGCTGCCATCCCACATGATCCCTGTTCGTTTGCCAGCAGTGCTGCTGAGGTCAAAAGGTGCCCAGCCATGTTATCAACTCAGGGCACCAAGAGCCGATAACATGGCTGGCCACCTCATTCTGACTTCAGAATGACATGTGCCTGCAGTGATGCTGTCAAATAGCTCACAGAGACCGCATGGAAAGGTAACTGCCTGTCATTGCTGTAGAAAGAACTAAAAACCAGAACAAATAATAAGGTTTTTAAATTTGAATATAGGGCTGAATTGAGTGCAGACATTGTGAAGATAGTCTGCTCCCAATTTGGAGTTTTGGCTGTGCATTATGGCAACAGCTCATGAAGAAGGGTTTACACCTGAAACACGTTGGCTAAATAAAAGAAAAAATATTATAAACAACAGCTTAATAAACATAGAATAAAATTATTTAAGTAATAACACCTGAGTACCTCTCATCTCCAGGGAATTCAGAGTAAATAGTCCATGTAGATAAGCCATGAGAGAATATGGTATCAAAAATGTCTGAAAAATAATCAATGCTCTTCATCATACCCAAGCGGACATGCCATGAGCCCATGTGATAATATGCATATTGAAGATTTGTGGAGCAGTCTAGTTACATCTAATAGTTATTGTTGCCTTCTTTCCGTAGTAACATTATCAAAGCCACTTCTAATGAAGATACAGAGAGCAGCAGCTATTTGAAGTCTCAGAAAAACCTTTCCAGCAGCAACATCCTGGCCCGGAACAATAATACCAGTAATAGCAGTAAGCTGCTGAAGAGACAGGAAGTGTCAGAGGAGGAGGCTGAGCGGTGAGCATGAATGACATGGTAGGAGAAAAGATGATGAGATGGCAGATCATGCAGAAGATGAGAGAAAACCATAAGACAGCTCCGAAAAGACTATATCCTTGTATTACCCCTTAGCAGCTTTAACAGGAATGCTCTTGGTGATTTCCAGTTGATACAGGCCATCTCTTTGACAGAACATTTTTAGCTCCATTAAAATACTGCTAACTCGCTTCTTTGATGCCTGTTGGTAGTTTTACCTTTAGATCATGGGTGGCAATCATGCAGTTTTCCAGATATTGTTGGACTGCAAGTCCCATCACTCTTGGTAAAGAAAATATCAGTTGCAGTCCAACAACAACTAGAGGACAACATGATTCCCACCTTTGCTATATTCTGAGTTTTGTGTATAACCCACACAATAAAGTCTCATTCTATATATAGGAGCAATATGTGCAAGACCTGTTTTTTGTCTGTGACACCCCTCTGCCTGCCTGTCTGCCTTATGGCAAGATTTGCTTTTCAAGAAACATTGCTTAGAAAGCAATACTCACTACTTCTGTGCCTCTTTGTACTCTTTTAGGTTCATTAACCAGGTTAACCTGGCTGCTGTGACAATCCAGCGCTGGTACAGACGGCATTCACAGAGGCACAAGGAAGGTGTAGTTCAACTTGGCCACTTAATAGCTTCTAAAAGAGAGGTTTGTCTGCTGTATGTGTGTTGTATGAAGCAGGCTTTTATGTTCTTGGCCCTGGTAACTAAGGAAAAGCAGTTTTTCTGCTATGGAAGAGGGCATCCTAGACAGCGCTAGTCCTGCTACTTGCACTGGAATGCAAGGTTGAGGATTAAACAGGCTTGAGGAGCTTTCTTGTATGGGAGAGCCCCCCCCCCCCCCCCCCTCTGGAATTCTTCAGCACTGGAAGACAAAGCATTTGTAGAACTCTATCAGGTTTTTCTTTTGACATTTCTCTTTGTGATTTCACTTAATCCAGAACATTCAGCATATTATCTTTGTGAAAGAAAGAATTACTGTAGTATTTCTGTGGATACAATAAATTGTTCAAGGTTGTAATCAAGTCAATTTTGCTGACAATGCCCCTGACATTTGCCCTCTGAAAGAAATAACCTTGTGTTGGAGGAGTCATTCCCAGACAAAACAAAAAGTCTTGCTAGTTAATCAGATCTCCCAAGGCTGTTTAATTTTGTATCACACATACTCTTCTCTTCAAATTCCTTTACATGGGAATTCACATGTCAAAGTAAATTATGCTGGTTTACTGTAGATTACATCATTGTTCAAATTCATGGAATCAGTTTTACAAAAAAAATATAGTTTAGCAAAAACCTAGAGAAAATGGCATGTTTGGAGCTTAGGTGTTAGTAAATTGCAGGAGATAAGGCTTGAGAATACAGGCTGAGTCTCCCTTATCTGGAATTTCAAAATTCGAAATATTTCAAAAGTCAAAACTTTTCATGAATGTCTGAGAATAGTGGCACCTTTGCTTTCTGATGGTTCAGTGCACACAAACTTGGTTTCATGCACAGAATTATTAAAAATATTGTATTAGATTATCATCACACTATGTGTATGAAGTGCATATGAAACATAAATGAATTTTGTATTTAGACTTGATTCCCATCTCCAAGGTATCTCATTATGTACATACAGGGCTCCCCCGGGTTACGAAAATAATTCATTCCGCCACCGCTTTCGTAACCCGAAAGGCTTCGTAAGCCGAAAAACCCATAGGCGCTAATGGGGAAAAGCCGCGATTTGGTGTGAAATAGCGCCGAAAAGCACCAAATTTTTTTTCGTAACCCGAAAAAACATTCGTAACCCGGAACAGTTTTTTTAAATACATTTTTTTCGTAACCCGGAAATTTCGTAACGCGGCGCATTCGTATCCCGGGGTACCAGTGTATATGCAAATACAGGTATTCCAAAATCCAATAAATAAATAAATGAGAAATCCAAATCACTTCTGGTCCCATGCATTTCAGATAAGGGAGATTCAATCTGCAGTTGCTTGACTACAGGAAGAGCATGGTGAAGATTGTGCGAGCCCCTGCAGCCCAATGCTGTTCTACCAGCACACACACTCGCACAGATTTTTTGTTCCTTGTTTAACTGACATCTAAGATCTTGTGCCATTCTTTTCTCTGAAATCATGAAAGTGAGAATTTTGTCCTTAAAGAAAGCTATTCACAGATATTCAAGAGATACCAATTTGTGTATTTACAACATCCTCCTTTGTTCTGAATTTGATCATGCACCTGATGTTCTAATATACAGTCATCCCTCCAAGTTTGTGAGCTGAAAATCCACAAATTTGATTATTCCTGGACTAGTGTACAGTGTGCCCGTGTCATCCGCGGCTTTCAGCTTACGCTGAAAGCTGCGTGCTGGAAGAGGCAATGGCATATGTGCCTATGGCGCATGCACGCTATGCCACAGGCACAAGCCCGATTGATTTCAATGGGGCTCCAGCATATGCGGTATTTCCTTTATGCGGGGGCCCTGGAATGGATCCCCCGTGTAACGGAAGGGCACACTGTACTTGCTGCCTCCTCCACTTCTGCCCTATATGTGACTGGAAAATTATGATCTGTCTAGGCATTTCTAGGTGTTCCGGTTGTAGTTGACCATAGAATTTTGCTGGAGCACTTAGAAATGCCTAGAGAAGGGTTCTCTCAGGTAAAAAATAGTGGACTTGCATTTGCAGTTTCCCACTTTTGTGAGGCTTGTGAAAGTTGAAGGCAGACTATAATCCCATATTAATACAAGTCTTTCATATATTTGCTACATTTTGTCAAAAGAATATATCTCCAGAGCACTTTGGCAGCATTTCATGGAAAATACTCCTTTTGTCTTTGTAGTAGGAAGGCCTTGTATCAGTTAATTTCCCACTACTGTCATTATCAATGGTTTGTTGTCGAAGCTGTTAGTCTTCCCTCATTGTGGCTATGTAGTTTGTTGGTCATTCCGGAACAGAATGGCAGATTATTAAGAGCATCTTAGTATATAATAAACATATTGCTACTGATCAGTTTTTCTAGAGCAGGGGGTGGAGAGAAAAGGAAATATTGGAATAGCAAAGTTGAGCAGGCAGCTCACTGTGCCTTCTTCTAGAGTGGAGTACTGATGAACTCGAAGATACATCCTGTTGTTTATTCTTAAGGAAAGGCAGCAGCAACTCACAGAAGAAAGCAACATCTTTGACTTACAAAGGAGGCGAGATGAGGAGAGGAGGAAGATTCGAGAGGAGAAGGCACGTCTTGCTAGGAAAGCAGCCATCCAGGTAGGGGCTTGGTAGAGTATTAAGAGGAATGGGTTTTTGTTTGTTCCTGTTTTGTTCAATTTGAAGTTGGATCAAGGGAGTTTTGTTTTTAATTTTTACTGGTACCGTATGTTAGAGGAGCAAGTGGACCATAGTATGGCACTGACACTATTTTTTCCTTGTAGGAGCTGCAACAAAAACGGGCCCAAAAGGCCTTGGATTCTCAATGCTTGGTTCAGGAGGAGCTGGCAGTGATGACAAAATGCAAGAAAACGGGAAGAAGAAAACCTGAGAGTGGAGGCTCTGTGAAGAATATCAGCCCTGCTAACAGCATAGTTAAAGCAAACAATGCAGGTAAGAAGTACTGACAGATGTTGAAAACGTAGATCCAGAGCTTACCTGAATTTTTCTCTAGCTCAGCTCTCATGTACTTACACTGGATCTGGTAGTAACAAAATGGTATTTTATGGTAGGCTGCAGTAAGGAGGTACAAGTTTAGTGTGCCATGCTAGAGATAATTAGGATAAGGAGTACCTTCATAAAAGTGTACATTGCACAAGCAAGCAATGTTAACAAAGATTCAGACAGCTGATGCATTTCTATAAATTTATAGTCACCAACTGATTTCTACAACTTTAAGATTGTGGAGAAAACTGGAAGAGACGACTTCAAAATAGAACAAATCTGGAGGTACCACAATTGAATTGCATACTTCAAAATATGTGGATTACTGTTCAATGTGTTCCAAAATACACAACTACTCCCTCCAAATGTAATTTGCCCAGCTGCTTGATATAAGGAAGTCAGATAGAAGGCCAATGTGTAAATGTAATTGGAAATTGGTGAGTACTCCCCACAATTGCAGTCTTAGAAGCTCTATACCTTCATGCATGCCATGGAAAAGATTTCCCACTCTAATTTTGAATCCTATCTTGACATCTTTATGCACTTAAGCAAATCCCACCCGTGACTTTTTTGTGGGTACAGTTCCCACTGTAGCAAATGTTTTTTTGTTGTTGTTTACAGAAGCCAACTTCCACTTGGCAGCTGCAGATACAGAAGAAAATTCTGTCATGGCATGTCTATCTATTCCAGGACAAAACAAACTACCTGAAGAGCAGCCACAGGTGCCGCCTTCTGCTGTTTCATGTTCTTGAAAGAGTAGCTACATTTTCTTTTACTCCCTCATTTTCCAGTTTACTCAGTTCTAGATTTTCTTTGTTGCGAAAAAGTCTGTTTGACTGACAAACATTACAGTGGTACCCCGGGATACGAATTACCCAGCTTACGAATTTTTCGGGATACGAAAAAATCCCATAGGGATTTATTGTTTCGGCTTACGAAGGTTTTTTCGGGTTACGAAAAAACCTCGGTGCTATTTCGCCACCGGAGGGCAGCAGAGAGCTATTTTTTTCCATTAGCGCCTATGGCAATTCAGGTTACGAAGGTTTTTCGGGTTACGAAATTAGCCGCGGAACGAATTAATTTCGTAACCCGAGGTACCACTGTATTAGTAGGATTGTTCTGCTTTCATTGCAATGAAACATTAATGATACATATGTATAGCACCTAAAAAGATACTCAAATTTTAGCTTTATGGAGCCTGCAATGTTGAATTTGTGGTAGTAACCAGAAAAGTTCAGAGTTAGAAAATACTTTATTATTTTTTGAGTGACAGTGATAAAAATACATAGACTCAGCAATGAGACAGAAGTATAGAAATAAAAAAGCTCATTTAATAATTCAATGAAAAATGTAATATAAAATATGAATTACAGAAATAATAGCAAACTAAGGAACAAGGCAGGACAATGGAGATATAAAGGTAGCAGCTGTTTATGCAAGAATAATGAATTAGAATCACACTTCATCAAGGAACTACCCATAAACCATACATATTACTAAAGCCCAAAATTTCATCCTACTAAAAATTTCACCAAACGAATTAAAGTGTACCAAGTTCCTAATGGTATAGAAGTTTAATAAAAGCTTAAAAAAGGAAAGCTAATTCCAAGTAGAGGAAATGGGTGCATATGACCTAAAATGAAAGTGAGGAAGATTGACCAGTATATAAATCCAGAATAAATCAGATGAGAAAATCATTTTATAGTTTTTGTGTTTAAGTCATCTAAAAACAAAATTTATTAAGGTCATATGCAAATTAATGCAAAAAATGTAAATCAACAAGAATTATTGTTTAAAATCAAATTAAGTACATAATAAAACTGGAAGCAAAACCAAGCTACAGGGGTAACATGGCATAAAGATCTAAAAGCATTAAATTGAATGAAAATATCTGGAAAAATTAAAATGACTTCATCTGTGACTAAGTTTACTATTAAAGATATCAAGGTGTCACCACTGTAAAGATTCCCTCTTTTGTTAGCTGCCAAACTTTCCTCCAGGGATCCAGAAATGGACCTTAGGTGAAGATATTGGGATACTGATAGGTAGATATAGAAGGAGATACACAAGTAACCTGGCCCTAAACTGTTTAGGGTTTCCATAGTCCAGATGAAAGTAGAAAAATATGGGTTGAAAATAAAATAGTGAAGATTCGGCTTCACAACAGAAAGAATAAAATAAATAATACTCTTTTAAAAAGCTACAAAAACGCAATCTGTTCAAATTAAAAATGAGCTAGATATTTCATTCCAAAAGCTACCCCAGGCAAAATATGAAGGAGGGATGTATCCAAGGCATGCAGTTCTTTACTCTCTGAAAAATAAGGAAAAGGGGCAAACTTGAATCCTGAAACTTTGGAACAAGTCAAAATTTGCTAGCAAAATTGAACCTAATGAAAAAATAAAATAATAAGAAAAATGAATAAGAGGTAACTTGTAGTATTGAGCTTCATTCCACTAAGACCCCACTTTGTGCTATCTGGCCCTTTCCTTCCTCCCAACTTAACTTACTACCAGTTTTGTGCTGGATTGGTGAATGTCATGTTGTGAGGCAGAATTTTACAAGTATTCTTCCTTGTTTCTTTTTTAAGTGCTGAAATGCTTAAATGTAGCACACGTGAGATCTACCAGCACAAACTTGGAAGTATCACATTTTGTATTCTCTTCTGTACTAATCTGTTTTAACTTGGCTTTGAACATTATTGAGGTTTTTTCTTTTGCATCACAGAATTCAGGCAGATGTTTGCCCTCAAGAACAATAGGTCTGCTTTGTGAAATGAAGTGATGAGCCAGACTAGATAAAAGTTTTTCTCCATTCCATAATTCCTATAGGCTTCTCTCCCCAGTGTATCTGCTCACTTACCTCACCCCCATCCTCAGCTGCACATCCTTGATTCAGTCTTACAATGCATCACTTTTCTCTGTTGCTTAGGATGTCTGCTCTGGAAAGGTGGCCAGTGAAGACCTGGAAACTATGATCACTACAGCCAGCAGGGCCCAATCCAAAGTGACCCTTAATGAGCTACTAGACACCTTGAAGCTGTTGGAAGAAGAGCCAGAGTTTCTACCACCACCAAAGGCCTGCAAGGAGGATAAATATGCCTGGATCGATGGGGTAACTGGAATTGGAGGGGTGAATCAGATATCTTCTTGCCTTTATCTGCAGGTCTTTTTCCCTTGGTAATGCTAAAATTGTTACCTGAATCAACAACCACATTGTTTGTAGGCGTTGAGTTTCAGGAGGTGTGTCTCCTTCCAGGATAGAAGGGCTGTGGAAGTGAGAGACAGGTCCCCTTGTGCTTACAATGGAATGAATTATGAACTACAGTGGCTTCTACGAACACAAAGTATTTAGGACAATCTTGTTGATGCATTTCATCATCTGTAAGAAAAATAATGTTGACGAAAGCATTTTCTTGTATCTAAAAGCTCCTTTCCTCCTCTTACTCATGTTTACATGTACCGTGTGATACTCAACTATATGTTGACCTCACACATACATCAAGGGCAGGTTTGGGGGCCAAAACTAGTAATTTTGATATGACTTGTGGATAAGTTAAGGGTAAAACTTAGGCGTATGTAACAAAGGATGTAAAGTACAAAGCAAAGGAAAATTATGCCAAAGAACTTAACAAAATTCCAGCAGCTATAAATGTGCTCACCCTAAAGGCTGGATGGATGAGGAGGGAACTACAATAAATTGTGGTTGTGTAATGTTGAGGGAGGTGACTAGGCACAGTTGGCATTAAGAAAATGTGTACATGTCAAAAAGGATGAAAAGGCAAGGCAAATAAAATGGCAACTACATTAGCAGTTGTTAAAGCCTTTAACTTTAATGTGATAACTTTGCCTGATTTTAACCCAGAAAAGCTTGCAAACATACGCAAATGTCTTATTCAGATACATCAAAGCCCAATTCTTGGCACACCTTTGAGAAGAAGTACCAAATAGCTGCCACGACCACCACCATTTTTCTGCCCATACATTCAAAAAAGTCAGAAGTGGCACCATGGTAGAGAGTAGAGGATCTGTGTATTTTTAGGTGCTCCAGTGGCAGAGAAAGCTCTCACCTTTTGCCACTGCTCCAAGAAGGGGATAGTTCATTTTTGATAAGCACTAAAACATAGTACAGTACTTATGTTGACCTGTGAATAAGTTGACCAAGGTTTTTGGGGTAAATTTTTGACTAAAATTTCTAGATCTATATATGAAGTATATACAGTATTTGCAGTTAAAGTGAACCAAGGTTGGTTTTCCTGAGTAATCTGATGCCCACAACAGGCTGATGTCCACAGCAATTTCATTGTTATTCACCACTTAATAAATGAAGTTCCCCTGTTCTCTTCTGCCACTGGTGTTCAGATCTAACATATTGACATTTCCCCTCTCAACACAGGAGGCAAACTCAAATTCCCTGACTGCTGACAACTTGGAGAAATTTGGTAAACTGAATTGCTCTCTGGGAGTCCCTGAGGAAGGCACATTACTCTCAGAAGCAAAACTTCAGAGCATCATTAGCTTTTTGGATGAGATGGAAAAATCAGAGCAAGAGCGACCTAGGTCAGCTGCCTCTGCTTCACACCGAGAGGTGAGCTTGTAAAGGCATGAAGTTTTCTTTCAGTAGACATGGGTATAGTCATTATGCAAGAAATTGTAATTTCTCTGTTGCTGAAGGGGAAGAAAAGATTGGATTTGTATAATCATACAATCATCTTGAGATAAGGGTTGTATCTTGCTGCTTGGCGCCATCCTACATCCATAAATGGCTGACCTTCTATTCTCATGGAATAACCATTGAGAGGCCTTGGGTGCTTGGATCTGCCTCAGAAAGTGAGGAGGGTGGATTGCAACCAGTAATGTGTAGGAACAGTGTTCCCTATGAGAGGAAAAGCTTTGGATACTTATTTATTAGACTACTGAAGATAGTATCTGCATTAGGTTGCTGAGGCAGTGGCTGTCCCTCATTCTCATCCTGTTCTCTTGTTGGTTATCACATTTATCAGGGGCTCTTGTCAGAAGAAGAGCTAGCTCACCTGGAGCAGGCCTCAGCGGTTGCCACAGAAGTTACCAGTTCCATCATGAGGCTAAAGCTGGAAGTAGAAGAGAAGAAGAGAGCCATTACATTACTACAGACAGCCCTGGTGGGTGACAAGAGCCTGATTTCTGGGGAGGTCTGCATGTGCTCAAGAAGAGGGAGAGAGTCAAAATGTATCACAGAGCCCTGTGTTATGTAACAGATGTAATCCTGAGAAACCAGAAGGGCAAAGCCCTGCTCTGTTTGCCACTTTTGTGAAACCAGAATTATCCATGAGCATCTTCATGGACAGGTTCTCTGCCTAGAGATCAGTATGCCTATGCCCCCCCAGCACCCCCCCAATTTAATTTGAGAACTCTACATAGCCTAGCTTGTGGATGTCCTTAAAATGCCCTAGTTATTGCCCCTTATCCTGACAGGCTCAGCAGCGGGAGCTGACTGTGCGGCATGTCAAAGAGACAGAGAAGGAATTGAGCCGCCAGCTGGCTTTGCAGAGGGAGCAGTATGAGGCAGCTATCCAACGGCACCTGGCTTTCATTGACCAGGTAACCCCCCCTTCTTTTTTTTAACAGATCGGGCCTGGAAGGTAGAGAGGTTATCCTATTCATTTTATTTGCAATCTCCTTTCTAGATTTCCTTGTACTACTAGCATATCTGGATTTTCAACCCTCTTTATGTCAACTGGCGTACCAGTTGAAAATATAGTACTTGACTAGGATGTGGGTGGATGGGTAAGGGCCCTCTCCTACATCAGATGGCAATTTGGGCCATTTGTTCTATGATTGCCAGTTAGTGTACTACTATACTAGATGCAGTTACTCTCATATGTTTTCCCTTGCATTTACCTTTCAGCTCATTGATGATAAGAAAACTCTGAGTGAGAAATGTGAAGCAGTGGTGGCTGAACTGAAGCAAGTGGATCAGAAATACACAAAGAAAATTGCTCAAATGCAAGAGCAGCATGAGTTGGTGAGGAAATGGCATTAGTACTGTGGTGGTGGGATTGCAACAAAGGTCCAAAACATACTGCAGAAATAATTCAGTCTGAGATAACTTTAACTGCCTTGGCTCAGTGCTAGAGAATTCTGGGAACTGTAATTTTGTGATAGTTTTAGCCTTCTGGTGCCACAATAAACAACAGTTCCCAGGTTTCCTCAGCACTGAGCCAGGGCAGTTAAAGCTGTCTCAAACTGGATTATTTCTTCAGTGTGTTTTGGACCAAATAAACTAGAGTGTTAAAATGGTTCACATTCAGTTATCTGACAGACCCTGAGGAACCAGGGTGCCCTCCTGAGGACTCCCACCTGTTCAGCCAATGAGAGATGCAAAATGTTGGAAGAGCAGGGGAAGGTCTTAAGGTTGTCTATAATAAGGAAGTTATATTTTTAATGCACTCAGTTCCTCTCTCTTTTTGTAACCTCTCCAGTGGAAAAGGCCTCCAAATACATGATAACAAAACTGATTGGAAGACTCTTGGTTAAGCCTACCAGAACATTTTTTCTTTGCATGTTGGAAGCTGTACATACTGATAATGGTGAGGGTGTGATATAGTTGTTGACTCTTAAGCATAGTATGACAGGATGCATTCAAGCCACTCTGCTTGGAGCTGCTAGTTTCTTTGTTCCAACTGAGTAACTGCTTTTAACCTGAAATACTGCTTTTTAAACTAAAGTGGGGGGGCATTCATATTTGGAATAAAGTGGAGTCACATGACAGTGATTAAAAATATATAAGTACAGCTTAGCACTCTTAAAAAGAAGTATCTTCTAACACTGACAAACATCCTGTAGTTGAAGGAATAACAGGAAAGTGCATTTTTATTTTTGATGCTGTATCTCCAAATAGATATTATGGTCATAGTGATCTTTTCTGGATTAGTGGATTCATACTGAGGTATCTTGGATGAAACTGTCTTGGCCAGTGGCAGTTCATCCTCCTTTTCTCTGAACAGCCACTTAACACCGAATGAAACGGGGGCAGAATTAGCTATACAGCCCAGTGCCTAAGGCTAAGTCATGTTAGGCTGTCAGTCTCCTGTATTACATAGGATGAGTGTACATCAGCATGGTTGTTTATAGGAGTGTTGTACTGATTATATAAAATCAGAAAAGAACATTTTAGCTGAGCAAGGGATGTGTTACTATTCCTTGATAAGTGGGTTTATCCTAAACAAGAGAACAGAGCCATCTCCCTTATCTCTTTATATTCATCCACAGAAACATGTTTCACAGGCAGCCACTCAATCCTGTGTTGCAATTCTCCCTTTTTCAAAATAAATCGAAGTCCTACCATGCAGACTTCATTTTGATCATACAGCTGCCTGTGGAAAGGCAGGTGTAATTAGTAAGCCAAAATGTTCTAGATGTTATTATTAGTAGTTTGTAAAACTCTTATTAAGCAGAGATTTTAACTGGAGATTTCCATAGGCATTTATGTTGGAAATATGCTGGTCTAGATAGGCTTTTTGTCTGATCTAGCAATCTTTTGCATTTTTATTATCTCACGTGGACTAGTTAATATTATAGAACTGCAGATAGTAGAGTGAAGAATGCCTAGTCTTTGTGGCTTAGATGTTGGTGGAGGGGAACTCCAGAAAAGGTGGGATAGCCATTAGCTAAAGTCTGCAATGGTAATTTTGCCAACACCAAGGAGGGTCTTTTGCTTTATTGAACTGTTTTGGTTCTTTGGTAGAAGTCCTCATAATTCTTAGCTAGTGCTCTTGCCTTGGGAAGTTCTTTGAAAAGATGCAGGTAGCCCAACTGCTCTGTTTGCTGCAACAGGGTGTGCTTAAGTGACTCCCCACTTAATGAGTATTAAGGAGTATTCTGTCTTCTGCTCCAGCTGCTTCCTTGCATTTTCCCTCAAAACTCTTCAGTTCATGCTCCTTTCTCTTTCCCTCTTGCTCTCACATCTCCCTCTTTCTCTCTAGGTCTGGCGCACTTTGGGTCCCCTCTGTGAGGTAAACCTTTTCTGTGCATGTTCTTCAGTTTCAGATTTTGTCCCTTTCACCTCTCTGGATCCAATAGGTTCAGTTATTCCTGAATTGTGTAGGTGGCACCAGGATTTACTTTCCTTTGGCGATATGGATAGGGTGGCTTATGGCAAAGAGCTATTCTTTTAACACCCATCTTACTGACCAGTTGAACAGCCATTTGGTGAAGTTGTCCATGAAGTAACCCCCATCAGCTTTTCTCAAGTGTTTCAATATATGTTACTGCCTACGTACACATTAATTGGAATGTAGACACAGGTTCAGATACCTCCTTAGTTCATAAAATGGAGGAGATAGACGTGAATGAGGCTGAAGATATGACAGGTGTCATCAGTAGGTGAGGACAGTACCACTAGGGTGTGTGCCTACTGCTTTCTGACACTTCACAACTTAGCAGTTTCATTGTAGCATATTGTTACTATTTAATGAAGATGTATCTGATCTGTGGTTTGCCACTGTTTTCCTTTTCTTCACACCCAGGAAATAAAGAAGCTAAAAGAGCTAATGAGTGCCACAGAAAAAATCCGCCGGGAGAAATGGATTGATGAGAAAACCAAGAAGATCAAAGAGATCACTGTTAAAGGTATATATAGGCTTTCGTGGGTGTATTACATTTTCATACCAGGATCTGCCTCTTCACCATGGAACTAGTAGCGCCACATAATTGATCCCCATTAGTACTGTAGTGGTGCCAGGGAACGAAGGCGGTGTACAGACCACCCCTTTGGGGCGGCCTGCATCCGCCCCTTTCCCTAACGGATTGGGGCCTCAGCTGCCACAGCAGCAGCCCTGAGGCCCCGATCCTCCACTTTTCCAGGCCGTGGAGAAGTGGCAAAAGGTCGCTTCCCCGCGGCCTGGAAAGGGGTGGGGAAAGTGAGAAAGGGGCTACTCGGCCCCTTTCTCCTTTGTGTCACTGGCACAGCCATGTAAATGCTGCGCCAGCGACACAAACAAAGGAAGGAGCTCTGTTTCGGAGCTCCTTTCGACGCTGCTGAAAGGGCGCCACAGGCGCCCTTCAGCAGCACCAAGACGTCACATCCATGCCGCCCCATTTGGAGGCGGCGAGGCCGTGACGTTGTAATGGCAGCCCCCATGTAGAAAGGGCGCCGCCATTACTACGCCGTGGCAATGTACTAGGATTGCAGGGCGTCTGGAAAGGATGCCCCAAGGCAACCCTAGTATGTGTGCAGGCCGGCGCATAGCGCCGGTCTATACAGCGCCGAAAAAAGAATTATAGAATAGTAGATATCAAGCGTTATGATACAAAGGGGCTTCTTTTCCTTTTCTCTTATTTATATCTTGCCTTCTCCTGGCACAGATCTCCTGGCCAAGATCTGTTGATCTTATCAGGTAGTCTTTCTATTACTTTAAAGAACCAAGTGTCAGATTGGTCCTCATTGTTCTCTTTCCTTAACTCAGTTCTGATTAGAAGGATATTACAGGCTTTGTTGTTGTTTGCAATTGAAATCATGATGGCAGATCTCCTGTAGGATTGGAAGAACTTTTGTATCTGTATAGTAGACATGAAGCCTGAAATTCAGTAAAGGATCAGAGTTTTTCAGCTAGCATGAAGATGTTGATGAGCACCAGTTCTCTTTGTGTGATGTGCTGTGAATAAAGGATGCAGGTGTACATTAAATATAAAAGTAATGTAACTGCTGTATTAATTTTATACAAAGGCCAACTATTTTAGCAAGTGATAGCACATGAAGAAGGGCCACAGGGTATATTGGAGGGTGAGCTTTTTCTGAAAGTGGTTCAGTCTTCGTGGGTATACACCAAATGCACATGTAAGCAGTCCACAATTCTTTCCTGTTCATTGTCTTTCCCATACTTTTCCCATGCAGGTCTAGAACCTGAGATCCAGAAGCTAATTGCTAAGCATAAGCTAGAGATCAAAAAACTGAAAGCACTGCATGAAGCAGAGTTGCTGCAGTCAGATGAACGAGCAGCCCAGCGCTATGTACGTCAAGCTGAGGAGCTAAGGGAGATGCTGGAACATGAAAAGGAAGAACAGGGGCAGCGAGAGCGAGAATTGGCAAGGCAACGGTACGAAGAGAGCCAGGAGGGAGTTTGTATGACAGCCTTATAGGAAGGGATGGGAAAATGGAAGATGACTGTTGCAAGTGTGCAAAAGCATCATTTCAGGGAGAGGTAATGCACAGAAGAGGGTGACAGCAAGGAGTGCTACTTGTATTCCTACTTTACAGTTTGATTGCTGGTGGATCCTGTTTGAGAAAGTAATAGTCCAGCAAAATGTGCCAACAGTTCACTTAGCTGGTGATAACCTAACTAACAAAATGGTGTAGATTTGATATACTGCAGCATTAGTTGTTCTCTCTCTCTCTCTCTTTTTCCCCCTGTATGTAAGAATAGGGCTGCAGATTGGCATTTGCCATGAGGTTGCATTGTGTATCTTGCCTAGTAACAGCATTATGGTGCTGCTCTGGCTGTCAGTCTTGGCATCAAAGGACCAGGGCAGGTGTTGTGTGGTGGGACAGGCAGCAGGTAAACTGAATGGGCTGTGGATGGCATTCTCTGAAAAAAATCTGCCCTTACCTTTATTAGTATTCTTACTGAGATTTTTAGTCAAGACTGCCTCATGGCCTCTGCTGCAGGGCTTTTGCTTTCTGCAATTTTCTTGTCTCTTGAGGGAAATCTAGTTTTGTACTTCTGTATTAGGCTTCATGACTGAATTGTGTTTTATAGTCCTCAAAGGGGTGGTCTGTCTTCTTCCATTTTCTCTTAGCAAAGGAAATCACTGGCCTTGCTGCTCGCTCTTAAACAGTGAGCCAAGCCAAGGTTACAACTCCCATGGTAGGACCATGTCTGAAAGAGTCCCTCTACACAGGTATGAGAAGCAGCTGGAGCAGGAGGAGCAAGCTCTACAGCAACAGCGTCGTCGGCTGTACAGTGAAGTGGCTGAAGAGAAGGAGAGGCTCAGTCAGCAGGCAGCCAGGTGAGAGAAAGTATGCTGAATTCAGAACTGATATGTGTGTCTAGAATCCATATGTTTTGGCAGTCTGCTCTGGAAGTGCATTCAACAGGAAAAAAACCCACAAAGTATTTAACTCCCAATGCAGAGCTCAGGATCCATATCAAACATGTATTGTTTCCATCATTAGCATGTCATACTCACCGCATAAGTACTGAATGAGACTGGAGCAGTTTGGTCAATTTACAGTGGACAGCCTAGTCAAAGCAAGAGCATTGCCATATGTGGCTTGTTTTCTTATACTGTGTTTGAAATGTGCTAGAAACAATGTGCTAGAAATATAGTGGCCAGGTTAATTGGACAGTGCTATTCTCCTCCTCCCCCACCCCTGTCCTGTGTTGGAAGAGTAGCCAAGATTGGAGATCAGTTTTCCTCTGTTTCTCTAGAGAGATGATATTTGGTTTTAGGATTACCTTGCCAATTTGGGGTAGGAGGTTGTTAGGTTTATAACGATACTGATCTCTGTTCTGCAGGCAGAGAGCTGAGCTGGAGGATCTGAGGCGGCAGCTGGAAGAGAACAGCTCTGTTGTCACCAAAGCTTTGAAAGAGGAATATGAGAAAGGAAAGGAAGAGCAGGAGCGACGCCATCAGGTCTGTGGTTACTTTATAACCCTGGGGATTTCTGCCTGTTTTCAAATATGTCTTATCACATATCAGTTTTCTTTCAAAATATGTGGGTTTTCTTCTCCCATATTTTGATCACACCCTGCTTTCCACAGTTGAAGTTCTAGCTTTTTAAAACTACAACTACATTTACATCTGTTAGTCAGAGGGCATCCTCTTCTGCTCCCCACAATTCCCAGCAGACAACCCCCTGTTGTACATTATGTAGTAATGCTCTCTATTTGATCTCTTCATACCCTGTTGAATTTGGACAGTTTCCCACAAGATGAGTGGCATGTGGCATGCTGTACTTAGAATTCTTCTACACTTCTGTCAGTCACAGAACTAAATATAAGTTGTTGGATACAGATCAACAAAAAAACTTTTCCTCGTATAATCAGTACTTGCCATTTCAGTTCTGATTGATTGGTCTTGGGTGTTGGTGAACAAATTTTAGCTATGACCTTAGTCTTTGTCAACGCCTTACATTACAGGATTAGAATACAAGACCATTCTGCTTCCAGCCGTCTTCCTGTTCAATGAGGAATAGAGGTTGGGCTGGAAGGCAAAACACAAAACTGAGACAGAAGACGTACAAGAGTTTTTAAAAATTGTTGAAGGTGGTAAAATTTAGGCATGTCTTATTATCTGCTTGAATTTTTTATGTTCTGTTATTTCTTGTCTAAAAGGTTTTAAAGTCAGTAAGCACCAAGGGTAGGGGGGAAGGCATCTTCAGTTGTGCTCCTCATTTGCTACAGGCTGTCCTCACTGAAGCCCCTAACTCTCGAAGGGCAAAAAACTGAAATGAGCTTAATCTACTATTCCATCCTCCAGTTATTAAGATCTATCTGTGCTAAAAGAATAATGCAAATCTATTCCAGATGGAATAGTGATTCCTTTTCAAAATAATTCTGGCCAAACTGTGCCAGTTTTGGTCCAGACAACTGTCAGACCTAATATGTTAGAGATAAGAAGGAGGTCTTGGGAGCAGGCTCTGTCTCTTTTACTCAGTATGCTTCTTCCTCTTCCTTCAAGGCAGAGGTGCAGTCCCTAAAGGTACAGCTGGAAATAGAGAAGCAAGCTTGGGAGGCCAACTATTTGAAAAAGGAGGTACTTTTTATTGTTTTCCTCTTTAAGTCATATTCTTACTGGTTCTTCATTGCTCAGATTAAATTTACATGGTCTTTCTTGCACTCTTCTCAGGAAGCCTGGTTACTTGCTCGGGAGAGAGAGCTGAGAGAAGAAGTTCGGAAAGAAAGGGACAAGGAGATTGAATTGGTAATCCAGCGGCTAGAGGCTGACATGTCTTCTTCCAAGGAAGAGTGTGAAAGAGTCACAGAGAACAGGTAAAGAATTGGTATATGCAAATGAGAGCTGGTTACCATAGTTTTTAACTGTGCTTCCTAAAGTATATTTTGGGTTAGACTCTTTATAAACCTGTATAATTCTGTTTATTGTTGTGAAACATGGATTGCAGTTGTGCCTGCTTGCACAGGAAAGAAGTACTTACAGCCAGATTTGTGTTTCAGCACAGTTTGTGCACATAACTGGATATCTGATTTTTGGAAATTCTTGGTTTCCCATTTGGAAAACTTTGAAAAGGAGTTCTGTAAACTATTAATGACTCTTGCTAGGCTCCAGAAGAGAGTGTAGATTTCCTCCTGCGTTCTTGTGGGTGACTCTACTTATGCCTCATTCTCCTTTTATTACTTTCCTCAAAGGATCAGCTGCTTTAAGCAAAAAGTAACTGTCGTGTTTGCTGATGGGATTGCCAAGATTCTTTTATGACTATGTGCTTCTGCTTCTTCTCTTTGGACTTCATTGCATAGATTAGGTTCCTTTCTTCTGAGTTACTCATATGCATTGTCACTGCTGTTGCTTTAGAGTTCTCTTTGTTTGCATCAGGCCCTATGAAAAGGTGCTGAATTGTGTTTTTGAGCCTAAAAGGTAGAGAAGCTTCCTTGGATTTGGTTACCTTTACATGCATACACATTTTGTTTAAAAAAAAAAGGTGAAGTAGTTTTTATTTGCATACCTTATTTGTCCTTAGTTGTGATGAAATGCTCCACAACCTGAAACCCAAACCATTTCTTATGAATCATTGAAAACGTCTTATCTCTGGTTGTGTGTCTCAAGAAAGATGATAGATGGAATGTGTTGTAAGGAGCTTGTATTATTTTAGGGTTTTGCTTATTGATTTGAATACTAAACTTTTCTGTTTGGGATTTCTGGTTATGGTTCTTTTATGATTTATAATGCAAGTGCTGAGTCCTGTACATTGGCTTCTTAAGTTTGTTGCCACAGTGTTGTTTGGATGATTTCACTACAAGAAGCAAGGGAAATCTGATGTCTGCCTTACCTTGCAGGAACTGTAAGGCAATTTACAGGCTTGTAGCAGATACAGATTGTGTTGAGGATACATCCTTTCTCTTTCCCACACTTTGCTGTGCATTAAACATGAAGGTCATGTAAAATCCTAAAAACAGACTGTTGCTTCATCTCCTATATGAATAGCTGTGCTGTTGATATTATCTACAGCCACTACAGTCATAAACTGGTATTGGTAAATATATTACAGTTTAAAAGTCTCCTGAACAATCTGGGCATTGTTTCCAAATGCCTGCTCAACACTTAATTGTGAAGTCTTTCCCCCCCCTCTATTCAGAATAAAGAGAGTGCGGGACAAATATGAAGCAGAACTGCAGGAACTAGAACGGTCAGAACGCAGGCTTCAAGAGCGCTGCAATGAACTGAAAGGGCGGCTGTCAGAGACAGAAGGGGAGACTCTTGGTCTACAGAGCCTGCTGCGGCAGAAGGAACAGGAGACAGAGGATATCCGAAAGGTGGGTCTGTCATAGAGGAGCGCAATTGCCTTCCTTCACTTCTTCCAGCTCTGATTAGTGGGAGGAAGGGAAGGTGAGGAGGAATAACAGAAATCTTGATTGTAACTGGGCAAAGAATAAACTTGACAGAGAACGGGAGACGGGAAATTGTTCTTGTCTTTGAGTAAGGTTTCAGGATCACGGGGTATAAATTGCTGGGTATAGGAACTCAGGATTAGATGGAGTTAAGGATAAAAATATTTTGGCACTGGAGGACAGTGTGAGCCCTGACTTCTTTGAAACACCAAGTTTTTCCTGATTATACAGTTGGCCCTTTGTACCCACAGATTCTTTATCAACAGATTCAACCATCCATGGCTTGAAAATATTTTTTTAAAATTTCAAAAAGCAAACCCTGATTTTTGCCATTTGTTTTACAAGGGACACCATTTTTCTGTGCCATTGTATTTAATGGGACTTAAGCATCCATGAATTTTGGTATTCACAAGGGGTCCTGAAAAGAAACCCCCGCAGATGCCAAGGGACCACTGTACATATTCTGCACATCTGTAACTTGAAATCACCTTCTCTCTGTGTTTTGTGTAAACAGGTGAGGGACCAGTTAGCTCAGGAACGCAGCAGCCTTTCTGAGGTTATCCGGCAGGAGTTTGCTGACCGGCTGGTTAGCACAGAAGAGGAAAACAAACGGCTCAAGTCAGAGATGGCTGAACTTCGTGCCCGTCAACGTTTAGAACTAGACAGAGTGACACGAGACAAAGAAGAAGAGCTGGAAGAAGTTCATAAAAGGTGATAATTGTTCTTGCCTTTCTTGTAGATATTTAGAGTTGACCTAGTTCTGGTGGCAGTGTTAGAGCTATGAGTTGGCATATCCCAGATTATTGTTGTGACTGTCAATTCCCTCTTTCCCTTCCCCCTCTCATGCCAACTACCCAAAACATAAGCTGGTTATTTCGTATTTTGGCAGCTTTGCTGAAGTATAAACTAACCAAGTTGTTTCAGTTATATACTTAAAGAGATCTGCTATAACATGCCAGTGATAAGTAAAGGTTACACAAAATGGCCTGTGCCATTTAAAAGTTTTGTCTGACAGTGTATGTGCAAGGCAGAAAGATGGGGAAAGAGATGAAGCAACCCACTCATCCCAGCTGATTTGGATCAGGTGGCTGTGTTTTCCCTTATTTGCAGAACTGATCATGAGTGCTAAGAGTGAATAGTACAACTCCTGTATTTTAAGGGCTCTTTTCTTTCTAAGGCCTAAGCATGCCCTGTTGAACTTCTCATTTGTCATGATAGATACGAATGCCATGAACTGAGCTGGTTATATTTGAATAAAGCTTGATATTGCTCTCTTGTTCTTAAGGAAGACATAGTAGGCAGAATGGTACATCTTGCCTCACCAGCTAATAGTTTCAAACGTCACTTACTTCTGGAGAGCATATCTTCACTTTCCTTATGTATTTTTCCCATTAACTGCATTATCTTCAAAAACACTCAGGAACCTGAACCCCCAATCATTACTCAGGACAAACCCTTTATATTAGGATGGGCAAAGTATGGCTTCTCAGATGTAGTCGGAGTGCATTTCCCAGCATCTCACAGCATTGACAGTGTGGACTAAGACTGATTGGATTTGCAGTCCAGCAATGTTTGGAGCATGGGATTTTGCCTGCCCCTACTTTATAAAATTTCTCATTTCTGTTTTAAGAGCAGCAGTTACAGCCAGGAATTAAAACTAGCAGTTACAGTCAATCAACCTGGTCTGTATAATAGGATATTTTAGTGCCCCCTCAAACCATCACAAATGCCTGCACCTAAAGAAATCACAGCCTTTCCACAAAGTTTCCTGTTGCACATCAAAAGATTTCATGTACTTAATGCTTTGTATGGAAAGGGCTTTCCATGACCTGATGGATTCTATGTAGGCTTAAAGCAGAGGAAGTAGTCCTTTTAGAATTAGAAACATTTCTGTTTTGTCTCTGCCCCAGCCTCTGGCAGCTTTAATCTTAAACATCTGGGTTTCATTCTGGATTTTACCTTCTCTGTAGAGTGAAAACAGCAATTGTGAAGAAAGAGGAGGCCGTAAACACCCTTCGGAAACAGTATGAGGTGAGCTTCTCTGAGGGCTGCCAATCTCTGCCCTTGTCTGTATAGAAGCAAGGAAGAAAAAAAGGAGAGAAGTAATGCTGTCTTTAATGTATTAGGTCCAACGAACTGGTAGAGAATGTGATAAGGCAGAATTAGTCCTCTGCCACTTAGAAAGAAGCCAGCTGTTGAGGTAACTTAGCAAAACTTGGCAAAGGCTAGATGCACATATGTATCATAAAATGTTCCCCTTCCTGTAGTAATAAAGAGACTATGCACAGTCTTTAATAATAATTTAAAAAATGACTATGGTCTGATACAGACTGGCCCAAAGCACCACCTTCAGGCCAATCTGGGGGCATGGCATTCAGATGATGCACACCCCCGGATCAGGCCGATGCTACTCCGTGGCTGCCTAAGCCAGCCCAAACCTGGACAAACAGGAATACAAAAAAGTGCTCCTTGCTGGTGGTCCATTGCAGACCATGGTGGTGGCCAGCCTCAAGACTGTGGCGTCTGATCACCACAGTCCAGCGCCAAACAGGGAGCAATCAGGGCAGAAGCAGCCTCTGGCCGCTCCTTTTGCCAGTCTGCTTAAGGCCTATGTCTGTTCCAAATCTCTAATTTTCTTCCCATAACAAACACGTGACTGTCTCCTCTTTCAAATATTTTCCCCATTCACTGTAATACTAAATGAGAAATATTGGAAATCAAACCTTAATCTTGCCATTAAAAATAATTTCTCAGTAATTCAAATAATTTCAATTAAGTCATTATTTTTTGGAGAGGAGGAATCCACAAAAAAGTGTGAAATCTTTGTAAATTGAATTTTAATACAGCCTTTTTAAAAATCAAGAAGTTCACAACAATGTAGAAAGAATAAGTTAGCTTCCATTAATGTTTTCTGTAACATCCTAATAAGACAGAGTTTAGTAATTTTCTTTAGCTTTGTATTTTCCTATTTAGATTTTCCCACTTAAATTTAGATTTTCCTAAATCTTATGAGCCCAGACTGTCATGTTCACAAAAGTTATATTTCTGCCAAATGTATTTGGGATCATTGGAGAATAAAAGAACGAATAATGTTTTGGATATTCACTCAACCATCCTTTGAATAAAACACAGTATAGAACCAGTGGCCCATCCAACCTGGCATCTTCTAGATTACTGCACTAAATTCTTATAGTACTGCTATTCCATTTTAACTGCTCTGGATGCCTCCTGTTGCATTCTGGGATTTGCAGTTTAAGGATGGGCATTTTGAATTCTCAGCCAAAGAGCTCTTAGGCCTCACTGATCTACAAGCCTCAGAATATGACAGGAGGCAGCCAGAGCAGTAAAAGTGGAATAGTAGCACTATAAGAGTGTAGTGTGGTAATGTGGCTCGTCTCTTGAAATAACCAAAAGTGGGTGTTTTGGAAAGGAAATGAGAGATCTGGCTGTCACTCGTAGTCTGATGAGTAAGGCTATTTTAGAGACAATAAGATCCTTACTCAGATTAACCCTCCTTTTACTCCTTAACTGGTCTATGTTTGAAATGAATTCCTTTCTTTTTCCAGGCAGCTGTGAAGAGGGCAGATCATTTAGAGGCCCTATTGGACCAACAGCGTAAGCAGCTGCTAGCAGCCAAATAGCAGCTGCACCAACACCAGTAGCCTTGTAAGGGAAGATCATCATGATCACACACAGCAAAAGAAAAGTGACTTCCTGTGAGCCGCAAGAGACTAATATAAAATGAATGCTAATTTGTATGTGACTGGGAGGGATTCATGTCCTGTTTCTCTGTCACTCTTTTTCTCATTAATACTTATTATTTCTTAATTTGTTATGTTACTTTGTGCCTAAAATCTGACCTCTTGTACAAGAAGCCTGGGCTGTATCCCAGTTTTTGCTGATGTATTTTAACAATAAAATCCAGCTGATTTTGTAAGAGGACAGTCTCACAATGATCTTTCCCTTAGGAGCCCATGCTATTCTTTAGGGAGGCTACTTTTTGCTGTTCAGAAGATGCCTGTCTGTAGTTTTCTTGATTCTGCATTATTCAGCTGACACTTGATGGGCCAGATGCTGATAGCTCAAAACCTTATCAGCAGTTTTTGGCCCACAGTTTTTGGAAAATGGTTTGGTTCAGACCTTGACACCTGGCAAATTCCATTTTATATGTAGATGATAGGTGCCACAGTAACTGTGTTTTCCCACTTTATATCCCATTAAGAGAGGGGTACATGCCTCCTAGGGATGGTGAACCTATAGTTAGGTGTACAAGGATTAGAAGGAGTCTCATTCTTGTCTTGTTCACTGTAGAATTGAGTTGTGTTGGTGAGGAAGAAGAACATGGAGACCAAGTTGCTCATAGGGTTGAGAAGGAATCACTTTCCTGTGTCAAAATGCTTGGTGCCTTCTTGGTTCTCTGTGGCGCATTACAGATCGCTGAGAAGCGGCAGTCTGCTGCCACCGCCAGTTGCAACGTCCGGGAACTGCAGCAGCCAAACCACGCAGTGTCCAGACGCTGCACAGAAGGAGCGTGAAAATTGTGCTCCTTTCTGGGCCCCAGAAGAGACGCCGAGAGGCACTAGTCGCGCACTCGCAGTGTCACTTCCACCATGCGACGTGCGGACACAGAGCGTCCATTATGTCAAGATGGCGGCGGCCGTGTGGAACGGCCGCTGCCATTTGTTACGGACTCAGTCCGTGCTAGGGTTAGGGGCGTCTGGAAGAGACACCCCTTTCTAATCCTAGCACGGACTGAGTCCGTCCTAGGGTGCCCGTTTATAACGGGCCCCCGTTACATACTACAGATGCACAACATGTAGCCCTAGGCTGTTCCCTTTATAGTAGGAGCCAAACCACTTCTCCCTGCAGCTTGTCCAGTTTCTGGAGGGAAATTCTGTTGCCTGTTTTTAATGACTGCTGATCCCCTGCTGGTAGTGGGTAAACAGTGATCTATCTCAGTGGATTGGCAAGTGGTGGAAGCATGCTGAGATGGAGTTGATAGAGAATGAATGTGTGCATGTATTATGAGGTGTGGAACCCAGCTCCTGCCACATCTCACACTTGGGGCAAAGAAGTTGTGCACACCTCATTTACACCATGCTAATTGGAAGGTGTGACCCTCCTTTTATCTATGATAAACTGCAAGGATGAGGAAGTCTTCAGTCTGACAAATTCTGTATCACTGATAAGTTACTGCGTTCTTGACATTCCAGCTAGATTTGTGTGTGACAAACAAAAGAAATGGCCTTTTAAAGTATGTTCTTTCAATTTTGAAAGAAGAAATATATGATATAAATGGGGAGGGGTAACAAACATTGGCTACAATCCTTTGTGACTCATGGTAGTATAGTTGTGCCACATGCTGACCTATACTAGGTTGTGCTATATACCACCACCATCTCAATTTACTGTAAAGCCTCTGAAGGCACCCCACCCCATTCTGTGCCTCATGGTAAGTGGGCAGAGTCAAAGAAGCATCTGGCTACGTTGTCACAGTCAGATGTGTAATGATTGCAGCAGTGATGAGATCCACTGGGGCCCTCTGGAGATCTCTGAGCTAATGTTATCTTTTTGCGACTCACTAAGAGTACAGTCAGCCCTCCTTTTATCCACAGATTCAAGCATCCATGGCTTAAAAATATTTTTAAAAGTATAGATTCCAAATAGCAAACCTTGAGTTTCCATTTTATATTAGAGACATAATTTTCCTTTTCCATTATATTTGATGGGACTTGAGCATCCATGGATTTTGTTATCCACGGGGGATTCTGGAACCAAACCCCAGCGGATAACAAGGGCCCACTGTACATAGGCAGCTTCTTCTCCAATCTTACCTGCTTCCCATGAGGCACAGAGTGGCCACATTTTGGGGTGAGGGTGAGGATGAGGTCAGAGTCTATACTGTAAGGTGTGGGGCTTTGAGCTCTGAAGGACAGAAAAAGAATACTAATCTCCGCAACACCCCAAAGATGTATACAAGCATAAGGGAAACTAACAGAATGCCAGCCTGTATATGAACAGCACAATCTCCACATGGCAAATTATGAAGTGTCAAAACATTATTGGCACTTGGTCTACATGTCATCCTGCCTGTGGGCTAATATTTTTTTTCAGATATTCAAAGTTGGATATCTCATCAGTTTGTTTTCTGCTTTACTTTTCTATTTTATGTGTTGTCTCTTGGACTCTTTGGATAATGGGAGTGTTCACAAAAGGTGGCATGATTACATGACAATTTAAACATCTTTGAAAGATCCCTTTCTTGGCTCTTATGCACCTTAACCAATTAGGTTTCCTGTTGGCTGATTTAGCACTCTGGCAGTTCAACCCATGACCCAGAATTGAGAAGGCTGAAATAAAACTGGGAGGGTAGTTAAAAAAGAATCTAGGGCATTTCTTATTTCAATTCTATGAATAAGTGAATGTGTTGACTTCCATCAGTTCTGCATATTTGCATATCCTTTTGTTTTCAGTTGACATGCTGTTTCACCCACCATTTTTGTTAAGAATCAAGTCACCAAAATGTTACATTTTTGTTTTGATGCTTTTGGTTTCGCTGGTCCAAAGATGCTGGAGTAAGATCTGTGTTAACAATGGTGAAGGTCTTGGTCACTAAGACTTGCTTTGCCTTCTGAGACTTTATAAAGCAAGAGTTAGATTTTTCCTCTTAAATAAAATTGTAAAAGGAAAGCAAAGCAGATTTTCTGTGAATCAGATCAGTAAAAAAAACTTGATGCAGGAAAAGAAATTTTGTGATAAAGATATGGAGGGAAGCTGCTTCTTCTACCACTATTACCACCTCTGCTACTACCACTACCACCACTAATAATAATAATAATAATAATAATATTATCAGGCCTTTTCCCCAGTTTGGGAAAGTTTGTAAGCTACCTCAAGTTCCAAACTGGGGAAAAGGCCTGATATTAGTGGTGGTGGCGGCGGCGATGGTGTAGCCAAGGGTCCGTTCAGGGGAATTTTATTATTATTGTTATTAGCTCAAATATTGCAAGAGGAGGGCCTGCTACGACGGCCCTTGCAGAATCGTCTCCCGATATGTATACGGAGTAGACCAGGGGATCCCAATAAATAAAGCTGAGACGGATATTAAATAACTAGATGTCTAATTTATTAAAATAGGGGAAAAACACATGCGTTGCACATACACTCACACACACACTCAGGACTCAGGAAAATTAGGGTTGGAAAATAGGAACAGATTTCAGGCGTTACTAATGGTGATGCTTACCAGAATGTAGATTCCCTCCGGGAAGCGAATGGAGTGATGGACAGTGAGACAAGTCTGCTCCGCAACCTGGGTTTGAGCAGAAATGCCGGCTACCAAAACAGAGGTCTGACTGACGTGGAGCAAGTAGACCTTGGAAAATGGCGCGCTGAGCAGCCAAAGTGGGGACTTTTTATAGGCCAAATCTGGCTTGAGGCAAAGAGGCTGGCTTGGCCGAAACAAAGGTGTTCTAAAGATTTTCTTTTCACCTGGATGTCTGCTTTAGATAGTATAAAGGGCTTATGCCACTTGGACAATAGGTTCGAGGAGGAGGTTGATAGCTTCAGGGAAGGTAATCCTTTTTACTCTTCCTAGCCTTGAGATAATCCCTTCATGCGACTTCCCTGGACCCTCTGAGATGTTAATATGGGTGCTCCCTTAGGGGAGGTGTACATGTCCTCATGCCTTGCTAGTAATGGAGGACAGGCTGCTAGAGTTCATCCAGGGGTCATTAAGGGTTATCATGGATTCCAAAATTTATATTGCAGCATGGGTAACAATGGTGGCGGCGACAATAGCTTGTTTTATAGTTGAAGTGAATGTCTTCAACAGGTTTTAATTAGATAGCTTAATTATATTTTAAATTAAGCTATCTAATTAAAACCTGTTGAAGACATTCACTGTTAAAAATAAAACAACAAATAATAAATTCAGCAAATTATGCAAAACTCACTCTCCCTACGTTTTCCATCCTCAAAGGTCTGTCAAAACAAAAGGTTCTTCACCTGTCTGTTGAAAGATAGCAAGGAGGGAGCCAGTCTAACCTCTAGGATGGGAGGCCCTAGGGGTAGCCACTGAGAAAGCTCCCTGTTGTGTTCCCACCAGGCGTACCTGTGAACGTGGTGGGACAGAGTAAAGGGCCTCCTTCAAAATACGGCAGTTTCTTTTCAGCTTTGTGAGCTTATTCTGTTTCTTTCTGTTGCCTAGAAAATTTTTAATTCCTTTTCTTGTTCATAAATTTATTGCTCTACCGCAGTATATTTCTAGTGCCCCAAACTCTTCATTTCCATTATTTCATTAATGATTTATCTAAGAGAGTTTTAATTATTCAAAAGACACAAAGTACTTCCAGAAAAGTAGCTGTGTTGCCTATAGCAGCCAAGTGTACTTTGGTACAACAATAGGAATTTGCACACTTTGTTTTAGAGGAAATGTCACCATAGCACTACTCTAGAGTTGAAAGTTGCCCCTTTTATTCATTTTCCAGGTATTTTAATTGCTGATGGGTGATGCAGAACACATTTGTAATTCTCTGTGCAGAGGCCATCGAGAGTGCACATTATTACTGAGTTTCTTACTGAAACAGGATGGTTCAGAAGGAGAGGGGAAAACCTTTACTGTGCTCACTTGCATATGACAGGACTGAACACTGCGCTGGACCATTTAGCAGCAAATCAGAAGTCAGGATCTTGGGTGTCAATTCCAGTAGGCTGCTAACTACATAGGCTGAGCTTCTTAATGCCACCCTCGCATCTCAGTTACATTCTCTTCAATACTTAATGAAGCTTGCTCTTTGGGGCCAAAGCACACTGCAGAAATAATCCAGTCTGAGACCATTTTAACTGTCCTGGCTCGGTGCTAGGAAATCCTGGGAACTGTAGTTTGTTGTGGCACCAGAGCTCTATGACAGAGAAGGCTAAAGTCTCACAAAACTGCAGTTCCCAGAATTCCTTAGCATTGACCAAGGGCAGTTAAAGTGATCTCAAACTAGGTTATTTCTGCAGTGTGTTTTGGCCCGTCGGATTTTCAAATGTAGAGAGTTTTTTTTAAATTAAATGCATGTGTTTAAAATGTTTTAAAATGTTACTTTGTGATGAGTCTCATCACCATAACATGTCTACAAATGGTTGCCCTTCCATGTCTTTGTACTTTGATCGTCCACTGTGTTTGGAAGCCCTTGGATCCCATGCTTTAGCATCCCAGGGTGGAACATGGCAGTGCCAGTCACGCTGTTAATCGCAGCTCTGCATGAACAGCCAGGCTTTAAACATTTAATCATGTGAAATCCAGTGTGGGAAAACATTACCAGAAAGAGCACTTTTGTTTCAGATGTGCAGAGGGAGGGTGGAAGAGAGATTTATCCTGTAGTGTTCTCTGTGCAAACTGCCCTCGGTATGCTGGCATGCTTGTAAGCACGGGGGGAGAAAAAGCTTGCACAGAGAGGGAGAAAGAAGGCGATTACCCCTGGTATATTGCATGGGGCTGAAGAAATGGCTGGCATGGTTACCAGCAAAGGAGTTCAGTGCTGATTTCCAATTTCTTTCTCTCCAGCCAAATGCAAACTACCTTTGAGAAAGCTGTTTATAATCTGGTGGGTGGTCATGGATGTATCCAGAAGGCTATGCTTTTATTTGAGAAGGAGAATCTTGCTGAGCCATGAGATGAAGCAAAGAGATTTCTGAGTGACTGATGGTATAGCTCTGGGTAACTACATACCGGATCCAGTGGTGTCATCCAGTACAGTAACTCATGGTGTCACCCCACCCACCCCCATTGACCACCTCCCATACCACACCATGCAGAATCCTTAGTGGGGGTTTTTTTGTAATAATATTCAGAAACCATAATTCCCATATATTACTGAATTGGTATAAACAGAAACTCTTATATGCACAGCCTAAATGTATACATAGTTTCATGTGGTTAAAGTGAAAAGTTGGAAAGATGTGATTTTTTAAAGAAAATTTAAAAAGAATTTTAAAATTCAGTACATAACACATACAGTTTGTATGTACAGCGCTGTGTAAATCTACAGCGCTATATAAATAAAGCATAATAATAATAACAATAACAACAATAATAATAGGTCATTTCCTTTCTCCTCCCACTAAGCCTCCCCTCACTCACCCCATCTCTTCAGTGTTTTAAAGGGATGCAGGTGAATGCCATGCCTTGTTTCTGCCCAAAGGCAGGTGTTTGGGGAGCAGTGGTGTCATGCACCCTTGAGGGTGCCACCTGGTGGATTCCATACCCCCCTAGTGATGCAACTACCTTGATCCTATGGGCTGCTATTGAATGAATGGGCTAGGCCAGGGATGAGAAATGTGTGCGCCTACCAATATTGATTCAATTGCAGCTCCCATCATTCCTCAACACTGGTTATGCTCTTTAGGGCAGATGGGAGTTGAAGTTCATCAACTTCTGGAGGGCTACCCAATTCCCTACCCCTATCTAGGTGCAGAGTCTGTCTATACAACATCTCTGTATGTTCTTAAAACTGCAGTCTTCTCTTGCTCTAACTGTCCATTTTAAATCCAATCATCTTGTCCCTAACTACAGTTATAGTTGAGCATTTTTATCCTGCACAGGCTGCTCAGCCCTCTGACTTGGGTGGCATTTCTGAATTGTCAGGGCGGAGACTTGCAAACCAGTGCTTGAGCAACCAATACAGGCACAGCACACCATTCTCTCAGGAATGTCAGGGAGGAGGTGAGTGGTTGTCATTTGTGCAGATATTTCAGACCCCCCCCCCTCCTTTGTACTAATCCTTTATTCCTTCTGCACAGTCTGCTTGATCTTTGCAGTTTGCATATTTCTGGGCCAATACCTCTTTCAGACACAAATAATACAGCTCGGTTATATAACTGATTATGTAGGGTTTGTTTTGGATAGTGTCCCAGGTCCTACAGTTTTGATTAAGCTTGAGATGGGGCTCCTGTTAGTGACAGGCTGAGCCATATTTCTTCAACATGGCTCAGAGCTCTAGCTAAATATTGCTTTTAGATCAAAATGTTGCTATCAATTGTTGTTTATCAAACAGTACACTTTAACATTTTGGCATCTTATACATTCAGATATATGATTGAAAGCTAAAGCTTTGAACCAAATGTGTGCTATTTTCAATCATCCTGAAGGTATAAATTTCCATGGCAACGGGCAACATGTATCAATGAGACTCAGGATGTCTGAAAGCAAGAAAGCTGTGTTTGGTATTTATCACATGGAGGTTTTTGCAGCTTTTTGCAGCTCTGATCTGAAGCCACTGCAGGTCCAACAATGCGAGTTCACGTGATAACACGTGATTGCTTTCTATGGGGGGTCGTTCCGAGGAGCATCCACAGTGAATCCAAAGTGACCCCTCATTTTGGTGAATTCGGAAGTTGCTTCCAAGCTCACTTCGATTTCAGTCCGAATTAGTCTGGTGTGGAATGCAACTTTACTTCCGTTCTGGTACACTCCCCCCCCAAACCTCCAAGGCCCCACATTTCCTATGATGCTGTTCTTCATTTTTGTCCCATTTGCTTCCGGTGCTTGGAAGGGTAGATTTAGATGTAGATGACAGGGGTGAAGGGAATGAAACAAGAGGCTGGGGAGAGAGATGAGAGCAACAGAGGGGGCGGAGGGGGCCATCCGAGGCTGGGGGGAACAACAAAGTCCAACTTCCAGAATTCCATAGCATCAAGCCAAGAACCCCACAACAAACTCCAACTCCCAGAATTCCATAGCACTGAGCCAGGACAGTTAAAGTGGAGTCAAATCGGATTAGTTCCCCAGTGCAGATGCAACCTAAGAGAAGGCAACTGTTACAAAGGGAAGGGAAGCATGGAGAATAATTATAATAATTATAATAAAAATGTTTTTTAAAATAATAATAATAATAATAATAATAATAATAATAATAAGAAGAAGAAGAAGAAGAAGAAGAAGTTATTAGTTTGCTGAGGCACCAGAGCTCTCCGGCAGAGAAGGCTCAATGTCTCACAACACTACAGTTCCCAGAATTCCATAGCACTGAGCCAAGACATTTAAAGTGGAGTCAAACCAGATTATCTCCCCAGTGCAGCTGCAGCCTAAGAGAAGGCAACTGTTACAAAGGGAAGGAGAGTGGATTGGATTCAGGGAGGTGGTATTTTAGGGAGCATGGAGAATAAGGGAAACCGGATCATTTCTACAGTCCTCCAAAATGGATCTCCTTCAGATCCAAAAGATTTACATCCAAGTAAACCTGCAGCTTCTACATTGATTATTTTGCAGTGAAAGAAATTTATTATTATTATTATTATTATTAATTCCTCAATAATAATAATAATAAATGGATGAGAGCTCTGACATGGAGGATAGATGTAGATGTGGCTGAAATGGATGAGGAGAATGACAGGAGGATAGATGGAGCTGAAATGGATGAGAATGTCAGGAGGATAGATGTAGATGGAGCTGAAATAGATGAGGAGAATGTCAGGAGGATAGATGTAGATGGAGCTGAAATAGATGAGGAGAATGACAGGAGGATAGATAAAGATGTGGATGAAATGGATGAGGGGAATGACAGGAGGATAGATGTAGATGTGGATGAAATGGATGGGGGCTCTGACACGGAGGACCCATTTGGATTTGGCTGCCAGGCATGGGAAAATAGAAGGAAGAAATGTGAAGCTGTCATTCACATGAGGCTAGCATTCACGTGAAAGTGGAACCAGGAAATGGCCCCCTTCTTCACCCCGGAAGTACAAAGGTTCAGGATGCGTTCAGAGCCCCACTGAACATGCGCAAGGGTCCCAATTTGAATAGTTGAATCCGCATGGTATGTACTGGTGTGGTAATTCAATCTGCACTCACTCCTCTTTGACTCAGGAATCACCACAATTTCGTTCTTCACGTGTGATCATTCATCACGTGAATTGCCTTGGATTCAAATTGACTCTGCTTCCCCTTCTATTCGAATTGGCTCTGTATTTGAGCTCCAGTCTCATGTGTGATAAGGGCCAATCAGTGTCATCACTATCAGTGTCATTTTGAGTAAAGCTCAGAGGATGGTTTTCTCTGGTTGGGATATACACCCTAAAAGGAGAGAGCAGGTGCTCATATCTGAAGTCCCTGTAGCACTAAGAGATGCCCTAGACACTGCAACCTGTCTATCATGGCCACCCTTTCTTAGGCTCAGGTAGCACAGTATTGAGTGTGGTGTAGTGGTTTGAGCATTGGACTATGACTCTGGAGACCAAGATTCAAATCCCAGCTTAGCCAAACCCACTGGTTGACCGAGGGCAAGTCACACTTTCTCAACCTCAGAGGATGGGAATAGCAAGAAGAAATATACCAAAAAAAAACCCAATGAAGGGTCACTTTAGGGTCACTGTGAGTTGGGAAAGACTTGAAGGCACACATCAACAACAAAAGCACAGTTTCACCCCCCCCCCAAAAAAAAGAAGTTGGCCCCTTGATAACCCCCCCCCCCTTGACCATGGAGTCCTTCTGGTCATCAGCATGAATTGACTTTTGAATACAGAGGTGTAGGTTGAGATGCGGTGGACATTGCACCATGGAAAAGAGTTTTGAACCAGGAGTTACTGACTTCAATATGTGAATGAACAATTGCCTAAACCCATCACCATGTTAAAATCATTTGAAGAGGTCCAAATTGGGTTGATTTGACTTTTTCCAAGTCAAGTCAATTTCCAGCTAGCATTGTGCTTGTCCTCCCACTATTTTAATAGCCACTGTAGCATAACTTCCACCAGGTGGTGCTATTCTTTTAGCTCAAGAAGCTGAATTGGATGTGATAGAGCAAAGAGTGCATCAGGCGCACCTAGAGCATCTTCTCTTTGTTCATTCCCCTCCTTGTTTTGTGGCAAACCCATATTGACAGCTCTGTTAATTGTGCTAAGACTCTGTAGCTGCTGTGGCAATTTCATCTTGCAGAAAAGGAATATAGGCATGGTACATACCGCCAACAAGTGGCGTACCAGTGCCAATTCTAGGGTTAGGGACCACTCAGCAACCACATGGTCCCTAACCCTAGAAAGTGTGGGTGATGTAACAATGGCGACGCCCTGTATACACAGGTGCCGCCATTGTTATGTAAGCAACGCATGGCATCTGCACATCGCCACATGTTGCTTATGTAATGAGTGTGCCATTGGCGCACTCGTTACATCTGCCCTGCGACTGAAAAAGAACCCACTTTCCCTGGGTTCTTTTCCCTCCAGAGGGAAGCTGTGTGGTTTGGTGACTGCGACTTCCTTCCAGAGGATAGTAGGCAGTTGGCAGGCTGCCCTTTTCGGGCAGTCTGTCCCAGGCCATAGATTCCTGGAACAGAACTTTCTGACTCAAAATTGAACTTCTCAGAGAGTGGTGGAGTCTCCTTCTTTTGAGGTCTTTTAAACCTCAAAAGAGGCAGGATGGCCATCTGTCAGGAGTGATTTGATTGTGTCTTCTTGCATGGCAAGGGGTTGTAATTGATGGTTCTTGTGGTTTCTTCCAGTTCTGTGATTCTATAAACCATGAAAGCCCCCAGATTTTGGACTGCAAGCCTCATCAGTCCCAGCCAGCATGGCTAATGGTCAGGGATCATGAAGAATGGCTGAGTTGTAATCTGCTCTGCTGACAATACTCAATGGGTGAGACTGAAAACTAGTCTTTCCACTTCAATTGCTTAGGGCCATTCTAACTGTAGGATTCTTTAAAATTAAAATGTTGTCTGTTGATTGGGGTAGAGAGATGTTAAAGGGATCAGAGGAGGCACAGAAGGTGAATTTAACATGTTCTTCCATGGCTGTGGTCCTGAGGAGGAATCTTTCTCTAAAGGGCTGTTTTTTGTTTGGACTAGGAGGACTCCATGGGCTGCACAAGAAGTAATATCAACAGTGTCTGGTCTTTGAGAACTGCCTAGTGATGCTGTCTGCAAATGATGGTCTAGCTTAGGAAACCTATCATGGTTGCAGGGTCATTCATCTCTAAATGTCTGCTTCCTTCATGAGAAAACTGCAGGATCAAACAAAGGCTACCAAAGACGTGAAGGTAAAATAGAAGGGTTTTATTTGCCTCAGAACATGACCTGACCAGAGTACCATTTTCCTTTGGTGGTATAAAAACCACTAGGCTCTTATGGTTCCATACCGAAAGGCTAGCAATGCGGTTAGGAAAGAGATAGAAAGAGAATGTAGTATTAAAGGTGAGGTGGACAGTGTCTGCCTAATCTAGTACATGGACAAACACACCATTTGCTTCCCACCGTGTTCTCCATAAAAACCCTGTCTCTGTTGAATGTGGTGAAACCAGATAAATATCCCTTCCTGGCAAAGGCAGGAACATAATAGACAGAATTTGAGTGCAAGACTTAAGGAAGGGTGCCAGTAGGTTGTCACTAAATTAAACTAAGGACAGAGGGATGCTTTGCCACAATGCTTAGGCAAGTATAAGGCCTTTGAAAATAATAGTCCTAAGGATATGGAAAGGCGTTCTCAGTCTATTACCATGAGTCCTCCATTGTAGTCGTATTTGCAGGATCATATGAGAGCTTAGTTCAGGGAGGAGGAACGCATATTTAAGAGGACAGGTAGAAATTTAATGACTGAATGGCTCTCCAGTGATCAGAGAGTCATCAAGAAAGTACCATTAATGCATTTGGATCCTCTCTTCCTCAGACGAGATTAAGGATGGTTGTATCTGTCAGTTTTGCTTTCTCCTACATTTATTTTTTTTGAACTCTCGAATTCTTACTGTTCAGTTTACCAAGATATATGTAAATACTGATAAATTCATTTCAAAAACAACATTTTTGTACATGTACTCTGAGTCAAATTCAGTGGATGCAGCTATTCCCAATATGTCGCACCTACCTGCAATGTAGTTATTAAGGATGAGCCTAAAAGAGATGACAACCCTAATTCAATGTTAAAAAGCATGGTTCAATGTACCAGGAATCAAAACCAGACTTTCAGCCCCCCTTCCTGGATGGGCAAATCTGATAGTTATGTTTTTCTCAACTTTTTATTTATGTTAATCACAAGTTATTCCATATAATTTCTGTAGAGAATTGCAAATTTGGAATATTCTTATCAAAACCAAGCCAAACAAAATTCTCATCCATCCTTGGCTTAGCCCCTGACCCTGTACACTACAGAAACTTCTTCAACAAGCCCCAGCAGCAAGCTGCAGATTCCTACTTGCCCCCGCCAAAAACCGAACAAAATTGAGAGGGGCTTTCAAAAAGGATTAGACACAGATAGACAAGCATCAGTTCCCCACCCCACCCCTGCACAACACTCTTGAGTATGGAAGTTGGAGAGCACTCATTGTCCTTGTTTCTATTTTTTCTTTGGAAGCTTCTCTTTTGTGACCATATCGGAAAACTCTGCAATGGAAAAAGACAGTCAAAATGGGCAGGCCGGGGGAGCCAAAAATATTGTTTTAGATAGCAGTTTTCCAACTTTTGTCATCCCCTGCCTTTTTTTAAGTGAAGAGAATAAGGAAATGGCTCTTATACAGAGCATATGGTGTAATGATTTGAGCATTGGATTGCAACTCTGGTGACTAGGGTTCAAATCCCTGCTTGACCATGGAGACCCACAGCCTCAGAGGAAGGCAAGGGAAACTTCCTCTGAACAAATCGTGTCATAAAAGCCTCATAATATATTTTCCTTAGAGTAACCATAAGTAGGAAATTACTTGAAGGCACACAGCAACAACTTCATGATTTTGCAGGATTACCACTCAGCCTGCCCCACAAACCACAGGTTTCTCCTCAGCTTTGCTATGCTGTTCCAAATTTCTAACTCAAGATGAACCCATAGTCAGAAGCTATTTTCATTTTTGGACATCTGTCTTTAAGAAGACAGCAGCTCTAGTCATGTGGGGATCTAGACAAAGCACCTTACCAGTTGATGGCAATTATATGTAACAGGTCAGTGATTTCCCTGTTTATTTGTCTGTTGTGTGGCAGCTTGTCTCAATAGTTTCCCCTCCCCTCCTATAGTTTAAACCATTGATCTGAATCTCTGGTTTGAATTACACTTTGAGGACTAGATGTGATGATTAAGCAGTAGGCATGAATCCTAATTAAATTTCCCCATTTGCTCCTTGAGCTTCACATATTCCTCTGATTAGTGAACAGAGGAAACTGGCCTGGGCAAACCTGCCTAGTCTCACATAAGATAGGCCATTCTCTGTTTCAGGGAGACCAGAGACCCAGTACAAATGGTCAAAGAGCCCTTGCCTGGTATATTATTTGCCCACCTTGAAAATCAATCCGCCCATCACCATCTGCGTCAGCTGCTTGGATCACAGCTTCAGCCTCTTCATCTGATAGGGGCACCACTGGCACATTGCTGGGGACTGTGGATAGTATGTATCTGTGGACAAGTGAGAGGAGAATGGAGTCACAGAGAATGAAGCATGTGGCTGAGATTATTCTTCAAGGAGATAAAGCAAAGGGGACATACAGGTGCTTAGAAAAAGGATTATGCCCAATGCGTTTCAGAATAAATCTTCCATCAGTGGTACTCTTAAAATGACAATGTTCCACTTGGTCTGAAAACCCCAGTTTCTGCTCTTGTAAAATATTTTGTGCAGCAGCTGTTTAGGGACCAGGTTGAAAATGTTGGTTCAAGACTGTTCCTGGAGAAGGCTTTATTAAAAAAATAAAATGTCCTGGGCATATTAAAGCTTGCCCTATGCATTATTTTCTTGCTCCAATTGGTATCTTCCCATTTGCTTTTGATTCTATTCTTCTTCATTCAATATCATAAGCAAAGCTTCCTATTTGCATGATATTCTGACTATTTAAGTGTTTAAAATTTTAATGTTCTGCTTGTTTAGTATAGGCTTTATTGTGATCAGTTTTGTTGATCATTGTCATTGTTCCCTTTTTAATTGAGTAAATATATTTTTAATAATGATTGAACTGTTCTTTCATTTCTTAAGTGGATATCATGTTTCTTCTTTTCTGTTTTTCTGAGCCTGAGGACTTGGCAAAAAGGGGGTAAAGATGGGTTGACAACAGATTTTGATATAGGCACACTGGATCCTAGCCAGACTGGAGTTGAGACTGCCATGGTCGCTTTAGTCAATGATCTCCATCTGGGCATCAACAGGGGAAGTGTGACTTTGTTGGTGCTCAGTGGCTTTCGATACCATAGACCATGGTATCCTTCTGGAACGCCTGAGGGAATTGGGTATCAGGGGCACTGCGCTCCAGTGGTTCCAATCCTACCTCTTGGGTAGATTCCAGATGGCGCAGCTGGGGGACACTTGCTCTTCTAAGAGGGAACTCACATCTGGTGTCCCTCGGGGAGATATTTTGTCCCCCACTTTGTTTAACATTTACATGAAACCACTGGGAGAGATCATCCAGAGACACGGGGCACAGTGTTATCAGTACGCCAATGACACCCAAATATGCTTCTCTGTGTCTCCGACTGATTCAGTGACTAAGGATGGGGTCTTTCCTCTGAATGCCTGCCTGGAGTCGGTAATGGGCTGGATGAGGGAAAACAAACTCAGTTTGAATCCAGAGAAAACGGAAGTACTGGTAATAGGTTCCCCAGGCCTGGGGAAGGAAATTTGTCCACCTGTCCTGAACGGAGTCACACTTCCCCTGAAGGATGAAGTTCGCAGTCTAGGAGTACTTCTGGATTCGTCCCTGCAGTTGACATCTCAAGTAGATGCGACGGTCAGAAGTGCTTGCTATCAACTTCAGTTGATACACCAGCTGCGACCCTACCTGGGCCAAAGGGACCTTGAAACTGTGGTACATGCTCTGGTAACCTCTCATTTAGATTTCTGTAATGCGCTCTACATGGGGCAACCCATGTACCAAGCCTGGAAGCTTCAGCTAATACAAAACATAGCAGCCAGATTGGTCACTGGTGTTTCCAGGTTTGACCATATAACACCTATTCTGAAAGATCTGCTCTAGCTGCCTATTCACTTCCGAGCACAATACAAGGTGTTGGTTATTACCTATAAAGCCCTACATGGCTTGGGCCCGAGTTACTTGACGGACTGCATCTCCCCATATAATCCGCCCCGCACACTCAGAACAACCGGGAAGAACTTGCTAGAAACTCCATCATCTAAATATGCTATTACATCCCAGAGGGCCTTCTCAGTAGCAGCCCCACAAATCTGGAACAATCTTCCTGAGGAACTCCGCCTGATCACCCCCCTAGAAACATTCAAAAAGAAGCTAAAAACTTTCCTCTTCTGTCAAGCCTTCCCCTCTGGAAAATGAAGTTGTGTATTTTGATTTCATTAACCTTCTGCCTCACCCATTCGAATGATTGTTTTAGATTTGTATATTGTATATTATATATTGTGCTATTGGTTTTATCTATGTGTTTGTAACTGGTTTTAAATTTTGTGTACACCACTTTAATCTCTGGAAAAGCGGTATAGAAATAAAATTTTTAATTATTATTATTATTATTATTATTATTATTATTATTATTATTATATACTAAGGCGGGAAATGTAATAAAGTTTGTAGAAGTGGTGGATAAAACTGGGTTGGGCCGAGATGTTATGATGCTTGAGCTAAAGGACATGATGGTGCCTGTTTCCATTTCACACTCAGAACAGGACAATCTTAAGAAATAATGATTGAACAGTGTCCTCCACTGAATGAACCAGGCTAGATTAGGTGCACACAAGAGAAGGGAATGTGTGGAGAGCTCAGGAGGAACGCCCACTTTTGTATCTCCCAGCTCTGGGAGTTGCTTTACTCTTTCTAATGTTAGCAGTAGCTCTGGATAAAAAGTTTAACAGACATGCACCTGGTTATGCTAGGATGGCAAAAATGCATCCCTGGCCATTTCTCTCTTCTCTGTAATTATTTCAAACAGACTTTTGCTATCAGCGGCGGCGGCAGGGGCAGGCAGGGGCCGGCCAAAAGGCCTCTGCGGGCCGCATCTGGCCCATGGGCCGGAGGTTGCCAACCCCTGCTGTAGGGGGTTGTGTGTTGGACTGTGACTTTCGAGACCAGGGTTTAATTCCCAGCTCAGCCATGAAACCCATTGGGTGACCTTGGGCAAGTCACAGCCTCTGGGGAAAGCAAGGGCAAACCTCCTCTGAACAAATCTTGTCAAGAAAACTCTGTCACCATAAATGGCCATAAGTTGGAAAAGACTTGAAGGCACACAACAACAGCAACAAATTAATAAACAAAATAGATTGTTTCAATAGATTTGCACATTTATGTGTAAGCAATTGCTATAAATGTGAGATTGTTTGGTAATGGGTTTCACCAATTTTCGATCTTGTGTCTGAATCCTGGCAAGACCAGAAGTGGCTGGTTTCTAATGCGATGCTTTAAGATCTTAAGCAAATCATTCCCCATCTGAATATGCAAGGTTCTTTTCTACCTGATACTTTGCAATTAAAAATGAATCCATTGATATCACCCCCAAATTTTGTTTGCATGCATTTCTGCCCAAGTTGAACTTTTCCTGATGTTCATAGCAACTTAATGGCAAAGTTAATCTTACTTGATTTCATTCCATTCAATAAAGCCACTGCCATCCTTGTCAAGCAGTTGGAAGGCCTTACGCAAGTGCTTCTCCCTCTCATCTGATGTTAGAAACTTCTGCATATAGTCAAAGAACTTGGTATAGTTGAAGGAAGCTGCAACAGAAAATGTGGTTTTTAATGAAGAAACAATTTTGATAGGACAGTTCTACTTGGGACCTTAGAGAAATTAATAAATTCTGAAATCTCATATAGGAAACTGATATGAGCTATAGTATACAAAGGAAGCACTGGATTTAATGCTAGGTATGTGTGGATATGTGCAAGGGAGCAAGAATATAAGCATACATGTATATGTGTGCTTGTGCATGTCTGTCTAGGATGAGAATCAAGAGGTCCTCTAAATGTTGTTTAACTGTACTTATTATTATTTATCAACAACACAGCCAGTAGTGAAGAATGCTGGGGTCTGCAATCTAGCAGCATCTATAGGACCTCATTATTCCCATCCCTGATATATAGAGAGATTGTGTGTGTGTGTGTGTGTGTGTGTGTGTGAGAGAGAGAGAGAGAGAGAGAGAGAGAGAATGAACGAGACAGCAGCTTATAACAGCTCTTCGGTGTATATATATATATGTGTGTGTATATATGTATATATGTGTATGTGTGTGTGCGCGCACACGCACACACACACACACACACACTGTGATGTTGCATTCATCCTTCATATTTTAAAGGCAAGCTTCATGTTATACAAAAATGTGCATAATGTGGCCCTATTGGCCACTTTCTCTAAAGAGCATAGCAGTTTTGGAAGCAATGTCTGGTGGCAAGAAAGGTGTGCAACCCTTTCTCCATTTTTCATTCAATTCATACTAGAAATTACCAAATACCAACCTTCTGTCTATTTTACTTGTGGGCTTCCAAATGCATACTTGCTTGGCTATGGGGGAAGTAGTCAATGAGTGTGTGTATGTAAGAGACTTTTTGTTTTCCCTTATACATAGTGTTTGATTTAGACCATTTGAATCACTGTTTTTTTCTTAACTTCTTCCTTGTGTTGTTGTTGTTGTTATTATTATAGTTTAATAATAATAACTTTATTACGGCCATTTGGCCAGCACAATTACAAAATTCCAATTTAAAACACAACATAGGTTCATGTACAGGCAGATTGGAGAGTATAAACAAATTATTATAGTTTATTTCTATAGCACTGTAAATGTAAACAGTGCTGTACAGACAAATGATCAAATCAATAAAAATGAAACCTGCCAATGGCGTACAATCTACAAAATATGTATAAGACAATAGGTAATAATATAAAATAGAATTGGTTAAAATAAGCAGACAACAATTAAACAATTGTGAGCACCTACCTCTAGATTGGCACTTTTTTCTTAATGCCAATGTATATTTTATGATATTTGATTATGTTTCAGAGAACTGGAAACCTAGAGAATATTGTTGGAATGGGTATTGTGCTGGATTTACATGATTACATGATCCTCAGTAACTTCTGGAGGGATGCTGTATAACTTCTACTTCTGTCCTAAAGGACCTCTGCCCACAAAGTTCCAGAGCTCTCTGTCAGACCAGGCTGAATACCTCACCAAATCAGAAACCTCAGGATTCTGTAGGACAGAGCCATGACAATTAAAGGGGTGTCGAACTCTCCTATAGTTTTGACATGGTTAGTCAAACCAAAGAGAGGGGAACTGAAACCTGTGGTGCCCATTGTTCACTTGATTGTACCACTGTGGGACCCAGCATAATTGCACTTCCATATAGTTGTGCTATCAGTAAAAAGTAATGTATGAACAAGTAATCGGAGTATTTGTAATGCGCCACTTCTGGAGGGTGGAATTTTTATTGTTTGGATTACCAGTGACCCATGCTCCTGGAAAATGTAGAGAGTTGTAGTTTAAAAAGTACTTTCCCCAAGCAATCCCTGGAAACTTTTGAGATCTGCTTATACCTTTCATTTGCTGTAAATGCTTCACTAGTTACATTCACTCTAATTCCTTACCATGATGTCTCATGTCTGAAGGCAGCAAATCAATATCCTTGTCTGTCAGGGATGTACCCATGGCCAAGGCCATCTTCTTAACTTGGCAAGTGAAGTCGTCCCCCATGTTGTGGTTGCTTGCAAGAGAAATGGATGTGTGAGTCTACAGAAATGTCGTATCATTCCCGCATATCATCAATGCCACTCTAACTTAGGCTTTTCCCTTGACCCATCCTAACATCTCCTCAACAGTTTTCCTCTGCAGGCATGAAATAATAAAAGCATAGAAAGGAATAAAATACAGTCGGCCCTTCTTATACACTGATTTTTTATACACGGATTTAAGCATACACGGTTTGAAAATGTTCCAAAAAAGTATAAATTTACCTTGATTTTCCATTTTTTATAAGGGACACTATTTTGCTATGTCATTATACTTAATGGGACTTGAGCATACACGGATTTTGTTATACACGGGAGATCTTGGAACCAAACCCCAGCGTATAACAAGGGTCCACTGTACCAATAACTGAACATTACTATGCAGCTGGCAGGACTGCTTCACAATACTACTGATAGTGAACATTTCATTGTTGAAATCCCACCACATACACATACCTTAAATCCTTACCAAAGTTTTAAAAATACAGTAGGAACCTTGGTATTGGTTCCAGAACCCCCTGTGGATACCAAAATCCATTGATACTCAAGTCCCATTAAATACAATGGATACTAAAATGGTATTTCTTATATAAAATGGTAAAATCAAGGTTTTACATTTTATATTTTTTTGAATATTTTCCAACCATGGATGCTTGAAGCCCTAGATAAGAAGGGCCAACTGTAATCAGTCCACTCGGAGGGGAATACTGATTCTTATGTATCCAAATGAGCACCACCCATGCACAACAAGCAATACATTTATATAATAATAATAATAATAATAATAATAATAATAATAATAATAATAATAATAAGTTTTATTTATAGACCGCTATTCCGCAATGATCATAGAGGTGTACAGTAAAAATTGAATACAATACAAATATAAGGTGACAGTTAAAGGAGGGAGAAGTCTCGTCCCTCAGGCAGTCCCCGATGTTGCTGGGTCTGCCTGATTGCTCCCTCTGAGGCCAAGATGACAGTTACAAGAGGGAGGAGCCTCTTCCTTCAGACAGTCCCCGATGTTGCTGGGTCTGCCTGATCGCTCCCTCTGAGGCCAAGATGACAGTTACAAGAGGGAGGGGCCTCTTCCTTCAGGCAATCCCTGATGTTGCTGGGTCTGCCTGATCGCTCCCTCTGAGGCCAAGATGACAGCTGAAAGAGGGAGAAGCCTCTTCCTTCAGGCAGTCCCTGATGTTGCTGGGTCTGCCTGATCGCTCCCTGAGGCCGAGATGACGTTAAGAGGGAGGGGCCTCTTCCTTCAGGCGTCCCTGATGTTGCTCGGGTCTGCCTGATCGCTCCTCTGAGGCCAAGATGACAGTTACAAGAGGGAGGAGCCTCTTCCTTCAGGCAGTCCCTGATGTTGCTGGGTCTGCCTGATCGCTCCCTCTGAGGCCAAAGATGACAGTTAGGAGGGAGGCTTCTTTCTTCAGGCAGTCCCTGATGTTGCTGGTCTGCCTGATCGTCCCTCTGAGGCCAAGAGGACAGTTGAAAAGGGAGGGGCCCTTCCTTCAGTCAGTCCCTGATGTTGCTGGGTCTGCCTGATCACTGCTCCCTCTGAGGCCAAGATGACAGTTGAGGAGGGAGGGGCCTCTTCTTTCAGGCAGTCCCTGATGTTGCTGGGTCTGCCTGATCGCTCCCTCTGAGGCCAAGAGACAGTTAAGGAGGGAGGGCCTCTTCCTTCAGGCAGTCCCTGATGTGCTGGGGTCGTGCCTGATCCCCCTCTGAGGCAAGATGACAGTGAAGGAGGGAGGGGCCTCTTCTTCTCAGGCAGTCCCGATGTTCTGGGTCTGCCTGATCGCTCCCTCTGAGGCCAAGATGACAGTTAAGGAGGAGGGGCCTCTTCCTTCAGGCAGTCCCCATGTTGCTGGGTCTGCCTGATCGCTCCCTCTGAGGCCAAGATGACAGTTAAGGAGGGAGGCCTCTTCCTTCAGGCAGTCCCTGATGTTGCTGGGTCTGCCTGATCCCTCCCCTGAGGCTAAGATGACAGTTAAGGAGGGAGGGGCCCTTCCTTCAGGCAGTCCATGTTGCTGGGTCTGCCTGATCGCTCCCTCTGAGGCTAAGATGACAGTTAAGGAGGGGGGGGCCTCTTCCTTCAGGCAGTCCCTGAATGTTGCTGGGTCTGCCTGATCGCTCCCTCTGCTTATACCGCTTATCAGTGCACTTAAGGACTCCCTAAGTGGTTCACAAAGTGTAAGCTAATTGCCTGCAACAAGCTGAGTGCTGATTTTAGCAACCTCGAAAGGATGCAAGCCTGAGTTGAACTTGAGCCCTTGGCTGGGACTGAACTTGCAACCTTGTGGTTTGTGAGTGAGTGGCTGCAGTACAGGCATTTAACCACTGTGCCACCAGGGCTCCTTAGGTACAAAGAGATGTACCAACAGGTTTATGAAAAACCATTTGTACAAGTTTAGAGAAAAAACATCAGGAGGGAGGGGTTCCTCCAAAGATTCCAATACGAACTAGGAATCTATAGTAGTGATGGAATCCAGAATCCAGAATTCTGTTGGGTGGGAGAAACAGAAAATCTGTGTGAGAAAGAAAATGAAATGGAGTATTCTGGAAGAGGGAATGGCTGACTGGTTGTCTGGCTGACTCAGCATACTACCACAAAAATGGTTATAGAACTGCAGCTTTCATAATTCTGCACCACTGATGATACTAGTTGTGTTTTAGAGGCGTTTATCACACTGAGGTTATTGGAGCTAAGATCAGGGGTGAGTGCGGGTCGAATGATGCGAATTGACGTCATAACGTGGCTGTTTTATCACACCTGGTTGCCCATCCGTTGCCCTTCCGAATCGAGGGGGAATCGAATCCAAGGAAGTCACGTGATGCAGATTCAGGCAAAACGGAGTGAGTGCAAATTGTATTTCCACACCAGTGCATACCATGGGGGATTCAACGATTCGAATTGGGACTGTTGTGCATGCTCAGTGGGGCTCTGGACACATCCTGAACCTTTGCACTTCTGGGGTGAAGAAGGGAGCCTGTCTCCACTTTCACGGGAATGACAGCTTCCCCTTTCTTCCTCCCTTCTAGTTTCCCATCCCTGGCAGCCAAATTCAAAGGGTCCTCCGTGTCAGAGCCCCCATCCATTTCATCCACATCTACATCTGTCCTCTTGTCATTCTCCTCATCTATTCCATCTACATCTCTCCTTCCCTTTGTAGCAGTTGCCTTCTCTTAGGTTGCATCCACACTGGGGAGATAATCTGGTTTAACTCCAGTTTAACTGTCCTGACTTAGTGCTATGGAATTCTGGGAACTGCAGTGTCCTGAGACATTGAGCCTTCTCTGCCAGAGAGCTCTGGTGCCTCAGCAAACTAATAACTTAAATTATTATTATTATTATTATTATTGTTGTTGTTGTTGTTGTTGTTGTATTATTTTAAAATAAATTATTATTTTAAAATAAATTATTATTTTAAAATAATAAATTATTATTATTATTTTAAAAATAAATTATTATTACTATGGGAGTTGGAGTTTGTTGTGGGGTCCTTGGCTCAAGGCTATGGAATTCTGGGAGTACCATCTCTGCCTCCAGCCTCCTGTTTCACTTCCTGCACATCTATAATTTGGATTGAAATCCCTTTCCTCTGCATCTGCATTAGGAAATAATCCAGTTTGACTTCACTTTAACTGTCCTGGCTCAGTGCTATGGAATTCTGGGAACTGCAGTGTCCTGAGACATTGAGCCTTCTCTGCCAGAGAGCTTTGGTGCCTCAGCAAACTAATAACTTAAATTATTATTAATATTAATTTTAATATTATTTTTTAAAAATATTATTATTATTTTAAAATACATTATTATTATTATTATTATTATTATTATTATTATTATTACTATGGGAGTTGGAGTTTGTTGTGGGGTCCTTGGCTCAAGGCTATGGAATTCTGGGAGTGTCAACTTTGCCTCCAGCCTCCTTTTTCTTTCTCTTCAGATCTGTCATCTGGATCTCCATCCCTAGCCTCACGTGAAGGATAGGGAATGTCACCTCTCTCTAAATGCTCTCTGCTTCATCCAAGTGTATCATCCACCAGCTGTTGTTGTTGTTGTTTTTGTTATTATTATTATTATTTTGCAGTGAAATTTTATTATTATTATTATTATTATAACTGCAGTTCTACTTGGAAGTAAATCCTGCCTCCACCTTGGCCCCACTTTGGAGGACGTCCTGCCCCCACCCCCAAAGAGTCCTTTAGAAACTTTACTAACCCCGCTCTCTCTCTTTGTCCCCTCTTTTTCCTTTCCCTTTCTCTCTCCCCCCCGATCTCCCCCCTCCTCGCCAGCATGTCTCCTGTCCACGTTAAAATGTGAATGCATTCATTCAGGGGGGAGCACCGGAAGCAAATGGGGCAAAAATTCAGCATGGCATCATGGGAAATTTGCAACCCAGGGGTTTTGCAGTGGTGTTCAAGAGCACAAGCAAATTGGAATTCCACACCAGACCAATCCACAGTGAGTTTGAACCGAGCCTCAATGCGAATCCTGTCAATACACTTATTTAGGAAACTCGCCAAAATGAGGAGCCAGTAAGGATTCAGTTCGGAAGCCCCGTGGAAGCACCACACAAACAGCTCCCATTGAAAGGAACCAGGTGTGAAAATACACAGCGTTATAATGTCAATTCACATCATTCGACCCGCACTCACCCCTGATCTTAGCTCCAATAACCTCAGTGTGATAAACACCATAGAGTTGCAGTCCAAAGTCAAGACAGAACAAAGTTTTCAATGTACCAGTATTTATTAATTTAAGTGCCCAAAACATTAAGAAAAAGTTTACCATTCCTTCATCAGGCCCCAGCTGATAGAGTTTGTGGCGATTGTGGACTTTTCAATCATTTCCAGAGGGCAGAAAGCCTTTTATCAGTCGGCCCCCAATATAGGAATTACAGTACTGTATAGATTTTTCTTGAATGTGTTGGTTCCTTTAATTAATACCTACAGGCAATTTGGGAATGCTGTTTTCTCTTGATTTTGTTTCCAGTGCTTTCCTCCTCATTGTTTTCTCTAAGGATTTACAGTCCAGCATCATATGGAGGGCTACACGTTGGCCATATCTGATCAACTAGATGGACTTTTGATAGACGCTCAGCAGTCTGTGTGGACTCAGACTTCTGAAAGACACTGCATTGTGTCTTGCAATGCAGTGACAAACATTTCATTATTTATTTATTCTGACTAAACAAAATATATGGCTCAAAAAGAATATTACTTACATTTTAGAGACAGTTTTACCTAGAGCAAAAGCCAGAACTCTTAATGAGTCATCAGCAATCAGTTAATACGTGTCATCAATTATACCCCACAGCAATCAATTCATGATCCCTTGAAGGGTCGATTACTTGGTTATGAATAGATGGGACTTCTGTCAATGGCATACTGAGAGTTGGGATTCAAGATATGTGTGTATGTCTCCCAGGGTAGAACCAGTCCTACGGTTAGACCCAGTGAGTCACAAAATTGTTATTAATTTATTATTATTATCATCTTCCTACTGTTAAAGAAGACAGGTGTGTGCTGCTGGGATTTTATTGTCTCACATACCAAAATAATTTAGGTGACTTTGGGTGACCTGGGAGGAAGGGTGTGTGTGACATATCTTCCTCTGCTTCAGCCAACAAAATTTCTTAGGAAAGTTGTGTCCTGGATTTAGTAGAATATTTGGAAACCAAGCCTGTCTGTGGAAACCAAGCTGCCTTGGTAAAAATGCTTAGGACAGGAATAACAGAGCAAACATTAACTCGGGGTGCATCTACACAGTAAAAATAATGCTTTTTTTTACACGACTTAAGTGCTGTAGCTTCACCTATGGATCCTGGGATTTGGCATTTTACAAGGTCTTTAGCCTTCTATGCCAGAATGCTGGTGCCACAACAAACTACAGTTCCCAGGATCCCATAGTATTAAGCCATGACACTTAATGCAGTGTCAAACTGGCTGCCAAAATAAAGCTGCTTCAGGTCACTTTGGAGGTATGCTGTTTAAATGATGCATGCATCCTAAGAGTCCTGAAGCTGCGCCAAAGCTGGGCTCTAGTCCTTAGGACTGAATCGTGGCTTTGGCATGGCTTCCGGACTCTTAGGACGCATGCATCATTTAAACAGTATACCTCCAAAGTGTCCTGAAGCAGCTTTATTTTGGCCTGTCTGTATGGGGCCATAGTTTCCCAATGTCTAGGCCTTTCCCATCAAGATTTCACCAATGAGAACAGGGGCCCTCTTGGGTTCTGATAAAACCTTTCTCTTTCTTGTTTCTGATGAATCTGAGGATTCTGCCATTCTGCTAAACCATTTTTGTTGCTGTTGTGTGCCTTCAAGTTGTTATGTCATCCCTGTGGTGAACCTATCATGGGGTTTTCTTAGCAGGTTTTTTCAGAAGGGTTTGTCATTGCCATCCTCTGAGGCTGAGAGCATATAACTTGCCCAAAGTCACCAAATGGGTTTTCATGGCCAATCTAGGATTCGAACCCTGGATTCCAGAGTCATAGTCCAATGCTCACACCATTACACCATGTTGACTCTCCTGTTAAACCATAGTTCAACCTTACATGAGAACTTCACCACTGCCACACAGAAAAGCAGGAAGGACACTCTGCATCTGTATAGAGTTTCTGTAAATTATTCAAGGAAGACTGCCTATCTCCAAAAACAGATAACAAAATAAATCCATCATTTAGTCACATTGTTTAACTTCTGTCATTTAACTTCTGTCACTGGGCAAGCATATACTTGGGATGATTCAGAGTTAGGATTGTTCCAGGCATGTATTAGATTACGTTTAAGATCCCATGATCCAGGCCTGTGTGTGGTTCCTACAACTAGTCACTAGGCCTATTAGCTTCCTTCGACACTTATGCACAAAGAGGAGTACCTATCTACAGCCCACCAACAAAATACTTTATCCTTAGAGAAATGTATTTGGGGGATAATTCAGACATCTGTGGTTGAATTCAGTCCCACATGGTGAGACTGTGCTATTTACTGAGATTATCTTCAATTTAATCCGAGGGAAGGAAGCTTTCGATTGCTTGCTAAAACCACAGGCAGATTTCAAATTCCAGTAAATCCTGTTGCACTGAGCTAGCTGCTCATCTTGCCAATCAAGCCATCCGGGCTCATGCTCTTTGGCTCTTTCCCCATCACTGGCAGCCAAGCGTCTGCCAGCTGAGCTTAACTCCTGGGTGAGTCACCCTCACTTTCCAAACCCTGCATTGAACACTTCATTTAACCACTGCAAAATGCTGGATTACAAAAGAACACGAATGATCAAAGTGAAGACTGGTGGTGCATTTGTTGAAAAGGAGATGAAAGACAAGGCCAGACTGCATCTCACTTGCAGCACCAGGAATTCAGAAGGCTGGTTCCGGAGGGTGTGGTTTTTCATGGCATAGAAACCAATGAATGATGTAAGAATGGAAACGTATTAATACTTGATTATGCATATTGTGGGCTGGTGTGATGTAAGAAGGCATTTTAAAAAAAACAGTTTGTGCATTTTGTGATGGGAGAGCACCCCAGACAGACAGGCCCAGTTTTTGTTTTTCTTCCAAGTGAAACGATGGGGAAATGTTCTGCCACATCTCGGGGAGATTCTCCACAGGCCAGATAAAATTGGATGCAATTCGCAGGCGGCCCGTTGGCCACACCATCCCTAAATTGCTGTCAACCAGTTTATATTAAGGTATGCCAGATAAATCAGGTTGTAAGCATCAGAAAGAAGATTGAGAGTTCTTTGTTGAATTAAGAAAGAAAGTCTAAACAGGGTTCACGTAAACCCTGTTTATTACAGAGGGGTATTGACATTTCCCAAAATTTCACTTTTCATAGAATCGTAGAGTTGGAAGAGACCACGAGGGCCACCCAGTCCAACCCCTGCCATGCAAGAACTTTACATTATGAAAAGTAAAGTGTTCTACAATTACTTAGTCCAAACTCTTCTCCCACTTCCCCTGGTAATTTTTGTCTCTGATTGCAGAAAACAATTTTGTACTGACTGAATTATTTTGCATTCTATAGGAGAGGTAAAACATTCTGGGTTTATAGCAATGGAATACCTTTTTAGACAAACCATCCTTATAAATTCATCCTATTTCTGAGGGGAAGCACTGTCAGCATAGTCCCATAGAAGGGCAAAGTAGGTAAACTTTAGTTGTGTTATGACACAGGAATTTGCCAGACAGAGTTTGTTTTATATAGTCCACCCAGTTCTTAGAAGCACAGACTGTCATTCAGTCTTTGAAGAAATCCTGCGGAGATTACTAATACTGCTAGAACACAAAGGGAGTTATGGTTGACTGCAAGCATCTTGCTATTTCTGCAAAAAGGGATTAGTGCACTGTGTTAGAGGGTGCCTGAACGCAGCTGGATGAGAAACAGATTCCCATCAAGTGTGGGTTCAGAAGTGGGAAGACAGAAAAATCAGCAGTACAGCCTGGCAACCAAATGAGTTTAGAGTCACAGGTTGCCAGTCTAGAACAGCCATGGCAGGTATCCTGTGCTTCAAATTCAGATAGTTCCTATGGTTTAATTTTACTGATGACCTTTCTCTCAGAGGGATGACCCTCAGCATGGGTTCCTCTGAAATCCATTGCGTGCAAAGGTTACCCAAAGCTCTATGGCCTGCCCCAATCCCCTAAATATGTAGTGCTCTGTGATAGTGATATAATTGGAGATTAGCAGAGTAAACAAACAGCTCCCGGTACAATTGTCACTCTATTGCTGTCCTACAGACTCTGTCCTAGGTAGTCTTTCTCAGTACAAACAACCTCTTCAGATGTTAAGCAAACAAGAAATCGAGAGGCAGCCAGAATGGCTCTGTGATAGTGCCAAGAGTACACCCTGACGCACTTTTCTATAGCCACCAAGAGCAATGCATTGTGGATCATGAGCCTAAACCCTAAAACAGTAAACACTTAGATATAATCTGCACTGCACAAATAATGCAGTTTGACATTATTATTATTAAACTTTATTTCTATAGCGCTGTAATTATACACAGCGCTGTACAAAGTTGGTAAAATTAAGAGTAGATAAAAGCCTGCCCAAGGCGTACATTCTAAGATAATAACAATTAAAAGAGGAATAGATAAAATTACCATATAGAAAGAAAAAAAACAGATTAAAAACATCAAATATCAAACAAATCACATCCCATCAAATAGTGTCAGACAGCCAGATGACAATCACAAATTCCCTGAGAACGCTTCCCTAAACAATATGGTTTTCAGCTCTGTCTTAAAGCTGGTTAGGGAAGTGATGAGCCGTGCATGCAGAGGAAGAAGGTTCCAGGAATGAGGGGCAGCAAGAGAGAAGGGACGGATCTGGGATGGGGCAGAGAAGATCCTGGGTTGGGAGAGGAGACTTTGGCTACCAGAGCGGAGAGTGCGAGTAGGGATGTAGGGAGAGAGAAGATCGGTTAAATAAGGAGGGGCCAGCCCATGCAGGGCTTTAAAGGTGAGTAGCAGAAGTTTGTACCTGATGCGGAAAGGAAGAGGGAGCCAGTGAAGGGAAGACAACAGAGGGGAGACATGATCATAACGGCGAGCGAGTGAAATAATGCGTGCAGCTGAATGCTGAACAGAAATTAATGGGTGGAGGTGAGAGAGAGGAAGCCCTGCCAAGAGGAGGTTACAGTAGTCTAGTCGTGAGACCACTAGGGCATGGACCAGTGTCTTTGCGGTAGAAGCTGAGAGATATGGACGGATTTTGGCGATATTATAGAGAAAAAATCTACAGACTTTGGCTGTAGTCTGGATCTGAGGGATAAATGACAAAGAGGAGTCAAAGATGAAACCGAGACTGCGGGCTTCCTGGACCGGCTGGATAGAGATGTTATTGACAGAAATAGAAAAGGAGTAGTGAAGGGTGGGCTTAGGAGGGAAAACAAGAAGCTCGGTCTTGGACATATTGAGCTTCAGACGCCGATGGTGCATGCAGTGGGAGACAGCTGTTAAACAGGATGACACTTGCTGCTCTAGCTCTGGTGAAAGATTAGGGGTGGAAAGGTACAGCTGGGTATCATCGGCGTACAGATGGTAGGAGAAACCAAGAGAACTGATAAGTTTGCCAAGGGAGAGTGTGTATAGAGAGAACAGAAGGGGACCCAAAACAGAGCCTTGAGGAACTCCAACAGATAAGGGGACAGAAGACGAGGTCTGACCACCCGAGGCCACTGAAAAAGATCGATCTGACAAGTAAGATGTGAACCAATCGAGAACAAGGCCCGAGAAACCAAGGTCAGAGAGTATATCTATCAGGAGACAGTGGTCCACGGTGTCGAAGGCCGCAGACAGATCGAGTAGGACAAGGATAGAATAAAGGCCATTCGCCTTGGCCCGCAAAAGATCATTTGGGATCTTAGTAAGGGCCGTCTCTGTGGAGTGCCGTGGGCGAAAACCAGACTGGAAGGGATCCAGAATGGAGTTGGTTTCAAGAAACTCAAGACAGCGTGAATAGACAACTCGTTCCAACACCTTAGAGAGAAAAGGAAGAAGAGAGATTGGACGATAGCTAGCCAAGGAAGAGGGGTCGAGAGAGGGTTTTTTCAGGATAGGGGAAACTAAGGCATGTTTGAAGACTGAGGGGAAGGAACCCGAAGAGAGAGAGAGATTAAAGATATAGAGGAGGGAGGGTAACAAAGAGGGGGCTATAGAGATTAGAAGACGAGAAGGAAGTGGGTCAAGAGAGCAGGTGGTGGGTTTTGATGAGTTCAACAGCGAAGAGAGTTCTTCCAAAGAAACAGGAGGAAACACAGAGAGTTTATTAGTAAGAGGGGCGAGGAGATTAATGGTGGGAGCCAAATCATGAGGAGTTAACTCAGAGCGAATGGTAGTGATCTTTGTAATGAAGAAATTGGCGAAGTCGGAGTGAGAAAATAATGGAGAGACGGAGGGAGGAGAGGGTTTTAACAGTGTGTTGAAACAGGAGAACAAGCGCTGCGGGCGCCTCTCGTTGGCACAGATCAATGATTTGAAGTAGTCTTGTTTTGCCATCGACAGGGCGCGTGAAAAGGATGAAAGAACGAACTTAAAGTGGATAAAGTCGGCCCACTCCCTGGACTTTCTCCAGAGACGTTCGGCTGCTCGGGAGCAGGACCGGAGAAATCTAACAATGGGAGTGATCCAGGGCTGAGGCCTAGTCGTAGAGGAAGAGGAGGACACGCGCGTAGAAACTGGGGCAAAGCTGTCAAGAGTTGAAGAGAGAGTAGAATTCAGTAAAGACATAGCTGAGTCAGCAGAGTCCCCAAGATTGAGAGAAGCGAAGGATGAATCCAAGGACTGAGTGAGATGGTTAAGGTTAAGAGTGAAGATCGCGGAACTGACGGAGGACAGTATGACGGGGAGGAGGGATGTAGGTAAGAGTAAAGGAAAGTAGGTGATGGTCCGATAGTGGGAAATCAGAAGCCAAGTAGTCAGACACGACACACTTGGAGGGGAGAACTAAGTCGAGACAGTGACCAAGGGAATGGGTTGGAGAGTTGGAATGGGGTTGGAGACCAAAGGAAGCTAAGAGAGAGCTGAAGCGAGAGGTTGAGGAATTCTTGGGATCGTCGAGGTGGATGTTAAAGTCACCTAAAATCAGGGAGGGGACAGTATCTGAAAGAAAAAACGTCAGCCAAGATTCAAAATCTGTGAAAAACTGAGACGCTGAACCAGGAGGACGATAGATGATGGCAACCCGAAGTTGCAGAGGAAAAAAGTGTCTAATGGAGTGTAGTTCAAATGAGGAGAAGGAATAACTGGGGGGAGGAGAGAGAACCTGAAACTGGCAGGACTTTGATAATAAGATGCCGACCCCTCCTCCGCGACCGTCAGGGCGGCCAGTGTGGGTAAAAGAGAGACCGCCAAGAGAAAGGGCAGCAGAGGTAGCGGTATCGTGGGCAGGAAGCCAGGTTTCAGTAAGGGCGAGAAGATTAAATGAGTGGGATAGAAAAAGATCGTGGATTGCCGCTGCTTTTGGGGCAGCGGAGCGGCAGTTCCAGAGAGCGCAGGAGAATGGGAGTTGGGAGATAGGGAGGGGGCGGATCGGGATGAGATAAGGAGAAGGAGAGGTGCGAGGAGCCATGGAGAAGAGAGGTTTGGGTGACCAACAGTTGGCAGGAGAAAATGGAGAAAAGAGAAAAGCAGAAAAATAAAGATACAGTCCAACAGTGCTGGAAGGGATGGGCTGACGATCCCAAGACATGAGGGAGATGAGAGAGGAGAAGGGTAGCTATGGGAGCCTCTGGATGTCTGAGGGGTTACTGCCCCGCCTCTCTCTCTGCTGAGCTGGAGATGCTGCTGCTACTTCCAAGGAGTCCCAGAACAGTGGGCAGAGGGTCCTCTCAGGAAGCAGGCTGGCTGGTGTCCACAAGGGAGGAGAAGGCTGAGACAGTGCCCTTTTCAGGGGAAAGGCAGGCCCCACCTCTCTCTCTCTCTCTGCTGAGCTGGAGCTGTTGCTGCTGCTTCCAAGGAGTCCCAGAACAGTGGGAAGATGGAAGTAAGGTCAGCATTCAGCAGAGGGTCCTCTCAGGGAGCAGGCTGGCTGGTGTCCACAAGGGAGGAGAAGGCTGAGACAGTGCCCTTTTCAGGGGAAAGGCAGGCCCCACCTCTCTCTCTCTCTGCTGAGCTGTGACATCACTTTAACTGCCATGGCTCACTGCTACAAAATCCTGGGATTTGTAGTTTTGTGAGCTATTTAGCTTTCTCTGGCAGAGAGCTCTGGCGCTACAACAAACTACAAATCTCAGGATTCCATAGAATGGAGTCATAGTATTTAAAGCAGTGTCAAACTACAGTACATTATTTCTGCAGTGCAGATTAGGCAACAGATACGTTCTGCCTGCTAATTTGTTGTGTGGGCATTGGGCCTCTTCCAAATGCTCTACTTCCTTATCTCATTGAAAGGTAGGTTTAGTAGATCAATTTGAATGCTTGCTGTACTGACTGAAACCATCTCATTTCTATAGTTTTTTGTGGGTTTTTGGGCTATGTGGCCATGTTCTAGAAGAGTTTATTCCTGATGTTTCACCAGCATCTGTGGCTGGTATCTTCAGAGAATGCTAGAAGAGAGTGGGTGTGTGTGTGTGTGTATGTATATATATATATATATACACACACACACACACACACTTTGTGATCCTGGGTAAGTAGGAGTAATTCCCATGTTAAACTGTGTATTGTTCTGTTCTTGATGGCCGGGCCTCAGGGTAGGAGGATATGCAAAGAGGATTAGTGTCTGCCAATTGGTGATATTGTCTGCTGGGAAGCCCCTGACCCTGAGTGGTTTCTCATTTGCATTTCCTGATTCCTTGTTTTGGTGTTCTTCAGGACTAGAAGCCAAAACCAGGACTCAGCAAATGCAAATGAGAAACCACTCAGGGTCAGGGGCTTCCCAGCACACAATATCACCAATTGGCAGACACTACTGTAATCCTCTTTGCATATCCTCCTACTCTGAGGCCAGGCCATCAACAACAGAACAATACACAGCTTAACATGGGAATTACTCCTACTTACCCAGGATCACACAGAGTGTGTATATATATATATATATATATATATAACACACACACCTCTCTATCTCTCTCTCTCCTCTCTCACGTCTCTCCAGCCTCCTCCCCCTCCCTCTCCTCCTTTCTCGTCTCTCTCCTCTCTGTTCCAGGTCAGCAGTCTCGAAGGGCCAGCCACAGAGCTGGTGAAACAATCAGGAATACGCTTCTAGAACATGGCCACATAGCCCGAAAAAAAACAACACAAAAAACTAAGGATGCCAGCCATGAAAGCCTTCAACTTCACATCTCATTTCTCTTTCTTTAAACTCAAGAAAATACATCCTGGCACCCGTTGTTCTTGTTGGCTGAAAAGTTGTTTATTTCTGAGACTTGGCTGCTACTACCCCTCCTATTATGCTGCTTGACCCTTCCATTTTCTCCTCTTAGGGACTCTTATATTTGCAATGCAACGTCTTGTGATGTGAACCAGTTCTAGGATTACACTCAGTCCAAATAACTCAGTTTTCCCAATGGACACCCTGCTCTGACAGATTCTGTCTGCCAAGTGTTTATTTAGAAGAGAGAGTGCAGTTCTTCTTCTACCTCTGCTTTTGAGCATTTGGAGGGGACAGCCATTTTTGTATAAGATAACTACCCTGGAAACTATTTGTGCTCAGAGAATGGAACAGTAAAGCTGCCCATGCTTCACACGGTGCACGGTGGGAGAATGCTGGGGTGACCTTAATTTTTCTTCCACCTCATATTTGCACCAAAAACTAGGGATGAGTGGCAAGCAAACTGGCAATGCCAAAGATGTTGTTCTACGAAACGTGATTTCACATAGCACTGAAACATTCCATATATCCAGCGTCCTCTCACCACTGCCATGTATATATGAATTCCTCTTTGCTTCCCCTATCCATCTAGAGTTTATGGATTCAACTGCTATTTGGACACAGTATCAAGGAAGTCCTTTCCTTCAGATAGACAAGGCAGGGGCTTGGTATGTCTGTGTTAACACAACAGTCACCGTTTGGTCTATTTGCACGTTGTGACATCTTTTTGAGTCCCCGTCATCCAACTTTATTTTACTTTTCACTAGCATTTTAATCATATTTTTTCAGCATTAACATTTTGGCAAAATACTCCCTCCCAAAGTTTTTTCAGAGGCAACTCTGCAATTTATGTTCCCAATAAAAGTAAAATAGCTTTCTCTACCTCCTGACCAGCACTGATTTATTCTCTGTCTTAATTAAAAATCTGCACTTAACAAACTGTTAACAGTGAATAACTGTTTTGAAGTAATAGGCTGGTGCAAAGGGCAGATCTGAAGCTCTGAATCTATGGATATATTTCAGATTTCTTCAACTCTCTACCCTTCTTATGGGTGAACTACAACTCCCATAATCTTCAGACAGGACAATGACTATGATTATATTCTAACACACCTGGAGGGCACTACGTTGGGAAATCTGTAATCCAAAAGTAAAGCACACACTTGCCAGCTCAAAGGGAAAAATAAGAAGCTGAGGATGAATCAGCCATTGCTGTGTTACATCTTGCCAATCATTCCCACAACAATACTATCAGTAATTCCTGCTGTATTTCAAATTTCAGCCAGCAATTTCAGCCAAAGAAGCTTGATTCCTGTCACATGAAAAATCCTGTTGTTGCATTCTGAAGTCACATAGAACAGTACAAATTGTCAATGAAGGGTACTGATTTTAGCTACACACCAACAGCTTCTACCCACCCTCTTGTTTACTGATAGAAGATCATTAACATGAACCTATGTATTACATTCTTCAGTTGCTCTTCTCAGCTCCAGAACGGCTGAGGTGCCTTCCCCAGCTTTACTCATTCTTCCTTTCAAACTAATCAGTTCTTCCAAGTATGAATCTAATGCTCTGGGGACTTTTTTTACCAGTTAATTCTGTAATTTTATGCTTCTTCTATGGCTACCATATTAATAAACGAGCTTGTCTTTTCCTAGTCATTGAATATCCACAGCAGGTACTTACCTGCCACAGATTTCCTCAGCCTGAGTCTTGGCAAATGTCTTTTTGTAAAATTAAACCATGTCCTTGGCTTTTATAGGGGCAGGTTACTTTGCTCAGCTTTACTATTTATGGAGAGATGCACCTGTTGGGGAAGCAGCTCTGCAATTCTCTTGGGCCCCTTCAAGATGCTAATGGATACTCTTGGTGGTTTTGAAGTTATCAGAGTTACTGGCAACTGGACGTTCAGCATCACATATCACATTGGACAAGGGGAAATCTACAGAACATGCTCCCCGCCACACAAACAAACAAGTTCAACCTCATTGCAACTTTACCCCAGTAAATGGCTGTGTCAGGGATGAGTAGAATGACCCTTTGGACTCCAAGTCCCAGAAACTCTACAGATCCAGTAGGGAGGAATGCTGAGACTCAGAGCTCATTGACATTTGATGGGCCACATGATTCCGACTCTTCATCTTGGTTGAGGAAAGTAGTGCTTTGTCTTCTGGGGTAATTTATGTCTAACAGTTCCCAACTTTTCAGGGGGGTGGTGTTTTTCTCCAGGTATTTACTGCCTAAGTACCCTGATGGCACTGGATCCTGAAGCTAAGCAGGGTCATAGAATCATAGAATCATAGAGTTGGAAGAGACCGCAAGGGCCATCCAGTCCAACCCCCTGCCATGCAGGAAATCCGAAGCAAAGCATCCCCGACAGATGGCCATCCAGCCTCTGCTTGAAGACCTCCAAAGAGGGAGACTCCACTATATTCCGAGGAAGTGTGTTCCACTGTCGAACAGCCCTTACTGTCAGGAAGTTCCTCCTAATGTTGAGGTGGAATCTCTTTTCCTGGAGCTTGCATCCATTGCTCCGGGTCCTAGTCTCTGGAGCAGCAGAAAACAAGCTTGCTCCCTCCTCAATATGACATCCCTTCAAATATTTAAACAGGGCTATCATATCACCTCTTAACCTTCTTTTCTCCAGGCTAAACATCCCCAGCTCCCTAAGGCGTTCCTCATAGGGCATGGTTTCCAGACCCTTCACCATTTTTGTCGCCCTCCTTTGGACACGCTCCAGTTTCTCAATGTCCTTTTTGAATTGTGGTGCCTAGAACTGGACGCAATATTCCAGGTGGGGCCTCACCAAAGCAGAATATAGTGGCACTATTACTTCCCTTGATCTAGACACTATACTTCTATTGATGCAGCCTAGAATCGCATTGGCCTTGTTAGCTGGTGCATCACACTGTTGACTCATGTTCAACTTGTGGTCTACTTGGACTCCTAGATCCCTTTCACATGTAGTTTCATTCAGCCAGGTGTCCCCCATCCTATATCTGTGCATTTCATTTTTCCGCCCTAAGTGCAGTACCTTACATTTCTCCCTGTTGAAGTTCATTTTGTTAGCTGTGGCCCAGCTTTCTAGTCTATTCAGGTCATTTTGAATTTTGATCCTGTCCTCTGGAGTATTAGCTAATCCTCCTAATTTGGTGTCATCTGCAAATTTGATAAGTATGCTCCCAATTTTTTCCTCCAAGTCATTGATAAAGATGTTGAACAGTACTGGCCCCAGGACAGAGCCCTGTGGGACCCCACTGGTCACTTCTCTCCAGGATGAAAAGGAGCCATTGTTGAGCACCCTTTGGGTTCGTCTGGTCAACCAACTACGAATCCATGTAACAGTTGCCTTGTCTAGCCCACATTTTACAAGTTTGTTTGCAAGAATGTCATGGGGAACTTTGTCAAACTCAAGATATATTATATCCACAGCATTCCTTTCATCCAACAAGCTGGTAATTTTATCAAAGAACGAGATAAGATTTGTCTGGCATGACTTGTTTCTCTGAAACCCATGTTGACTTTTTGTGATTGTGGCATTGCTTTCTAGATGTTCACAGACTCTCTGTTTAATTATCTGCTCCAGAATCTTTCCTGGTATTGAGGTCAGACTAACTGGACGATAATTGTTTGGATCCTCTTTTTTTAGTCAGGACTGGTTAGTAGCTGGAAGGGACTTCACCAAGGATTACCAGGTGCTATAGGCTACATTCAGAAAAATGCCAGCATACATTTTTTTAAAAAGTTTTTATGACCCTCAATTTTGCAGACCTATGTTATTGTTGAGGTTGATCATAATGGTGATGATGATGCAAGGAATAATAACTGACTACATTTTGTTACTATCAGCAGTGATGAATAGCATATGTGAGAACTGTTTTTTATTTATAAAATATCTAAGTTATTTCTTTATTCAAAATATATCCCAAGCAACACTTAATAAAATATAAAATAAAATAAAGTATAAAGTACATAAAATAAAGTACACCAGTTAAAACAATTTAAAACCATACATATGTGAAATTTGGATGAAATCAATTTAAGCTTTAGTAGACAGCCATGTTTTTACTTGGCACTGGAATGACAGCTGTGTTGGTGCCAGCTGGGCCTTTAAGGGAAGGATATTCCACAGCTGGGGTATTAGAGCAAAGAGGTCCTCTCCAATGTCCTCCTATAGTATATTGTCTTAATGTTTAGGACAGAAAGTAGTTTTCCCCAGCAGACATCAAACCTCAGGCAGGTGTATAGAAAGAGAGTGTCCAACCAACATTCCTGGCAGTATCTGCTTGATTTAGGCCCTGTGCAGAGTCAGACTGGCCTTAAAGGCTGGCTTGGGGGTGGAGTTGGGACATAGCGTTCACATGAGGCATGCCCTGATTCTGCGCCCAGGGTGGTGTGATGCCATAAGCTGCTTCACACGGTGCACGGCATCACAGCGCTCTTCTGGTGCTGCATCTGCACGACGCAGCACCAAAGGAGCACTGTTAAGCCACAGCACTGCAGCTATCACACTTTTTGTAGGGCACAAAAAGTAACTGCTTTTTGTGACTCTTTTTTGCGCCCTGCAAAGGCCAGATTGGGGATGTGGCATGCAGTTGCTGTGGCCCTAATCTGGCTGTAAAAAGGGCAGCCTCTGGGGCTGTCTGCACAGCCCCTTAATCCACTGCCATTCCCTTTTCCTTGTGTATGGTCTTATTTAGATTGTAAGCCTGAGGGCAGGGAACTATCAAATTAGCAGTTTGTAAACTACTCTAAGAGACTTTTTGGCTGAAGAGTGGGGTATAAATACTTAATAAAATTAATTAATAAATAAAATCCAACCATATACAAAACGTTTCCCTGATGCCCAGTAAATAACAGCAGCAAACACTAAAGGTTGCTGTGGTAATAAAGTTGAAGAAAAGGTGATTATGAATTACACTTTTCTGAATTGAAAGTTGTTTGAAATCAATTTATTTACGTATCCAGTGACACATTGGATGTATTCACACATGTACATGCAATATCAACCACATATCACATACTATATAAAAAATTTCCACAGAGCTTCACATCATCCCATCCCAATACTTGTCAGAAGAATCAGTTCCCACATTTAGCTACATACCACTGGAGAATGAAACAATGAGTGCATGGGCAATCCTTCCATTGTGCTTTTAGAATAAAAACATTGGTAAAAATGGAACAACACCCTGAAGCGGTTCTCACCCCCCATTCCCATATATTCATTCACTAGAGGGCCACAAAATTCATTTTACGGGAACCACATCCCTCCTTCCCTCCTTTGACAAAAGCAGCCTCCTTGCTTTGCTCTGTAAGTTCACTAAAAGGAAGCAATTTTTACGGAAGGCGCATTTGGTTGCAGGGTTATGAGAAGGGCAGCACAGAAGGTCAGAGACTGTCATAGCATTGTCATGGCTAGAGACTCTTGTGCAAATGGAGACAAGGGGTTTTATTGAGGCTAGGTGCTTCCTTCTCCAACATAGCCTTATGCTCAGTCATGAATATCCTGTTGACAAAACAGCTGTGATGCAACTCTGGCTAAAAGGGTATTTCTTTAGAAACATGATAGGTAGCTGGTGAATTAATGCATGCATCTGCTAGCAGATTCCCAGACTTCACGTGCTACATCTCCTGCATATCAGTGCCTGGAAAGTTACTTTTAAAAACAATTACTTAGTATTATAGTTCCAAACAGAACTTCAGGATAACTAGGGTTTTTTAAAAAAAAAATAGAAGGAAGTTATTTGCAATTAGTTCCTCTCCCCCAAAACAATGCTGTAGGTGGGTTACTATCATTATTATAACCATAATTAATTACTTTTAAATGTAACTTTCCAAGGTCTCATTCCTTTCCATATGAGGGAGGAAGGCTTCTGCTAGAAGATGGAACCTCCTAAATAAAAGAAGGGAAAATACCATAAACTATGTGGTGTGAATATATGGGTAGGTTTAATCCCAAACAGGAAGGAGGAGGAGTAACATTATATGTCAGGGATGTTTACACCTGTGGAGAGATCCAGGACTTAAATCCTGGAAGCCACGTGGAGAGCGTCTGGATAAAAATTAAAAGGGGAAGAAACAACAGGGGTGTTATTGTGGGAGTCAACTATGGACCCCAAGTCAGACTGAAGAACTGGATGATGCTTTTCTAGAACAGATGACCACACACTCAGATAGGAGAGATGTAGTACTGATGGGTGACTTGAACTATCCTGATATTTGCCGGAAGTCAAACTTAGCCAAGAATTTAAGGTCCAGCAAATTCCTCACTTGCCTGGAAGACAATTTCATTATCCTAAAGGTGGAAGAGGCAACAAAAGGATCAATTATTTAAGATCTGATCCTACCTCATAGGGATGACCTGGTTAATGGAGTGTAAATGGGAGGATCCTTAGGTAGGAGTGACCATGTTCTTCTGGAGCTTGTTATACAGTGGAAAGGAGAAGCCAGGCATAGTCAGACATGCATTCTAGACTTTAGGAAAGCTGATTTCAGTAAACTTAGGGAAATATTGGGGGTGATCCCATGGTCAGGAATACTGAAAGAGAAGGGAGTTCAGGACAGATTGGGGTTCTTTGAAAGGGAGATACTGAAGGCACAATTTCAAACTGTTCCAATGGGAAGGAAAAGTGGGAGGTGTCTCAATAAACCAGGATGGATATCTAAAGATCTTTCAGCTGAGTTAAGTTTTAAAAGAGACATGTATAAAAAAATGAAAAAAGGGAGAAATCACCAAAGAAGATCAAACAAATAGTTAGGACTTGTAAAGTCAGAAAAGCTAAAGTGCAGAACGAGCTCAGGCTTGCTAGAGAGGTTAAGAACTATAAAAGGGGCTTTTTTGGGGTACGTTGGGTAGAAAAAGGAGGAAGGAAGAAATGGTAGGGCCATTGCATGGAGAAGATGGCAAAATGCTAAGAAGGGACAGAGAAAAGGCAGAACTATTTAACACTTACGATGCCTCAGTCTTTTCACATAAGGAAAAGGGTGCTCAACCTGTGGGACACGGGACAGATGATGTAGTAGGCAAAATGCAGTACAGAATAAGTAAAGAAGTAGTGCAGGAATACCTGGTTAATCTAAATGAATTCAAGTCTCCAAGGCCAGATGAACTACTGTACATCCAAGGATATTATAACAACTGGCAGAAGAAATCTCAGAGCCACTGGCAATAATTTTTGAGAATTCTGGGAGGACTGGAGAAGTCTCGGAAGACTGGAGGAGGGCAAATGGTGTCCCTCTTTCAAAGGACCCACAAAAATTACCACTTGGTTAGCCTAACATCAATACCAGGAAAGATTCAAGAGCAGCTCATTAAACAGAAAGTCTGTAAGCATTTAGAAAGGAATGCTGTAATTGCAAAAAGGTCAAGATAGGTTTCTCAAAAACAAGTCATGACAGACTAATCCTCTCTCTCTCTCTCTCTCTCTCTTTATATAAAATTACCAGCTTGGTAGAGGAAGGGAATACTGTGGATATAGCAAATCTTGATTTCAGTAAGGCCCTCAAAAAGGTCCCCCAAGATATTCTGGCAAACAAGCTAATAAAATGTGGGTTAGACAATGCAACTGTTAGGTGGACTTGTAATTGGTTGACTGGCTGAACCCAAAGGGCTCCTCTTCATCATGAACAGAAATGACCAGTGGGTTGCCACAGGGTTCTGTCCTGGCCAGTGCTATTCAACAATTTTTTTTTCAATGACTTGGATGAAAGAATAGAGAGCATGAAGATGCCAGCCACAGATGCTGGCGAAACGTCAGAAAGAAACTCTGCTAGAACATGGCCACATAGCCCAAAAAACCCACAAAAAACAATAGAGAGCATGCTTATCAAATTTGCAGATGATACCAAACTAGGAGTAGCTAATACCCCATAGGAGAGGATCAAAATTCAAAATGACCTGAATAGATTAGAAAGCTGGGTGAAAACTAACAAAAGGAATTTCAACAGGGAGCAATATAAGGTACTACACGTACACAGGCAGGTTACAAACCGCAACTTGGGACGTCCTCAGGATGTCCCAGTTTAAAAAAGGGGTGTCTCTTCCAGACGCCCCTCTTCCTGTTACGGACTCTGTCCGTAACAAATGGCGGCAGCCGTTCCACGCGTCCCCCCCCCCCCCCCCCCCCCACTTTGATGTAACGGACACTGTGCGTCCGCACGTCGCGCGGCGCTAATGACGTTGCGAGTTCGCCATTGGCACCTCGCGGCGTCATGAGCGTGCCACCAGAAGAAGCTCCATTTGGAGCATCTTTTTTGCTCCATAAGGAGCCACGCGGTTGGGCTGCAGCGGCTCCCTTGCGGAGCAAACAGCAGCGCCGGGAGACTGCCGCAAAGCGGCGGTTTGTAACGCCTCACAGAAAAAATCAAATACACAGATTTAGCATGGGGGACACCTGGCTTGACAACAGTAGATGTGAAAAGGATCTAGGAGTCCTAGTAGACAACAAGTTGAACATGAGTCAACAGTATGATGCGACAGCTAAAAAAGCCTATGCAATTCTAGGCTGCATTAATAGAAGTATACAATTGTCCTTCCACATTCATGGAGGGGATCAAGACCCCTGCAAATGTGGAAAAACCATAAATAACCTTCCCCCCCCCCCATGGCAGCCATTCCCAGGGTGGTGCGGCGAGGCAACAGGAGTGCTCCTTTCCTCCACCCCGGAATGTGTCCCTCAAGCCTTTCCAAGGTGGCAGGGACTCGGGGAAAAGGGAGCATTCCCTTTTTTTGACCCCTCCCACCCTGTGGAGGAATGACTGTAGTTTCTAGGTCAAATGAAGTAATATTATCACTCTATTCTGCTTTGCTCAGGCCTGTGTCCAGTTTTTGGCACCACAATTCAAAAAGGATACTGATAAGGTGGAGTGTGTCCAGAGGAAGGGAATCAAAATGATAAAAGGTCTGGAAACTATACTTTATGAGGAGTGACTTAGGGAGCTGATAACATAAAGCAATGGCTAAGTATATTTAGCCTGGAGAAGAGAAGGTTAAGAGGTGATATGATAGCCCTGTTTAAAAATTTGAAGGGGTGTCATATTGAGGATGGAGCAAGCTTGTTTTCTGCTGCTTCAGAGACTAGGGAGATTATCACATGAGGCACTTACTGCGCTAGAATCATTGCTCAAATGCTTCAGAAGCACAGAGGTGAGATAGCTGGTCACGCTTCTGAAGCATCACTGAAGCGCATCCCGTTCTTCTCCTGTCGACTAATCATTTGTGGAGCAGCCATTTCTTGAGTGGTTGATAGCAAAACATCATGAAACCTTTTACACATGGCTGCCCCATGGACAAGTTATAGACAGGAGATGAGCGGGATGCCTCAATGACGATTCAGAAGCACAACTGGCTATCCCACCTCTGCGCTTCTGAGGCAATGATTCCAGCACGGTAAGCGCCTCATGTGATAATCTCCTAGGACCCAGAGCAATGGATTCAAACTAGAGGGAAAGAGATTCCACTTAAACATTAGGAAGAACTTCCTGACAGTAGAAGCTGTTTGACAGTAGAACACACTCCCTCAGAGGGTGGTGGAGTCTCCTTCTTTGGAGGTTTTCAAACATAGGTTGGGTGGCCATCTATTGGGGCTGCTTTGATAGCTTTTGCTACTCAGCCCCATTTTCTAGTAGCAGAATGAGCAAAGAGGTGAAATTTGGGGTCACTGCCTCTGAGACACTGGCTTGAGCCATGCCAGCGAGGGAACACACAGGGCAAAGAATGCTGAGAAACACCTCCCTCTTGGATTTGAAAGGGATGGGCACTGGTCCCAGGGAGGGCTCCTCTTGGTCTGGCAGCACTCCTGACTTCCTGGGATCCTGTGTCCTCCAGCCTCCTGCCTTCCTGGTTCCCCATGTTTTCCTTCCTCCTCCTGCCTGGTCCCTGCCTTCTTCCCCACCCAGAGCCTAGGCAGCCGTTGTTAAAATATATTTCTAAATTGTATTGAAAATGTTCAGATGTGTCAATGGTTAACTAAGGTTTAAAATGGTTCCTGTTGAAGGCCAGAAAATCTAGGCCTGGAAAAGCAAGTCTTCAAGGACATGTGCTGAGACATAATATAAACAAATGTATTATTGTTATGCTTTTGTGTAGTATGGTGACTTCATGGGAAAGAGGTATGTCCACTTGGTGGGAAAGATGATCTTGTGAGAGAACAAAGACTGATGTCACATTCAAGCTTCTAGCATGGACTCTGAAAGAGAATAGATGTATAGTAGCCTGCTGTAAAGTGTAAATAGCAACAAAGTCAATAAACCCTCATTTGAGTGAAAATCTGTGTGGAAGTTACTTTGATCCTGAGTAGCTGAGAAGACTGCATCTGTTCCAGTTGGTACCAGTTCAAACCACCGGTAACAAGAGACATCAACCATCACAAAGATTCTTTTTTCTCTAACAGCCGTGATGACTGACATTTATTTTAAATCGGTGCAAACTAATGAGGACGACAATCAAGCCAAATAAAAGCGATTCCACTGGCATAATGAAAAGATTCTGATTCATAATGAGAATGGGGGGGGCTTTTGGAATCGATTAACATAGTGGAGCAGAGCCGAATTGGAAATCGGGTTATATTGCAAGTGGGAATGAGCCCTGAGTGTGCATTTTAACTTCTTATTTGAAACAGATGTCTCCTGCTGATTTTAGGCTTCTACCTACCATTTTGGTAATTTGCTTTTGCTCTGATCAGTTTCACCTAAATATGTTACAAACTGTTAATTTTGTTCAGAGTGGGGTTTTTTTCCCATTAAAAGATGTCATTAGGAATTTGGATAAGTAAGATTTAGTTTTACAGATGCTGAATTGCTAGATCAAAGCAGAGTTCTTTGCTTAAAGCTCATCTTCTCTGGAGGCTGATTAACATTAACGTAGAGAGTGGGTTAAAATTAATATGTGCCTTCTAGTGTCTCTATTACCTTTTTGCCCTCCATGGCTTCTGATCCTGATTCCAGTCTACAAAGGTGGCTTATTTTTCGCCCAGTGCCCCTCTATTTCCCAAAAGTAATATTTCTATTGTGGGGTGACTGAATTATCAGCATATTTATACTTTTTGCCCAGATAGAAAGTTCATGACTATTATGATTACTGTGTGGATACTATGTGATTCATGAGTGTCTTGGGGCATCTTCTGAATGTTTGTACTGTACTGTAATGAGACACACATGCACCCTATCCAATTTCTGGTTTTTCACTCAGTCCTTCCTATTAAAAACTAAGTATCTGAATCCTACGGCATGATGTATGAGAATTAGGTATGACTGCTGTGCAGGAGCATGCATCTCTGCTGGGAACACACAGCTACCTTACCTAAGCAGCAATATTACTCCTAGTATCTACTGTTTGCAGACCAGGTATTGTGAAAATAGTTATAGTTCCTCATCCAGAGAGGATGATCTTCAGTTTAAAATGGAAGTGTCCAAAGTCATGAGAATTTAGGACAGTGCTTTATTGTTGCTGTTTGCCTTCAAGAGGGGGTTTGAGGCTGAGAGTGTGTCACTTGCCCAAGGTCATCCAGTGGGTTTACTTGGCAATTGCTTTACACAAAGGAAAGACTACTAATCTCTTTTTGCTTTACATAAAAGAAAGTCTCATTAGTGGAAGAACCAGTCATCCTCTAGTTATTGTTGAACTGCAGTCAGCATGAGTCATGATGATAGAGAATGGGAAATGCTGTCCAGTAGCCCTTTAAGGACCACAGGTTTCCTACCCTGATTGATAGCTCTCTAGCTTTCAAGACATGTCTGAACATAAAGCCAGGAGCTTCTCCATGCAAAACAGGTGCTTTCACATTGAACCATGGCCTCTTCCCTATGATAGAAAGGCTGTTGTAGCACATTTTCAATGACTGTACAGGAAAAAGACCATTTAAGTTGTTAGGCAACTTTCCATGACTGAACATCAGTTTAGGTAAAGGAGCGGAAACTGTGGTGAAGTTGTGGCTAGTGGCTTCCAAGCCACTCAACCCACCCCAGGATCTAGTCCAGATTTTAAAGGGGCTTATCCAATTTTGAGGACAGTGCTCTCGGCATCTTCAATAGCTCCTTTAAGCCAAGACCCAAACTAGATATATCGACCTACTGATGTGGAAGCCACTAGCTGTTACTGCTGTGGTGTGAAACTTCCTTACAGTGCTAAACTTTCATGTAGGTAAAGATCAAAACAAGAGGAAGTGAATGGGAAAAAAGATGTGACTTTGGCAGGGGAACCAAGGAGAAAATCCTCAGCATAGTCTGGGACTTGGACTGGAAGGAAAGTTAGGTTGCATCCACAATGCAGAATTAAAACAGTTTGACACCATTTTAACTGTCATGACTCTATCCTACAGAATCCTGGGATTTGTAGTTTGGTGAGGCACTAGAGCATTCCTTCAGACAATGCTAATATATCACCAAACTATAAATCTCAGGATTCCCCAGGATGGAACTATGACAGTTAAAGTGGTGTCAAACTGCTTTATTTCTGTAGTGTGGAAGAGCTGTCAGAGCAGTAGTTTGTCCCTCCTCCCCTTTTGCCTACATGAAGTTTCCAAGCACATATCCATGTCTCCCCTTGAACAATGACTTAAGAAGCAGCCACGGGATTTGACATGTCCCTTCACCATCAGGTGGTTTTTTAAAGCAGCTGGCTTCCAGGAGTGCCTTGCAGGCACAAACTGTCATGTTCTAACAAACAATGATTCCTGGAGGAGGCTGCTCTCCTTGGTAAAACTGACACAACTGGGGCAGGCCTCATGTTTCTCTTTAGTGTCACTACCTTGCTACTGCAAAGTAAGATTAAGAGATACCCACAGCTGGTAGGTGCTGAGCTCACCATGCTGTTAACAGCTGGATGCTTTGCAATACCACTTCTCAGCACCAGGAGCTACCTTCATTTTAAAATCATCTCTGTGGGATTCCTGACTCTTATCAGTTCAAACCTCTGCCTCACATTCTCATCAGGTGGCATATTTGCAAATGGTGGGGAGTGGAAGGAAGGAGAGTCTGGAAATGCTACCAGTGTGTGAAGGTAGATATGGGGTTCAAATGTGTGGTTGGAAACAAACAAGCCTATAGTCAAGTCTCTATTCTCTGCTACTAGGTTGTTGTTTAACCTTGAAAAACTCTCTCCGGTTTTCTGAACTTTAGTTCTCAGTTTATACCCTGAAGGTTGCTGTTAACCATTTATTCCTTATGTTGCTGCTATAGTATTTGGCTTGATACGGGAGTGAAATATATTGTTAAATAAGAGGAGAATTTCTGAAAAATCAGAAATGGAAGCATTATGCAAAGCCAGTTGTCAACATAGAAAGATTCAAGAATACCAATATTTTATTCTGACCAAGTTTGCATTCAGGAGGGTTATCCAGTGAATTACTTGATGACAAATGTATTTGCTGCATTCATGCTTATACGTTTATAGACACAAAACTCCTATTGTAAAGGGCCAGACTAGATGTGACAGAAATCTTGTAATTTTTATCAAATGCAATAGCACCTGTGCTGGCTGTGGCCAATTGGAACAGGGCCATGGTTTTAAGGGAAGGAAAAATACAACCCTTTACCTACTCTCTACCTACCATCAATTAAAATTATTCCTGGATTGGCTATTTGTTCCTTAGAGGAAAACGTGCAGAGTACCTAAAAGCCCAATATGCAAGCCAACCAAAATGTCTCATATAGGCACTTGAAAACCACAGTGGGGAAGTGTCTTGATAGGAACCAGTCAAACTACCATCAATTCTTGAGCAGATATTCTAGTTCTAAAAATACCCCCCACAAATACCCATCTCCTTAAGATATGTTAATGCTGCATAGCAGCTGTGTTTCCTCCATAAAATAGACATATAGGGGAAAAGTAATTTAAAAGAAGTAAATGGCATGCTAAAGGTCGAAGTTTCCATGCACCATCACCAATGGTGTCACTTAGGGGAGTGAGGGGGGCTGAGGACTGCACCAGGTGATACTCTAAGGGGGGGGGGTGACACCAGTGCTCCTTAAACACCTACCTTTTGTCAGAAACAGGCTGTGGCTTTCATCTGCTTCCCTTTAAAATGCTTTAATAGATGATGGGAGTGGGGTGAAACTCAGTGGGAGGAAAAAGGAGAGGCCCCAGAATTTTAAAAAATTAAAACTTCAAATGTCAATTTTTAAACTTTTACTTTTTTTAAAAAAAATGAAATTTTAATTTTTAAAATCATTTTAAATTTTTCATTAAAACATCACATTTTAACCAAATCTTCACTATGTATATGTCAATACATTTAGGTTGTGCATATGATATTGTAATTTGAAGGTATAATTTTAATTTTGCTAGTTGTTTATGTCATAACTATTAGCATTACATTCAGTGGTATATGGGAGTTATGATTTACAAGTAACATTAGTGCAAAAAAGCATTACGAAGTATACTCTAACTACTTTAGATTGGTAGCTGGTGGCGCAGTGGTTAACATCAGGGACTGCCTGAAGGAAGAGGCCCCTCCCTCCTCAACTGTCATCTCGGCCTCAGGGGGAGCGATCAGGCAGACCCAGCAACATCAGGGACTGCCTGAAGGACGAGACTTCTCCCTCCTTTAACTGGCACTTTGGTTTTTTGGGTTTTTTTTTTTTTTGTATTACAATTTTTACTGTACACTGCTATGATCATTGCAGAATAGCGGTCTATAAATAAAACATATTATTATTATTATTATTATTATTATTAAATGTCTGTACTGCAGCCACTCACTCAAAACCACAAGGGTGCGAGTTCAAGACCAGAAAAAGGGCTCAAGCTCGACTCGGGCTTGCATCCTTCCGAGGAGGTGGCTAAAATGAGTACCAGACTGTTGGGGGCAAATTAGCTTACAGTTGTAAACCGCTTAGACACTGCTTAGGTGGTATGAAGCGGTATATAAATGAACCTTGTTTTTTGGGTTTTTTATCACACTGGGGGGGTAAACAGGATTTAAATGAGAGTTAAACTAGAGAAAACCAGGAAATGTTGTGTGATAAATTATTTGATACACAATATTTTAAATTATGTTATGTATGAAACAAAGTTTGTGTAGGTTGAGCCATCAGAAAACAATGGCATCACTGTCTCAGCAACCCATATGGACAATTTTGGATTTTGGAATATTTTGAAATTTGGAATTCTGGATAAGGGAAACTCAGCCTTTATTTGGAAACCCAAGCTCAACAATCTGCTAATTTTGCAGCTTGTCTGGAATGGCAAACTTAGAATCATAGAGTTGGAAGAGACACCAAGGCCCATCCAGTCCAATCCCCTTCTGCCATGCAGGAACTCTCAATCAAGCATCCCCGACAGATGGCCATCCAGCCTCTGCTTAAAGACCTCCAAAGAAGGAGACTCCACTACACTCCGAGGGAGTTTGTTCCACTGTCGAACAGCCCTAACTGTCAGGAAGTTCTTCCTAATGTTGAGGTAGAATCTCTTTTCCTGGAGCTTGGATCCATTGTTCCGGGTCCTGTTCTCTGGAGCAGCAGAAAACAAGCTTGCTCTTTCCTGAATATAACATTCCTTCAGATATTTAAATAGGGCTATCATATCACCTCTTAACCTTCTTTTCTCCAGGCTAAACATTCCCAGCTCCCTAAGTTGTTCCTCATAGGACACGGTTTCTAGGCCCTTCACCATTTTAGTTGCCCTCCTTTGGATACGCTTGTGGTGAGGAGCCCAGGCAGCTGGTCAATCACAAGGCATCAGTCATCAGCCAATAGAATGCTAGCAGGTAGAACTTTAAAAATTCCGTGCTGACAGTTGAAGTTGGCAGTTGAGTTTTGACAGTTGAGAGTAGCAGTTGAGGAACCGTTACGTCTGAGGGCGGACTGTGTTCCAGGAGTTCCTGAGGGAACAGTAATTAGTTAGTGTGGGTTTTGATTGTAGACCAAGAGAGTGTCTAGTGGTCTCAGAAAGGGACAGTAGTAGAATTGGGAGTCTAGTAGTGAGAGACTCAGAGTTAGCCACACTCTGGAAGAAGGGTCTTGGTTGATTAATATCCTGAGGGATATCATAGCCTGTGTGGCTGAGTTACTAATAGGGATTTAAGAACCAACCTGTAACTAAATAACCAAGCAAGTCAACAATAACGATTTCATGTCCAAGTTACATTTTACCCTGCTGTTTTACAATAAAAGTTTGTTGCTGTTTGAACATCCACTTGGCCTGAATTTTGAAACACAAAACACTCTACTGAACACTAAGAGTTTAAAGTTGTTGTCACATAGATGTTTATCACACTATGCTCTTAAAGGGGTACTATTCCAGTGTGACTCCTCTAGCTGCCTCCTGTTGCATGCTGGGATTGGCAGTTTTAAGGAGCTGAACTTCTCTGCCTGAGAATTCTAAATACCCCTCCTTAAAACTGCCAATCCCAGCATGCAACAGGAGGCAGCTAGAGGAGTCACACTGGAATAGTACCTCTTTAAGAGCATAGTGTGATAAACATCACTATTTGGTGGCAGCAGTGGGATAAGAACTCCCAGGTACCTGCCATGATAGGAAAGGATTGTGGTTGTGCATCACATATTTTGGTGGCAGTGGTGGGATTAAAAGAAACCCATGGGACTGCCATCTTAAGGAGAAGAAATAAGATGAAGGAGTGTTCTCTTCACAGTGCTCCAGTTTCTCCACATCGTTTTTGAATTGTGGGGCCCAGAACTGGATGCAGTATTCCAGGTGGGGCCTGACTAAAGCAGAATAGAGTGTCACTATTACTTCCCTTGATCTAGACACTATACTTTTATTGATGCAGTCTAGAATCACATTGGCCTTTTTAGCTGCCACATTGCACTGTTGACTCATGTTCAACTTATGGTCTACTTGGACTCCTAGATTGTCGCGGCAGAGAGAGACGCAGAGACAGGAATGGGGGTGCAAAGCTTAGCTGGCCAGGTCTTGGCCAGCCCCTTTTATTGACATCAAGGTAACATTAGGTTTCACATTATCTCACTGTACATCAGAAGGCAATTAAAGGAATCAGGGACCAATGTGTACTTAAGAGAGTTCTAATTAGCAAGGGGGAGCAAGATGTGTACACTGTCTCAGCCGAATCAACATGGGCTTATCCAATCACGGATAAAGCATTGTCTACCAGAAGGCAAGTCATAAGCCTATGGTCTGCCAGTAGGGTTATCACATTTCAATCTTGGTAAACATTGCTATCCTGGGAGGGGTCGCATCCTCTGGGCTTCCCAGGGAATGCCACACTAGATCCCTTTCACACATAGTCTCCTTAAGCTAGGTGTCCCCCATCTTGTATCTATGCATTTTGTTTTTCTGCCCTAAGTTCAGTACCTTGCATTTTTCTGTGTTGAATATAATTTTGTTAGCTTTGGCCCAGCTTTCCAGTTTATTCAGGTCCTTTTGAATTTTGCTCCTGTCCTCTGGGGTGTTAGCTACTCCTAATTTGGTGTCATCGGCAAATTTGGTAAGTATGCCCCTAATTCTGTCAACCAAGTCATCCAACAACTTGGAGTGTTGGTGTGTGGGAGAAGGGGTAGGAGATTTTGCAAGCACCTTGTAGAGTATGGTCAGAGTTGGGAAAAGTTCCTTTTTAGACTACAGCTCTCTGAATCTTGTTTCCACGTTCTAGAGTCAGTGCACAACTGAAGGGATCCACTTACCCCCTTGGCCACACATTGTACAGAATGGATGTAAATTGCCATATGACAGTCACACAAATCAAGCTTTTTTCAATATTATACCTTGCATGTGCAGGGCACAAGCAATTAAATACATCAATATACAGATATCCATAAATCTTCCTGTGTGAACCTGTGCAGTATTTTAAATGGATTCATGAGATTTGCTGTCTTTTCAGCACCATCTGAAGACTTTTATTTTCCCAGATTTTAAATCTCTGATGGATTTAAAAACAAAAACTGCTGCTATTTTACTTTGGTGTTTTATTGTTTCTCTTTTAGATTTATGTTGTAATCAACAGTTATTTATATAAAAATGTAATTAAAGTATATATTTCTGTGCCCACCCACACCTGGTATGATCACATTTTCATTTACCCCCAAGAAGATTTTTTTCATTACAGAAAAGTATGTTTTCCCAAGAGATAAGTGGCAACAGAAAAATGCTGATTATGAATACACACATTGGTAGCTAGCAATTTTGTATACAGTTTGGACTAAAATGTAAAATGTGGCCAACAAGTGACACAACAATTGGCTAGTGAAGGTGTCATCACTGACATCACTGCGTGGTTGTTACCCTTGAGTCTTGTGAACATTAAAAGGAATGCATATTGTTATTGTGCTGATCAGTAATAATTGCTGCATCAGTTCAGTGCTGGACTGCTCATATAATTTTCATTATTGAAATGAAGATAAGAATGGGGAGAAGGCACACTGGCAGCCATCAGCAGTGTTGCCCCTCTCCTGCAGCAGTGCTCAGCCATTTTTATATTTCTCCATATGAACTTGCCAGAGCTTTACGATCTTCATGGGAAGGCTTTCTCTCAGCCCTGCCACCATCCCAGGCTTGCTTGGTGAGAAGATGAGATAGAGCCTTCTTGGTGGCTGCTCCCACCTTGTGGGACTCCCTTCCACAGACGTCTAGGCTGGCCCCTCCCTGCTTTCCTTTTGTCAGCAAGCAAAAATACTTGTATTTAAGCAAGCTTTTGATGCTTAAACAGGGCAGGTTTTTAATATACGTAGATGTAGCTGTTTTTAACTTTTGTATAACAACAACAATAATAATACATTTTATTTATAGTCCACATCTCCCTATGGATCGAGGCAGGTTATAACAGACAAAAATAACAATAAAATACAATATACATTTAAAACCTAAGTTTAAAATAAACCCCTACCCCAATCCCCTCCCAACCTTAAAAACAAGAAATTGAAAGAACAACAATAAAAAATAAACAGCAATATAAAATAATGTATGAAAATTAATTAAAATTAGAGGTAACTAGGGGTGAGACATCTTTCTTGGGGCAGACAGGGGCTATCAATATCAGTGGAAGAGGAGGCTAATCTGGAAAGCCCTGCCGGAAAAGATCTGTTTTAACAGCCTTCTTAAAGGCTTCTAGAGTGGGAATGTGATGGATCTCCTCCGGCAGGTCATTCCATAACCTATAATTTGTAATCCGTTTTATAGTGTTTTAATGGGGTGTTTTTGAACTGGTTTTAAACTTTTTGTAAACATTTTAAATTTGTCGTTATGGGAGCTGCCTTGGGTCCTGGCCTGGGACTAAACTGGCATATTGTTAGGAAGGATCAAATTAGAGGAATTTTAATTAGCTCAAATATGAGAGGCGTGTCCTAACAACGCACACACAGGATCGTGTCCCTATATGTTTACCAGAGGTCGCCTAGTCCACCCCCAAGAGAAAGAGACTCAGATACCAATGAGGTGCAATTAAACTATGAACATTTATTAAAGCCACACAACAGAAAGGGATCACACACGCACGCACACATTCAGTGCTATAGCAAGGGAGGGGTGAGTTTGGGGAGTAAAGGAAAGAAGAGAGAGGCACCGTTGGGAATATTACCTTAGACGTCTTCTCCAGGAAGTTGGATGCAATGTAGGATGGATGGTAGATCACGGCCGTGTGAACGAGAAAGGAAAGAGCGGCCGCGGTGGCTTAAGAGCTGAGTTCCGGCGGGCAAAGCTAACTAGTGAGCTTGGCTTCACTCAGTGACTTCAGAGGAGCAAGGATGCTCTTTGGAATCTCAGGCTCAAACAACTTAATGCTCAAAAGCCCAATGTAGAGCTGAAGACTCGGATCTTATATAGGGCTGAACGGGCCCTCAGGTGATGGTTTGCCTGCGAGACAAAGGAATTGATTGCTTGGGCTTTGTCTAAGCCGAAAGCTACACAATAGTTGCACAGTGCATGAGGTCTGACACAAGGCAGCTACCTTGATGGCTGAGCCGTTAAGTTAATCACTGGCTCATTAAGAAGGAAGCCACAGCTATTGTCTTAGTGCTGGTCCCTGCGAATCTGCTTTTGCAACTCCCAAAACTTCCTCTGAAAGGCTTAAATCTACCTTTTTCCTGAGACCATGCCTTAGCAGAGCAGCTGGCTACGTGGTCTCCTCGCTCTTAGGTTAATAGTGGATCACTGTGGGGTCAGTCAGGGGTCATGACTTCAGACCGCATGGTACCTAAAATTTTATATAAATTCATACTCGGTAACAATATGAATAAATTAAGTAAGCAAATAAATAAAAAATAAACAAAATTTTGATTATCCTTTCCCCACATTCATTCTAGACATTTTGCTTCCTGGTTCACTATTGCAATCTTAAAAAAATATACTGAGCAAGTTAATCCTTCCCCTTTCCCCCACCCCACCCCACCCTATCCCACGTTCTGAAGTAACAGTATCCTACTTTTTTCCTCCAAGGGGGGAAAGATACTGTTTTATCTTTAGAAACTGAATAGGATACTAACAAGAGCCAGGGACATAGCCAAGGGGGGGGGGGGTTTGGGGGGGGCCCCCCCCCCCCCCAATAAAAAAAATGAATGGTGCGTGCTGCTGCGCCGCCGCGCCCAAGCCCCATTATAATGGTGGCACTTAGTCTGGACCCCCCCCCTTCCTAAAAGCCTGGCTACGTCCCTGCAAGAGCTGTCCTGGATCTCCCCCACCCCCTCCATTGCCTCTTATGGGACAGAATTTACTATGCCAGTTCTAGGAAATCCCTGCTGTGCCAGTTTCTAGCTCTGTGGCAGGAGATGGTGCATGGAGAACAAGAAGGACTAGAATCTTGTGGCTAGACCCCCCTCTTAACTACTCTGTTTTGGGCACTACCGCCAGTGAATTGTAATGGAGTTTCACCACCATTCAGGGAGTCCCTCTGTGGCCAAAGAGGGACATCAACATCATTCAGTAGTCCCTCAGCAGCCCTCCTTGGAAGCATTGGTTTGCGCTCTAAATAAAACAAAAGCCCTGAGTTAGGCCCTGAATAAAACAGAAGGCTTTTCTCTATAGATAATGGCAGTTCCCTAGGATTCATGCCCACCTGGGTCTCCAAAGCAAGAAGATCATCACCTCTCTCTTAACTATGAAGAGATGGCTGCTTCCCTGCTGTTTAAAGGGAATATTATTTGAAAGTAGATTGTGTTCTAAGCATTTCTGCTCCCACTCAGGCTAACTGCCTTTGTAACCACCCATTAAGAGTTCTGCATTCTGGTTTTACAAGCGGGAATTGTAGCTGCATACAATGCAATATTATCTTGTGCCCCAGGAAGGCAAGAGAACAAGCTTCAAAAACATCAGGGACAGCTTCTCAGAGGACATTTATTTGCAAGGAGACCTTTATTTTTTTTTTCTTTCTCACTCCTAACATAAGATCTATTTATGGCAAGATGGCATCTACAGTACTGTGTTCTTTGCAAGGCTGGCTCCTCTAAAAAATTAATAGTGTATGCAAATTCAACTTTAAATTTTAGCATGAACTGTGGGAAAATAGAGGCTCCCCCATGCATATTTCAAGCTGCGTGCTGGTATGTAACAGAGTTGTAAGAGTTCTTTCCTTTGGTTCACTGTTACTGGGATGTGGTAGATGCTTACATAAACGTGGCAAAGTTGCCAGGACAACTAAATCTTATATGGCTTTTACTTTTGTGGCCCAGACTCAGAATATTAATTATGGACTTGATTGCTCATTTTATGTTAACGGTGGTTTGCTGTACACTGTGCTTTTCAATACAACTGGGGGATATCTGACTGGCAGTCCCATTTTGATTCTCAAATACCACCTGTGACAAGAGATGAGAAATGGCAAAGCATAGCAGGGACCACCTATAGAACCTGACATCATGGTCAGGACCTTCACAAAAATCTCAGTTCCTTGCTTCTGGAGATCTATGAGGATTACAGGTGGCAGCTTAGGAGCTAGTGGGGTGGAGGACAGAATAATCAGAGGTGGACAACACTGAAGAATAATATCTTATTTTCTTTGGAAGGGCTGCTTATTTCTTCTGTGTAGGGGGAAATGTTGTGTAGCTTCTGCCATCCCTTACAGCCATCCTGACCTTCTAGTTACACACACTATTCTTTGAACGAGAGACTTCAGCAAATCTCAGTCTTGAAAAATATGTTCTGGGCAAAAAATAATTTTAAAAGTCTTTAGAGTCGCAGCCTTGGTTTTGTACTGTCAGAAGAGGTATGTAGCATCCACAATCCCTTCTAGCACCCCATTTCCAAATCCTCCAGTTAGGTGCATAATAAGGAGGACTTTGGCCCTTCCAACCATAGAAAAAGAGATAAAAGAAAAGTAAATGCATTGCACTGCAAGGATGTAAACTTATGCAAACTCAAAAAAGAGTAAATCCAATTGAAAATAGTGAGATTTACTTCTGAGTTAAATGCATGGGATTACAAATAGATAGGTAGATAGAGGAGGAATTGTAATATGGGGGACCCTGGGTCTAATTCAAACAACACACTTAAGTATATATTTGCATTCACAAAGCATATCTTTGAACCAGACATACAATTTGTTTGGTACTTCAAAGAGACGTCCAATAGAAAAGGATATTTACTATTGCAAAATGGGAAATTGAGGCACATTCACTATGAATGTACATGTTCAAAGCGATGTATGAGAGAGAAACTATCTGTGCAGTATAACAGAAAAAGTATTCTTTTTAACCTATCAGCAACTCATTGCATAAGGGAAACAGCGATCAGGATTGGAAGAGTCTGGTTCAGTTTGGTGTGGTAGATTCAGCTTGAGCTTGGTCTTGTTCCATGCATGTATGTACTTTGTGCCTTCAAGTCACCTCTTGACTTATGACAACCCCACAAATTTCACTTTTCTTAAGGCAATGAGTACTCAGATGTTTGCTCTTGCAAACCACAATCCCTTCTAGCACCCCATTTTGCTCTTGCCTTCCTCTGAACTATAGCCTGCAGCACCTGGTATTCCTTGATGGTCTCCCATGCAAGTACTAACCAGGGTTGACTTTGCTTAGCTTCCAAGATCAGATGGGATCTGGTGGCTTCAGGGTATTTAGGCTCCTATGTATGACTGTACCACTCTTCAAATGCCTGCAGGGTTGGAATTAGGACTGATGTAAGCCTGCTTCTTTTTCACTTGAGTATATGTTCTGTATATTGATCCTTGTTTCCCACCTGTAAATACTGTCTCCTTTGCCTGTGGATAAATAAACACCATTCTGGTGAATCCTGTGATGTGATTTTAGAAACTCTTATGTTGCCAGCCTCCTCTTTGACCTTGACTCAGTGTACTTGTTTTTATTTATCTATTTATTATATACCAAATATAGTCCTGGGCCAGTCAAGTGTTTATGATAAGCAAGAAACAGTGATATTTCCTTTACAGACCTTGGTTATAAGTCACTTATTAATACTAGTGACCCTCCTAAGCTATTGGGAATTGGAACTTGTCGCTCTGGTATCTATCACATTGGTATTTCTTATGTTACCAACTTCCGCACCATTACCCTTTCCCCTTTCAGGTAAAACAGACAAGGCTGCTTGCTGCTGCTGCTGCTGTTGTGTGCCTTCAAGTTGTTTCTGACTTATGGCAATTCTATCATGTTTTTTTTTAAAGGCTTCAGGAATGCCTTATTAAGATGAGGAATGCTTTCCTTCTTCACCTTCTCTTAAGGAGAACTGCAGTAGTGGCTGGTTGATCTTAGGTCAACAGGACAGTGAAACTGCCTTAGGTTTTAGTTAGGGTTGCCAGTGCAGGGTTGTCTTGGACCCTGAGGTTTCTGGGCCAAAACTTGAGACCTAGGGATGGCTCTTAGTTATGTCATTAAGTTTAGTGCATTAAGTACTGACTACAGATGCTCACAGTTTTACATTCTCTCTCACACAAAGCAAACTGATTTTCCAGTTGGGAAATTGAGACATAAATCTTAGTTTAAAGGCCCTATTTCCAAATCAAGGTGATTTCCTTCTCACTAGTTAGATGGGATAAGGAACATTTAATCTAACCTTTTAGGCAGAACGTGGGTACAGAGCAGAGTGGAACATGAACCCTGGTACTACAACGATATGGACCTCTCTGGAGAGTCTTTGCAAGTTTTGTTTTCGTTGTGTGCCTTCAAGTCATGTCCAACTTATTGTGACCCTAAGGGGAACATATAACGGGATACTCTTGGCAAAATTTGTTCAGGTGGTGTTTACCTTTCTCTGAGCCAAAAAGAATATGACTTGCCCAAGACCAGTGGGTTTCCATAGCTGAGCAGGGATTTGAACCCTGGTCTCCAAAGTCATAGTCCAGTACTCAAACCACTATACTATAAGCATTGGAAACTGTAGCAAGCTGCTGCTCTATATTAGCTGAGCTGGAGATCTGCACAGGACCCTTTCTGCTTACTCAGAGTGGAGTCCACCAAACTGGAGAATTTGTACCCTTATCTCTTGCCTGGAGGTGACTCATGAAGATTGGAAACTCAGGGTCAGGCTTTGAGATCTGGCAACACTTGTTGTAGTAGAGACTGTAAAGGAGCTTTTTAAGATGCCAAAACTTCAATATTTAACTGAAAGTTCACTCTAAAACCCAGAATTGGTTGATTGCCTCACTGACATGCAGGCTACCAGCCAGCACTGCAGAACAGTATGACGTGCATAAAAGAGTGTAAAAAATGTGAAAGATAAAGACTGTATGTAACTGTAGTAGTAAATTAACTTAACACCTCTAAGTGTGCATTAGGCAACAGACACAGTGGAAGCAGAGAGGTTGCTTTAGGACAGGTATGCATTGACAAAGCTCACTGTCACACATACTACCCTGATCTCTTTCAAAAACTACACAGGGTCAGGATTGGCTAGTACTTGGATGAAAGACTACCAGGTAATCCCAGGTGGGGTGAGAGAAAAATCCTATCCAAAACTCTGGGCAGACATGGCTACCAGTCACAGTTGACTGTGCTAGATGGTCTGATTCAGTATAAAGCAGCTTTCTGGGCTCCTAATAGGGTGAGACCATCTATCTGTTTTGAATTTTAAATAGCATTTCTGAACTTGAATGATTTAGACTATTTAAGGCCTAAATGGGGAACATGAGCGCTTGAAATCTCATAGCTGGGTTTGCTCAAGTTCACAGCATCTGTTTTAAATATTTTATTTTTCATTGGGGACTTTACAACAAAAACCTTGGTCTCGACACAGTTGATTATTAAAAGTGAATGAAAACAAATTGGTTTTGGAGTTTTTATTACCACACCTCCCTTCAATAGAGTGATGGGGGCTTTTTGTGCCTTCAACAGTTCCTACGCACTCTCTTCCTCATTCTTGCTTAACCCTGGCTCCCTTGCCCTATTCTCTACCCAGCATGCCTTTTTTTTAAAAATTAATTTGTATTTGTGATGCAATTCCAAAATTAGGGAATGTTAGTTAAAAAAAGAAGAAGAAGAAGGGAAAAAAAGTAAGGGAAAAAGTGGTAGTAGGGGAATAAGAGACCTGGTATGACATAGTGGTTTGAGTGCTGGGCCATGACTCTGGAGACCAGTGTTTGATTCCTCCCTCAGCCATGAAACCCACTGTGTGACCTTGGGCAAGACACATGTTCTCAGTCTCTGGGGAAAGCAATGGCAAATCTCCTCTGAACAAATCTTGCCAGGAAAATCCTATGATTGGTTCGCCTTAGGGTTGCCATAAGTAAGAAACAACTTAAAGGCACACAGCAACAATAATGGGGGAGTAACACAGGCTGCTTGGGAACAGGGAGTGGGAGGGGGAGAGGGGAAAGGAGGAGATTGACTCCATGTGGCTGCCCAATGGCAGGACAGCGGTATAGTGTCACTATTCCACATATGGAGTAATGGAGTGGCACTAGCTGCGATTGGCTGCTTATTGACGGGTTTTCCCGTCAGTGAAAAGATGTCCTCTAAAAACACTTCAGAATACAACAGCAATGGATCAAAGGTGAAATTGTACAATAGGTATTGCCAGAGGCGCTATTCTCTTGCTAATATTGCAGTTTAAAACCCATGTGTGATAAGATCCTGTAATAAAGTTGTTTGAAGGATATGTCCAGCTTACCTCAGTTTTTAAAGTGTTGTTGTTTAATAAGTTCCATGTTGTACTGAGACAGTTTAGGCCCAGGCTGCACAGATGACAGCCTGGAGAACCAGGTAGTCCCTAAGAAGGCCTTAAGGCTCTCAGGGTTTGATTTCCTATATGCTGCTGGGACAGAGGAGGTTGCAATAAGGCTCTTTGCTCCTGCCTCCCAGTGAAGGAGAGTCATTGGCATGTGTGTATGCTGTGCTTGTGCGCATGTGTGTGGCCCCCAACCTCTGAGCCAGCATCTCATATCATCTTGAGGGACTGAAAAAAGGCTATACACTCCTGCCTCGGTGCGCTGCTTAAGCACTGAGCTGCAACAACAGATGAGAAGGGAAATGCCCTGGAAGCTGTTTCTTAGAAGGATTTTTTTCCAGAGAGCAATGGAAAGAGAATGAGGTGGGAAACTGAACATGGAAAGAGGGAGCACCGTGGAATATATGTGGGAGGGGAAGAAGGAAGCATATCATCATGCTATTTATATTACCTGCTAGGAAATGATAATGTTCAAAACCACAATACTGTTCATTTCTTAACAGTGCATCTGATCTCATGAACTGATGATGTTTTGCTTGCTCTTCCAGTGGGCGGCTAAGCTCACTCCAGTGAGTCACCTGGAGCTATTTTTTTCTACAGGCAATCGTTCAGCAGTGTACTCGTTCTCTCTATTTCTGGTGGCACACTTTGCTCTCGGTTGTATAAGCTGATTGGTGGGAACAGAGGAGGCAGGCTTTCTTCACCAGTTGTGTTCCCTTCCATCTATCTTTTCACCTTCCCCTTTTAAATTGCAAATTCTCTCAGTGCAAAGTTGCTACTAGCTACAGAGCTAGTCAAAGCACTATTTGCTCCGTTTTGCATGCGTGGTGTTTTTCTTGTAAAATTACTTTAGTATTATGGCTCATCTCAGCACATCACTGAAGTGGGATTTTTGCAACTGAATACATGTATAAATATACAATGCTGCACTTATTTTCAGCTCACCTCGGGTTTTGGGATTTGACATAAGTCCTGCCAAATGGACTGAATGTGAGCTAGACCACTGGCATCAAAGATCCACTGCTAAGACACTTCGGATACACTGGTATAGACACTCTGCTGGAAGAAAAAGCCAAACAGGAAGCTGTGGGTGAACAGGGCAGGGGTACATTTTTGTGATATCCTATAATCCCCAGATAGAGCATTTTTCAGAAGGGCAGAATGTTAATTTGAGGTCCCTGCCACTGCCTCCTTTTCCGTAATGTTTGTGGAGCTCAAGTTCTTGGGATTCTGAAATACATTATTTGGGAACAATGCAGTAGTGCCAATATTGATGTGGCCTCCTCTATGAATGAAGATTTCTTCATATGTGAAACCTGGGGTATTTGCCTCTGCATCTCCCCCCCTCCCCTTTAAGGCCCTGTCTCTGTACCATGGCTGTGTCCATTGATGGCAAACTTTGCCCCAATCCTGGAGTGCTGGCAATGAATGTCTTTCCCACTGGTTTCTTATTGAATTGAGTAGGCATTCAAAACATTTAAGCCCACTGGCTCTCACAAGACTATGACTCCACTTTAACTGCAGGGCTCCATCATGTGGAATTCTGGGATTTGCAGTTGAAGGGGAGCTCTTTAAAAGCCAGGGAGCTCCTCTAGTGCCTCTGACCAAACTACAAGTCCCAGGATTCCACAGGAGGTAGACATGGCAGCTAAAGTGGAAGCATAGTGCTATAACAATGTCCTGTACTGTATCTGCAAGTGTCATGCTTCCTTGCATATGGGGTAACTCAGCATCCCCTCATGGCACATCACCACCAGTCTATAAACCCCAAATAGGTACATGATGACTGTGTGTAATATGAAAAGGTCCCATGACTTTACACATCATGCGTATGTGCCAAACATCTCCAAACTGGTGGCTTCCATATGTTTTGGAATACAATTCTTGTCACATCCTAGGCCAAAGGTTAGCGATGATAAAGACTGTAAGCCCCATATATGGGAGGTGTGTAGTTGGGGGAGGCTGGTGTGTAAAGTCTGGCCTATCATACCCATGGAAATGATTTCATGTGCCAGTCCCACTGCCTCTATGTGGAAAATGCAATTGGTTGTGGCTTGTGGGTGCATTAGGAAATGCCCTAATTCAGAGATGACGGGGGTCCCAGGTTTGGATAACATTGGCGGGATTAGTTTGCAGCTCTTGCCAAGGTCCCCCCACCTTCCCAGGCCCCTTGATCCCCATCTCAGGGGGGCCAGCGATGCAACTGGACCTCCAAAACCCACACCCTTTTCTTGCTTAGCTGAGCAATCCCCTTCAGCATCCCAGGAAGGTCTGCCACCAGGGAACCAGGGTGACCAGATGCCCTCACTGCAAAGGAGGACAAGGCACTGTAAAAATGTAGGACGCGGGGGGGGGGGAATTGTAGGACACGCCCTAATAAAAAACCCCTGCAAACCCTCATAGAGAAGTATCAGTGCATGCTCCTGAGCCAGGCTTTTGCACATTCTTCCTGGGCAGAAGGTTGAAATGGAGCCAAGGCAATCCAAGCCGGGTCCAAAGGGGGTTTTTTTCCTTCTAAAATGGAGGGCCTTTGGGGCTTCCTCCTGGGCAGAAGGTGGGAATGGAGGACAGGTCCTCCTGGGCGAGGAGGAGGAGGAGGAGGTTCCTGTGGCTGAGCCCCCCTCCTTCCCTGCTGGTTGCTGCAGTGTTTTGGGGAGGGCTCTAAGATGGCGTGGCTCGTCTTGCCGCTGCTTCCTGCCGGCGGGTCAGCACTGGAACAGCTCCTTCCCTTGGCGCCGCGTGGCTCCCGCCCGAGAGGCTCTCCCCTTTGAGCCTCCCTCCATTCCTCGCTCAGGGGCAAGGGGCTTTTGTTGCTCTCCTCTCGTCTATTGATTTGTTCTTCTGCAGCCCCGAATGGCAGCGGCAGCGAAGGAGGAGGAGGAGGGCTGGCACTTGAGGGAAGACTAAAGAAGGCCCCCAGCCCCAGCCCCAGCCCCAGAGGGGCCCCCTCCCCACACACCCATCCGGACCCAGAGCCAAAGGGGCTCTCCCTTCCCCTCCCCCAGAGAGAGAGAGAGAGAGCCTTCCTCCTCCTTCTCGGCGGAGGCTGGAGCCCAGGGCCCCGGGGCAGGGGCGGGATGGGGAGCCTGAGCTGATGGAGGAAGAGGAGGAGGAGCTGCGCCAGCCCTGAGCCCCTTCGCCGCCCGGGAAGCGCCCAGCCAGGGCAGCAGCAGCAGCAGCCAGCCAGCCAGGCAGGGAGCGAGCGAAGGCGGGAGGGCGAGGGCTGCTTGGGCCCCTTCCCCCGCCGATGCGGGCCCTCCGGGGCTGGCCCCTGGGGAGTCGGGGGCCCCTGGAGCGCCCCCCTGCCTAGCCCCCGCCCGCCTCCTCCTCCCCGGAGCCCCTTCCCTGCCTCCCTGCCGCCGGGGGGATGGGGGCCCATCCCTGGGCGCTGCTGCTGGCCATGTCGGCTTCCTTTTTCAACCCCAGCTTTGCCTTCAGTTCGCACTTCGATCCCGGTGAGTTGCGTGGCTTGCTGCCGCTTCCTTGGGAAAACGAGGAATGGTTTCTTTTATTCCTGGATTTTATTTCGTTCTCCTCCTCCTCCTTTCCCTCCTTGGAGGGGGTTCTCCCCCCCCCCTCCCCCCCCCCCCTTCAGCTGCCCCTCTGCTGCGTCCGCACTGCAGAAATAACCCGGTTCCACATTGCCAGAAGGCTGCGGAAGGAGTGGGAGCACTTGGCTGCTGGGGCTTTTCGGATAGGAAATAACGCGCCTTGACCCGCTAACTGCCATGTCTCAATGCTGTGGGATCCTAGGGTTTGTAGCTGTGTGGGCTATTTAGCCTTCTCTGTCTGAAAACCACGGCTCCCAGAATTCCACAGCATGGAGCCAGGGCAGTTCAAAGGGGGGAGGGGGGTCCAACCGGATTAGCTCCGCAGTGAGGCTGCAGCCTGAGTTTGGATAGTCCTTCTTGCTCCCGGTGCCCCTGTTCCCTGCCCCTCCGGCCTTTGCTGCATTGACTTGGCAGGTTTCTGTGCCCAGGCGAACCCTGTCCCAATCGAGCAGCCCTTGGAGCCCTCCAGCAGAAAGACAGGCGCCCAGGCTGCCTTGCTTTGAGGTGGAAACTAGACTCCCGGGGAAGACCTTCCTCACCCTCCCCCGGCTGGGGGCATCTGAGAACCCTCCTGGGCTTTTCGGCTAGGAGAGAATGAGACCAGGGACACAGGACCCTTCTTAGGGGTATGTATAATGCGCCTCATCCCCTGACGAGGAATACCTGGCATGCACCTAAGATCAGTTACAGAGGCCGCTCGCTTAACTCTGAGTTTTGAGACTGGAGGGAATCAGTGCGCAAAGGGATCTTGGAGCACCTTTGAGAGCAACTGTGAGTGCGTTTGGTTCCTTCTTCTTCCCACCTGGAAAGTTGCCTTTCCAAAGGGGCATGAGATTGTGTCATGGCAGCAGCGCATCAAGGTGGCATTGAGCAAGGCCAAGCCCTGGGTCTTTCTCTGTGGTGGGTGTCATTCCCAATCAAGTCCCCTTTGTGACAAGTGATGGATTTGGCCCTAAAAGCCTTTGTGGGGGTGATGGCTGGCCCTTGCCTTGTGGAGGGGGCAGCAGGTTGTCTAGCTGAGAAGGCAGAAGTGTGGTACCCATTTCAGCCTCTTTTCTTGGTCCCCTCCCCCAGTCAGAAATCCTGACAGATAGAGAGGCAACCACTGTGTTGACATCTCAGTTTGTTCCTGGCGTGATTCTACATCTGCTGTTCTGCTTCTGCTCTGATGGTGAGGATAGCTTTCTTGCTTTTCTGCCCCTCACCCCCCCCCCCATTGCTTTATGTGTTCCCTGTTCCTTATTGGCAAGCTGCTGGAAGACTGGCTCTGTCAGCTCGAATGAAACGTGCGTTTGTCTTGAATACCTCTCAATGTCACTATTGTGATCTCTACTTGACTAGTTTTGTGGGGGAGGGGGGCACCTGGCCTGGTCTTTCCTGATGAAAGGGCTTTTGGCTCAGTTTTCCGGATTCCACTGCAGTTGGATCTGGCAGGCCTGGGCTGATGATGTCTTCGGTCCAGTTATGGGCTGATGGTTCTCAAAACATATTATAGAGATGAAGAAAATATGGGGGGGGGGGTTTTTGCAGGGAGGGGGAGATCATAAAGAAATGAAACTTTATTCTTAGTAAATGCATGCATTTGGTTTCCTCTGGCTGCTCTGGTCCTTTTCTTTTGCTCTATGCAGTCTTTGGCAAAGGGTGGTGAAGTGGTAACTAGCTGAATTACAGTTCAGGCCTATGCGAACACTCAGGTCCCTCACACTGGCATGAAGGAGGTATAGTTATATAAGTGCCTATTTTGCTCCTTTTGTGTTAGATCTGTGCATGCCGAAAATAAAGATTTTCCCTCACTTGCTTATGTGTGTTGCTGTTGCAGGGCATGGTCTGACCTTGCGTTCTCCCAATCTAGCCACAGGCAGAGCTTGAAGGGGAGGAGGGAGAGAAGAGCATATTACTGCATTTTCATGTTCTTTGTAAAGACCTGTGTTTTCTTTGTCAAGCTCCCTTTCCTAAAAGCAGTGTAGACATTTCAGTGTTCATAAGTGCAAAGGTATGTATGCTGGAGAAAAATTACCATCATATGCCTCCGCAAGGTTATCTTCATTCGCCTCTCAAGGAAAAAACAACAATGTAGTTTATGGATAGCATCCTGAAAACACCAGGTTTGGTGCAGCCAGAAAAATAGTAAATACTGCTAGAAAGTGTTAGGGAAGGAATCTGTGTTGTTGCTGTGTGACATAATTCAGAAAGGAACAGAATGTCTTCATATTAATTCCTTGATGTGATGTATGTTTACTTCTTGCATAATACAAAGAAACCTGGATGCTTGACTTAAAAAAATAAAACTGGGAAGGGTATGATAGGGAGATCCTCCTTGGTCTTCTTTATGAGAAAGTACAATAAAGATTTTTTTTTATTCGTAGAGGAATGGTAGGGAAGATAGTTTAAAGCGTATAATGTAAAGCGTCAGTTGAAGAGAAGAGGAAATGGGAACAGTTGTTTTTATTTAATTCTAGAACAAAACAGAATTCAAAGAAGTTAACCCAGAGCATTTTAAATCTCTACAAAAATGGCTCTGTATTGCCAGCATGGTATAGTGCTTTGATTGTTGGACTCTGGAGAGCAGGGTTCAAATCTTCATGGAAACTCACTGGGTGACCTTGGGCAAGTTCATACTCTCTCAGCCTCTAAGGAAGGCAAATGCAAGCCCCCTCTGAACAAATCTTGCCAAGAAAACCCTTTAAGATCATCATATATGGGAAAGAACACAGCAGCAACAACAACAAACATCTCTCAACTATCAGAAATGGTAAATGGCCAAGATCAGTCAGCATGAGCACATCCCATCAGGTTGCATTTACATTAGCCTTGTACCAGTGTGCAGCTGACTTGCATGATCTTCAGTATGTTCTGGGGTTGACTGTAATATTAGTTCTGTACACATTTGCTCCAGTGCCATGAGATATACATTGCCCTATCAGTGCAGTAAATTTCCTGATACGCGTGGCTTCCACTGGTCATCCCATTCTATACTATTTTACATTTTAGGCAGGTTGGGTAGGGAACAGGATGGCATGTGTACTTTTTAATGAAAATGTTCATAGGGAAATGTGATGGATGAGTTGTGTGATGAGTTGCCCTATTAGGATTTGAAAATGCATTGCCTTAGTCTTCAGAAGGGCTAGTGACTCCTCCTCCTTCTCTCTCTCTCTCTCTCTCTCTCTCTCTCTTGCCTGTGCCCCTGGCCCATGTGTTTGGGATTGCTTGCTTGAGTCATTTGAAGCTGTTTGCTCTGCACTGTTGCTTCTCTCTGATGATAGCACATTGTGTCAAGATTAGATGAACTGATTGGGAAGAAGTGGTGGATGACAATTGCTGCGGTGTGTGGATTGATATCCCTAATGCCAAGGCGGGGTTTGGACTAGCTGACTTTTTAGAATTGCACTAGAGTACATACGGTATGTTGCAATAATATTGGTCTTCTCTTTGAGAAGTGCTGGTGATATTGAGGGAGTGTTGTTGCTAGTGCTAGCAGCTGATTTCCTATAATTTTGTCCTACATGCACTGCTGACACTATTTCTTATGAAGAACTGTGGCTGGCTTACTAAAAGACATCTAGTGAGTTCATAGCTGAGATTGGTTGAGGGAACTTTCTGGCTTATAGCCAGAATTTGGAAGTTTAACAGTCCCATCTTATCCATAGGGGATATGTTCCAACACCTCCAGTGGATATTTGAAACCATGGATAGTACAGAACCTTATACCAATAATGTTTTTGGACCTTGATTGACTGCGGGAGAGACTAGTCTAAAACACACTGCAGAAATAATCCAGTTTGGGACTGCCTTAACTGCCATGTCTCAGTGCTAGGGAATTCTGGTAATTGTAGTTTATTGTGGCACCAGAGCTCCCTGAGATTGGTTGAGGGGACTTTCTGACTCACAAAACTACCATTCCCTTAATTCCCTAGCCTTGAGCCAGGGCAGTTAAAGTGGTCTCAGACTGGACTATTTCTGCAGTGTGTTTTGGACATACAGTGGTGCCTCGGGTTACGAAATTAATTCGTTCCGCGGCCGCTTTCGTAACCCGAAAAGCCTTCGTAAGCCGAATTGCCATAGGCGCTAATGGGGAAAAGCCGCGATTCCGTGCGAAAAAGCCGAAAAAAGCACCAAAAGTTTTTTCGTAACCCGAAAAAACATTCGTAACCCGAAACAATAATTCCCTATGGGATTTTTTCGTATCCCGAAAATTTCGTAACCTGGGTATTTCGTATCCCGAGGTACCACTGTATGTGATATTTTTAGATTGTGGCTGACCATGGGTAACTCAAACCATGGAAAGTGAAACTACAGATGAGGATGGACTACTGTACCACATTACACAGAACATTACCTCGTATTTGTTAGTTTGGAGGGGGGGAATAACAAGGTTCCACTTGCAAAGCAGTACAACAGCTGATAACAATGTTATTGTTGAATTTTCTTGTTACTATGGGTGGTCAAAAATGCTTTTGAAGAGCATTTTGAGTGTTTTTGCCCCCAAATGCCCACCCACCTAGCTTCCTTCCATCCATCCATCCATCCATCCATATATTCCCCCCAAAGAATGACATATAAAAATTAGGAAAGCAACAAGTAAAGTTATAAGTAAAAAACGAATCCACAAAACAAAATAATACTTATTAACCAAGGGGGAAGTTATGAAGTAAGTAATAGTAACTAATGATTCCTCACTTCTGCATTCTGCTTATATTTGAGATTCTTAGCTCTTGATAGCAGAAGACTGTCAAACTAATGGAATGTGGCAAAACAAACAGACTTTTGGCCCGAGTGTCAGAAGGGGTTAATAATTGCTCAAGGTCTTCACAGTCCCTAAGCAGCTAGAGATTGATACTGGGTTCTCACAGTCACACTCTACTGTCCCACAATCCAGGAGGAAGGGCAGGAGATGATGATCCTGCTTTTGCCTTGTGGTGGAGAGATCCCTATTTAAGTTTGCCTTGTGAATGCTTTAACATGTGCTGTGATTCTAGGTCAGCTAGTACAAGTTTATCAGGCCTCAGAAAACAAGCTGGCCCAGTTTCTAAAAGCCTGGAGCCAGGCAGTATGAGATCGCATTCAGAAGAATTGGGGGGAGTGCATTTGGTTTTGTTACAGGAGGTCTGAAACAAATAACCAGAGAAGAGGATAGATGGAAAACTGTATTTTAAAAATGAATGAAAAGACATTATGTACTGTTGGATTAATGCGCTGGTTGCATTAGTTCAAGAGTATATGAATGTTCTTGAGTTGTTACTAGTTAATGCTAATATTCAGGGTTCAGCTTCCTGGGAACTTTATGAGATTATCAGTCCCTTGAGTCTCCTGATCCTGCTGATTTTGTTTTCTGTTCTCACAGCCATTTCACTTACTTTTTCCAAATAAGTAAGGAATAATATTAAATAATGACAGAGTGCCTCTGTGCAGCCCTATGAATTAGGCCTCACAGGAAGAAAGGAGGTGAATGGGTGGTGGTGATGATGGTGGTGGTGGTGATGATGATGATGATGATGATGGAGCTGCTCAGGGAGGCAAGTTGTGTGCATTTTTAAGTAAAGTTGTGTTAACTACCCTTAGTCCTTATGAGGAAGGGTGCTGTATAAATCAAATAATTATTTTTCAAGCAATAGATGTGGCTTGCTGCTGCATCCCCTGCATCAGATAAATTGGGTCACAACTCCTTACCAATGACAATTTATTGTAGTCTCTAATAATTGCATCCTGTGTATTATTGTAGGTCAGGGATGGGAACCATGCAGCTCTCTAGACTTTGTGGGACTGCAAACCCGAACATTCCTCACTATTGGCTAAGTTGGCCAGAGTGGCTCATTAACATCTAGAGAGCAGCATGATTCCTACCCTTCTGGTAAATATTAAATTATACAGGGAAAATATTATCTTGTAGATCTTGTGGAGGTCTACAAGGTAAATCTTACAAGGAGGAAAAACAGTATGCAGACAGTCCTGCCTGATTCCAAACGTCAGTTAAGAGTCTAGGAGTAGAATTAAGATCTCCAGTCCACACAGACAGTCCAGAAGAAATAATGGCCAATGGCAGCAGAGGCTGCTGATGGATAATATAGTTACTTCATGGTTCCCTTTGCTTCAAAGAGATCAAAGCTACATTATAAATCACTCACCATGTAATGGTGGAAAGTCCTTTGAGAGAGCAGCTGGTTTGACCAGAATCTTGAAGTATAATTGTTGACACGAGTAAAGCTTCAGATGACAGGTGCTCAGCCCTTGATGGTTCATCATTGTGGTTTTCCTTTACTTGTTGCAGGACTGGTGGCTTTGCTCACTGTGGCCTGAAACCCCAGCTGTAATCTTTGCAAACAACAGTAGGATGGGCAAATTGTAGTCCAAGGTGGTAAGCCAAGTAAAATATGAATCCCACTTTGAGAGATTTGTTTTCCTACTTGAAGACAGCTTTGTTGTGTATTGCAGCTGCCTTGTGTATGTCGTGAGTCAACATACCAATCCTGAGGGGAAAACGACTTTATTTGTGTGCATGTGTGTGTGCATGTGAATATGTGTAAGGCTGATTTAGTTCTGGGTTTTTTTCCTTCCAGGAAGAGGAGCAGTACTCATTCCTCTTAGGGCTCTAGGTCAATTTTGGGTTGTCATGGAAGACATTTGACCATCTATGATTTGGCAGAGGCCAACGTTTGTCAAATAGTTCCTTGATGTCACTGTATAGGTAGCAACTTATATTGTTCATTTTGTTATAGTGGGGGTAAGCAACCTGATGCCCTCCAGAAATCTTGGATATCTCCCATAAACCACACCTAATGTCTGTGGCAAGGAACTATGGGAGTAACTCAGAATCTCTGGAGGGCAACCATTTGCCTATCCTTGTACTAAGGTGTTTGTTGCAAAGACAGGAGTGAGATTACTGGCCTCCAGCCTTGAGTAAGCATAAGCAAAACTACAAATGCATGATTAAAGCTTCTCCCGCTGCACATCTATGTATTACTGAAGGCATCTCTGTTAAGACTGGAGTAGAGTGGAAGCTGTTCCTTCTTCCCCTAGTATGAAAGGGTAGCCAGAACATGCCTGGTATTGCACAGCCTGGGGAAAAGAAGTAGAGGCTACCCCATCCAATCTACTGGAACAAGGGCATCAGTTAAATAATGAGCTCTACCAACCTACAATTTGGCTCTGACTCTCCTAATACTTTATTAAAATAGATTTAAACAAGTTATAATATTAAAGCACAGTTCAATTAGAGGTGTTTAAAAGCAACTGTATTTTAAATCTGATTAATTCTATTTAGTAGTAGGTACAATTTCTGTTTAAATTTCTTTTATAGTGAGGTAGGAGAGCAAACAACAACAACAAACTTCAAGAAATCATTTTGGATAACTTCTGTGCCATTTTATTCCCAGTTCTCTAATAGTCACAGACCTAAATTCAGTTGCTAGTCCCAGTCATTTACTGAACGATAAACCAACAGTCATGTATATGCCATTAATCCAGTGGGTCTTCTGTAGTTTGCACTGCTAATTGGGTTTAGGTTGTAGAGTCCAGAAGACAGGGGACATGGATGTTTTCATTCCACCTTGCACTTTTGTAGGAGTTGAGATCCATATAGCTAAAGTGATGTGTTTATACATAAGATTAGGTAATCCAATCCAGTTTATTCCATCCAAGTCTTACTTTCATGGTGCCCTGACTGAGACTACACCAATGAAATTTTTGTCCCAAAATGATGTGTTGGCAGTGACATTTTAAAAGGAGGGACACTTCAATGAAATGGAAAGTAAACTACAGCAGTAAATTTATCATAAATCTAGTCTAGCAAGTGGAATATACAAATTTGGAGATGCATTAATTAAATGTGATAGTTTGCTTATTTATTTTCTTTTTTATTGAAAGCTAGACAATTCAACATATAGTAACACAACAAACAATAGTAATCATTTATTATAATAGCAAACCATCTAATAAAATGAAATAACATTAAACATGAAGGTACCAGTGCCTGGCATAAAACATCTAGGGGTAGCCGTGTTGGCCATATAGCAAATCCTATAACATCCAAACAATGACACCTTTATTGGGCCAACCAAAATGCACAATTACATGTTGCAAGCTTTTGAAGTTATACTGGCTCCTTCATCAGGCAAACAGGAGAAAGAAAATTGAAGATATTAGTCATAAGCCTTCATTTTCTGTGTCTGGTCATAGTTAGAAGCCTGTGACTTCACAAAGAAAGGGGACATGTTGGATTCCAAGAAAACATCTTCCTTGAATTGCAAATGGACACTAAATCTCCTTGACTTTGAAAATCTCCCAGTGACCACATGGCCAAAGGGAGAGGTGCCAGCCCGCAGATAGCCCTCCCTACCATCTGAACTAAGACCAGAAACAGAAAATGCAGGCCTATCACTAACATCTTCAATTTCTTTATCCTGTTTGCCTGATGGAGAAGCTAGTGTGACTTTGAAAGCTTGCAACATGTAATTGTGCATTTTGGTTGGCCCCATAAAGGTATCATTGTTTGGATGTTATAGGATTTGGCATAAAACATGTACAAGAGAAGATTCATCAAGCAGCTACATAAGATGAGGCTTTCATGATGGAGAATCATTGGTATTATAATAGACAATAAACAGATACCAAATTTATTTAAAGGTTGTGTCTTGCATGACCCCTTTTATTAATTTTATTTGATGTGTTAACTTATCAGATAACATTATACACCAAACCTTGTCAAGCCAGTTTTATTTATTAATTAATGAGCACAAGGCAGGATGCAGAATTTGTGCCAGTTGTCTTTTGCAGGCACATAATTTTGCATACAATAATAATAATAATAATAATAATAATAATAATAATAATAATTTTTAACTTATATTTCCCGCTTCTCCCTTTGTATCGAAGCGGGATTACAGCAATAAAAACATTATAAAATACATAGACAATACAAAATACATCAATCAGAAATAAAAAGAGAAGAGTTGTTACAGTATTGCTCGCGGTCGTAAAAATTGAGTCATCATATTTAGATGTTCAAAATCAGATTAGAGGAGATCCGTTGGATAGGCCCACCAGAAGAGATCCGTCTTCAATGCCCTCTTGAAGGCTTCCAAAGAAGGTGTAAGACGGATCTCTTCCAGTAAGTTGTTCCATAGTCTAGGGGCCATTGCAGAAAATGTTTTACAAGAGGTGGTTTTCAACCTGGTTTTGGGGTGTTCTAATATTTTTGTGCCAGATGTCCTGAGAGTGCGGGGCAGATTATGTAGGGAGAAGCGTTCCTTTAAGTAACTCGGGCCCAGGCCATGTAGGGCTTTATAGGTAATAACTGACACTTGTTCATGCAGTAATCATCCTGCCATGTGTAGCTGACTCACACAGAATATCAGAATATAGCACAGTGGATATATCATTCAGTGATATATCCTGTGAAACAAGGTGGGAGGCTCACAGTCAAACAATCATTTAAATCACCAGGATAGCTTTGAACCATAATAGAATTATATTTTATGGCTTACTGACATAATATACTGTAAACAAAATTGAAATAATATGTTCTATTAGTCTCAAGGTACAGAATCAAGAAGAAATTTAGAAATGCGTCCTTAAAAATCATATTAACTTTTTAAGAAAGTCATGCAAGATTGTTGGGCTGAATAAGATGGTATCGGGTTGTTGAACTTAATTGCTAGACCACTCTCCCTCAAGATCAAGATCAAAACACAGTGTATTGAAGATTAGTTTGCAATGGTGCTTTTGACATCCTTTCTTTTTGTTGCAAAGCAGCACCACATATGAAATTTGAAAAGCCTCTGGGAGTGTCATTCTATGTTAGTTCCATCCAGAAGTTGGAATAGTCCATTAGCCATCTGAATACAGCCCCAGTTGGTTGGAGGTGAGGGAGGAAGGACAGGACTTGGAAAGCATAGAGAGCCTTCTTTACCTGCTGCTCATATAGGTTGAGTCAAAATTATCTCTAGAAAAAACTGTAATACTTCCACATCCAAAATTGTCCACATGGGTGGCTGAGATAGTGGTCCCTTTTGTTTCTGATGGTTCAATGTACCCAAATTTGTTTCATGCACAAAATTATTTAAAATATTATTTATACAATTACCTTTAGGCTATGTGTACAAGGTGTATATGAAACAAAAATGAATTTCATGTTTAGATATCCCAACTCAAAGATATCTTATAATGTATATGCAAATATCCCAAAATCGGAAAAAAGTCTGAAAAATCCAAAATAATAAATAAATCAATAAAATTTTTATTTCTATCCCGCTTTTTGCCAGGCAATCAAAGCGGCGTACAACAGGTTAAACTACATCCATATATACATAATACCCCCCTTAAAACAAGATTAAACAATGTAAGATTAAAAACTAAGAGCTAAATAAAAATCATCATAGGCAGAGTTCGCTGGATGGGAAGTCTTATTTGTGGCCAAGCATTTTATTCCGGGAAGGCTTGCCGGAAGAGATCCATCTTAATGGCTTTTTAAAAGCTCTCTAGATTGGTAATTTGACGGATCTCGTCCAGCAGGCCATTCCATAAATTGGGAGCGGCTGCAGAGAATGTCCTCTGGGAGGTCACCATCAACCTGGTCTTTAAGGGCTGTAATAAATTCCTCCCAGAGGACCTGAGTGTACGGGGCGGATTATATAGAAGCAGGCTATCTCTTAGATAGGTTGGGCCCAAGCCACGTAGGGCTTTAAAGGTGATAACCAACACCTTGTACTGTGCCCGGAAACCAATTGGCAGCCAGTGGAGTGACTTCAGTATTGGTGTTATATGGTCACTCCTTGCCGTTCCTGTGACCAACCTGGCTGCTATATTCTGTACTAACTGGAGTTTCCAGACTAGGCACAAGGGTAGCCCCATGTAGAGCGCATTGCAAAAATCAAGTCTTGAGGTTACCAGCACATGTACTACAGCTTCGAGGTCACCCTGTTCCAGGAAAGGGCGCAGCTGGCGTATCAGCCGAAGCTGATAGCAGGCGCTCCTGATCGTCGCGTTCACCTGATTCCTCATCTGAAGCGACGGATCAAGAAGCACCCCCAGACTGTGAACATAGTCCTTCGAGGAGAGTGTGAGCCCCTCTAGGACTGGAGGTTGCAGCCCAATCCCTGGCTTGGGGGCCCCTACCGTAAGTACCTCCGTTTTGTCTGGATTCAACTTGAGCTTGTTTTCTCTCATCCAATCCATTACTGCCTGAAGACACTGCTTGAGGGGACAGATACCATCTGTCATTGTTGCTGATGACCGGGACATGGAGAAATATATTTGGGTGTCATCAGCATATTGATAACACCCAGCCCCATATCCATGGATGATTTCTCCCATCATATAGATGTTAAATAGTATCGGGGACAGGATGGCGCCTTGAGGAACACCACAATTAAGCTCTATTTTTGAAGAGCGACTGTCCCTGAGCATCACCCTCTGGAACCTGCCCGAGAGGAAGGAGCGGAACCACTGCAAAACACTTCCAGTCCCAAGCATTTCAGATGAGAGAGGTGTGTGTTGGTGGAATTTATGTCTTTGCAAACAACTTTGTCAGGATTGATTGAACCTGGTGGGATGAATCTCATGATTGGAATGTGGAAATAGAGGGGTATAACCTTTTTAAGAAAAATAGGCCAAACAAGAAAGGAGGAGGAATAGCACTATATGTCAGAGATATTTACACCAGTGAAGAGATCCAGGACATCAATCATGGAAGCCAGGTGGAGAGCATCTGGATAAAAATTAAAGGGGAGGGAAACAACAAGGATGTTACGGTGGGAGTCTACTACAGACCCCCAAGTCAGACTGAGGAATTGGATGATATCTTTCTAGAACAGATAACCACACAGTCAGAAAAGAGAGATGTAGTAGTGATGGGCGACTTCAACTATCCTGATATTTGCTGGAAGTCAAACTCAGCAAAATCCTCAAGGTCTAGCAAATTCCTCACTTGCCTGAAAGACAGTTTCATGGTCCAAAAGGTCAAAGAGGCAACAAGGGGGTCAGCTGTTTTAGATCTGATCCTAACCAAAAAGGATGACTTGGTTAATGGGGTGCAAGTAGTGGGATCATTAGGTAGAAGTGACCATGTTCTCCTGGAGTTTGTTATACAATGGAAAGGAGAAGCCAGGCATAATCAGACACACATCCTAGATTTTAGGAGAGCGGATTTCAGTAAACTTAGAAAAGTATTGAGGGCAATTCCATGGTCAGAAATACTAAAAGATAAAGGAGTTCAGGACGGATGGGACTTTCTCAAAAGGGAGATACTGAAGGCACAATTTCAAACAGTTCCAGTGAGAAAGAAAAACGGGAGGTGTCTCAAGAAACCAGGATGGATGACTAAGGAACTTTCAACCGAGATGAGTTTGAAACGGAACATGTATAAGAAATGGAAAAAGGGGGAAATCACAAAAAAGGAATTCAAAGAAATAGCAGGCATTTGTAGGGGTAAAGTCAGAAAAGCTAAAGCGCAGAACGAACTCAGGCTTGCTAGAGAGGTTAAGAACAATAAAAAGGGCTTTTTTGGATATGTCCGCAGCAAAAGGAAGAAGAAGGAAACAGTAGGGCCACTTCGTGGAGAAGATGGCAAAATGCTAACAGAAGACAGAGAAAAGGCAGAATTACTCAACACCTTCTTTGCCTCAGTCTTCTCAGAAAAGGCAAAGGGTGCTCAACCTGAGGATAATGGAGCAGAGGACAGGATAGGGGCATTTCAGTACAGAATAAGTAAAGAGATAGTAGAGGAACACCTTATTAATCTAAATGAATTTAAGTCTCCGGGACCAGATGAACTCCATCCAAGGGTATTAAAAGAACTGGCAAATGTAATATCGGAGCCATTGGCAATAATCTTTGAAAACTCCTGGAAAACTGGAGAGATCCCAGCAGACTGGAGGAGGGCAAACGTTGTCCCCATCTTCAAAAAGGGGAAAAAAGAGGATCCCAACAATTATCATCCAGTTAGTCTGACATCAGTACTAGGAAAGATTCTGGAGCAGATAATTAAAAAGAGAGTCTGTGAACATCTAGAAGGCAATGCCATAATCACAAAAAGTCAACTTGGGTTTCAGAGAAAGAAGTCATGCCAGACAAACCTAATCTCTTTCTTTGATAAAATTACCAGCTTGGTAGATGAAGGGAATGCTGTGGATATAGTATATCTTGATTTCAGTAAGGCCTTTGACAAGGTTCCCCATGACATTCTTGCAAACAAGCTTGTAAAATGTGGGCTAGACAAAGGAACTGTTACATGGATCTGTAATTGGTTGACCGGCCGAACCCAAAGGGTGCTCAACAATGGCTCCTTTTCATCCTGGAGAGAAGTGACCAGTGGGGTCCCACAGGGCTCTGTCCTGGGCCCAGTGCTATTCAACGTCTTTATCAATGACCTGGATGACAGAATTGGGAGCATACTTATCAAATTTGCAGATGACACCAAATTAGGGGGAATAGCTAATACCCCAGAGGACAGGATCAAGATTCAAAATGACCTGAATAGACTAGAAAGGTGGGCCAAAGCTAACAAAATGAAATTCAACACGGAGAAATGTAAGGTATTGCACTTAGGGCGGAAAAATAAAATGAACAGATATAGGATGGGTGACACCTGGCTGAATGAAACTACGTGTGAAAGGGATCTAGGAGTCCAAGTAGACCACAAGTTAAACATGAGTGAACAGTGTGATGCGGCAGCTAAAAAGGCCAATGCTATTTTAGGCTGCATCAATAGAAGTATAGTGTCTAGATCAAGAGAAGTAATAGTGCCACTGTATTCTGCTTTGGTCAGGCCCCACCATCAAGTCACACTCTCTCAGCCCCAGAAGACCCCCGCCAGAAGCTCCCCTTGAGGGAGGTGGCCATAAGTCAAACACAACAGGCACAGACACGAAGGCACACAAACCCCACCGAGAATGATGTCCTACTTTCCCCGGACACACCCTCCATTTCCGAACAATGAGCGGTTCCAAAGGCCCTCTATATTTGAAGGGATGTCATATTGAAGAGGGAGCAAGCTTGTTTTCTGCTGCTCCAGAGAACAGGACCCGGAACAATGGATGCAAGCTGCAGGAAAAGAGATTCCACCTGAACATTAGGAGGAACTTCCTGACAGTAAGGGCTGTTCGACAGTGGAATGCACTCCCTCGGAGGGTGATAGAGTCTCCTTCCTTGAAGGTCTTTAAACAGAGGCTGGATGGCCATCTGTCAGGGATGCTTTGATTTGGATTTCCTGCATGGCAGGGGGTTGGACTGGATGGCCCTAGTGGTCTCTTCCAACTCTATGATTCTATGATTCTATGATTTATCACTTATGAGCTGTTTTGCCTCTGATTCCAGGAAGGATTGCCATCCATTTTTTTAAAGTGTAGAATTTTTGTAGTGGAATTTTCCTTACTGTAAATTAAATATACCTGGAATATTAGGTAAATGTTGGGTAAACTTATTTTTAATCTACTTATAAGCATATGAACATAGCATACAGATTTGAGATGGCCTATGCTTGTCACAGCAGAGAATGTGTATTCTGGTTGGTTTGTTAGTTTTAGACCTAATTAGTTTAATGGTATCACACAATAATAAATAAAAAAATAAATAAACTTTTATAACAACAACAAACAGAAAATAAAAGGGTTTATGAGTGTGATTAGTGTTCCAGTACAAAAGCTAAGGTGAATAAGGTGAATAAATTGTTTAGTGAATTGTTCTCATTTATAGACCTGTTTCATTAATATTCTTAAAAGTTATGCTATCTAATTAAAATTTATAAAGAAGTTAATTTCATGGTTTTTGATAATGTGTTTATGTAATTAGCATTAAGTATCAACCAGTTGGTAATTAGAGTATTTATTTTCTTAAACTAAGACTATAGGATGGGTGACACCTGGCTGAATGAAACTACGTGTGAAAGGGATCTAGGAGTCCAAGTAGACCACAAGTTGAACATGAATGAACAGTGTGATGCGGCAGCTAAAAAGGCCAATGCAATTTTAGGCTGCATCAATAAAAGTATAGTGTCTAGATCAAGAGAAGTAATAGTGCCACTGTATTCTGCTTTGGTCAGGCCCCACCTAGAATATTGTGTCCAGTTCTGGGTGCCACAATTCAGAAAGGACATTGAGAAACTGGAGCGTGTCCAAAGGAGGGCAACTAAAATGGTAAAAGGTCTGGAAACCTTGCCCTATGAGGAACGACTTAGGGAGCTGGGGATGTTTAGCCTGGAGAAAAGAAGGTTAAGAGGTGATATGATAGCCCTGTTTAAATATTTGAAAGGATGTCATGTTGAGGAGGGAGCAAGCTTGTTTTCTGCTGCTCCAGAGAACAGGACCCGGAACAATGGATGTAAGCTACAGGAAAAGAGATTCCACCTGAACATTAGGAGGAACTTCCTGACAGTAAGGGCTGTTCGACAGTGGAATGCACTCCCTCGGAGGTTGATAGAGTCTCCTTCCTTGGAGGTCTTTAAACAGAGGCTGGATGGCCATCTGTCAGGGATGCTTTGATTTGGATTTCCTGCATGGCAGGGGGTTGGACTGGATGGCCCTTGTGGTCTCTTCCAACTCTACGATTCTATGATTCTATGACTAACAGCAATAAAATACCATTCTAATAAACTCAATTCTTTAAATGGGAAGACCTGAAAATGCTGATCATTATCTGAATGCTTGATTGATCAAATGTGGCCTGCTAACCAAATCTCTTTTGACTTATCAAATGATGAGCATAGGTCAACTCTGCTGCTTCTTCATCCCCATACCATATATCTTTTGAAATTAAAAACAAAACAAAACAAAAAAACTCAACATATTCCCTGAAGATTGATGTAAACCTGAAGTAGGACTACACATTTGTTGCTGAATCAGATTCCTTGCACATATCTGTTCTGCATCACTGGGTATTTAAGGAAAATGTTGTAATAATGTCCATGGCTTAATTCATATGTGAGGTTTGGTAATTTACACCCAAACTCAGGAGCATTTGGGAATTTAGCAGCAGGCAGAACACTAAAGTGAGGACTTATTTGTTCTTCCCCAACCCATAGTGGACTTGAAAGTGGATGGTACAGAAAAGGTATGTGTCAGGTAGTATTTCCAGATGGGGAAACTGCTTGACTGGCAGGAGGTTTATGAAGCCCATCTGAAATGGCATTCTCTTGACCTTTTAACAATTAAGGGTGGCTGAGAAATTCTCAGCCAACATCAAAACCATTTTCTGTTCCACTTCAGCTGAGAACCTGTCAGTATCCACTTCTGTATAACGTGTTCCAGGGAATCTAGATTTTACTAATATTAGCTCATAAGGAGCTCCATAATGTATGTGTGAAACCAGTCATCTTCTCCTAGAAAAGGAGATATGGATGGCTGTTGTTCTTCTATTGGTACAGTTAGCCTTCCTTATCCATGAATTATTTATCAACAGATTCAAGCATCCACTGCTAGAAAATATTTTAAAAATATATAAATACCCAAAAACAACCCTTGATTTTACCATTTTATATAAGGCATTTTTATGTAATGGTCTTTTACTATGCCATTGTGTTTACGATGACTTGAACATCCATGGATTTTGGTATCCATGAGGGCTTCTGGAACCAAACCCTAGGGCCTAGCAGATACCAAGGGCCTACTATATTGGCTTGATTTTGATCATTTTGGCTCCCCTCAGTACTGTCATTATGTTACAATTCTTTTTTCCCAAGATATAAAGAGGAAGTGTGCATATACACTTTCATCTGGTCTGAAGTAAAGCCAAGAAAATGCATGCTTGGATGAAAGCCATCTTCTCCATCTAATTATGGGGAATTTTTTGGGGGTTCTGAAATAATTTGCAAACCCTCATCTAACCTTATATTAGACTCATCTAGAAGCAGACTGGGATGTTATAAATTTATAGTGGGAATGAACTGAAGGTTAGCTTGCTGTGAAATTCTGTGTGAAGCAAGGTACAGTATGTGTATTTGAAGCCTGGATTTTATTAGAAATTTATTTTAAATTTCTCAGTTCATTTATGAATCCTGAAAGACACTGAAATGGGGCTTCTCCATTATGAAAAGTAAATGTCCTTCCTTTTGGTCACCAGCATGTGAATTTGGCATGTGAAAGAGCCAGTGTGTAATGGTTTGAGTGTTGGACTATGACTCTGGAGAGCAAGGTTTCCTTCTCAGCTTGGCCATGAAAACCCATCGGGTGACCTTGGGCAAGTCATACCCTCTCAGCCTCAGAGGATGGCAATGGCAAACCTCCTCTGTACAGATATTGCCAAGAAAACCCCATGATAGGTTTGCCTTAGGGATGCCAAAAGTTGGAAATGATTTGAAGGCACACAACAACAACAAAGGGAGGCAATATCTTCACCATGACCTTTGGTTGCTTTGGAGACAGACCTAGTCCTCACCTTTTAAATCTGGCATGTTTTGATTTGGAAATGATGTTCCTGAGCCCTTGATGGAGAGAGGGTTTTTTAAATTGATGGGAAACATTACTTTTCTACTTCAGTAATGATGGTCACAGTCCTTAACAGAAAGGTTTATACCACTGAAGGGCTGTGCAGTTTTACTGTCCAGTAAAAATAATTAAACAAAGGCAATAACTGAAACAGGTTCCAAGGTGACTGATACAAAACAAAAGGATGTTTTCTTTTGGCAAGGAAAAGCAGTAAGAGGAAAACAGTGAACAAGACATCTACCTTAGAGTCTTCACTCGAAACAGGTTTCTGCAACAAGTAATAAAGCAGTCAACTTGTATTTAGAATTACCACCAAAAATTTGCAGGGGGAAAGAAAGAACAGATACAGATCTGCTAAAAATAATTCTGCTAATTTTGATTTTGGAGACAGCATTTTCCTATATCTATGTCTATAGCATGATAGGCAAATTTTCTGGCACAATGTCAATTTAGGCAAAGCATAGTCTATATGTTACATGCAGACCCCATGACCATTTTCAGGCCCAGGAAAGCTCTCATTAACCCCCCCTCCTAAAAAAAAAACCCCAACACCCTTGACATCCGGTTTACTTAAGAAAAGTGTTTCCTGGGGCTAAAACAGTCTGTGGAGGAAGAGGACAAAAAGATGATGAAATTGTTCCCAGAGACTGAGGGGGCATTTTGATATATTTGAAATATATTTGAAACCCTGGAAGTACACTATCAGTCAGAGCAGAAAGGGAGTCTTTTCACATAATTAAAACAATGTATTTCACTTTGACTGCCACGGCATCAACCTAAGGAATCCTGAGGTTTGGCAAGTGAGGGAGGGGTCTTTAGGGTCCTCAGCCAAAGAGCTCCTCTGGTGCCCCTGAACAAAGTCCAGAATCCCACAGATACAGCCATGGCAAAGTTAAAATAGAATCGTTGTGCGATGTGAAAGGGGCCAGCACTGAATTTGATGGCCAAAGAGTTTGACATGGTATGAGGCAGCTTATAAGGTAATTAGAAAGAGAGCACCTTCAGTCTCGCATCTGTGATCATTTGAAAATGCTTCCATGTTCTCCAGTAGCCTTGGCTAGTGCTTAGCATAATGCTGCTTGTAGGTGTTATTTGTTCAGGAGAGGGATTGATAAAACTGCTCCTATGCAGCTGTTATAGATAGGCTGAGAAAGGTTCCTTCACTCCTGAATGTAAAAACCCCTTTCATGAAGCCCAAGTTATTATCAGACTGGATGAACACGGATCCCTTAAGCAATTTAGTTTCTATACAGGCACATTAACTGTTTGCCAAGCACATAGCATGTTGATGATCATATATTGTATGGTGCCACAGGTTTTGGAAGCACTTGGACAAATATCAGCTGCATCTCATCCCACAGAGTTTTGCTGAATAGTTGTGTGGTTTGTACTAAGAATAAACTCATTTGTGTGTTTTGGAGTTTTGAAGTTGCACACAAAGAGTAGAACTTTCAGGCTTGCTCCTCTCTAGTGTCACTTTTCTCATGTGCAAAGTGACAAGACTGAAGAGACATTCCTGTTTTTTCCAGAGTGAAACTACAAGCTGCTGATTAATGGGGTCAATAATTTATTTAATGTATTTGCATCCCATCTTTCTTCCATGCAATCCATCATGACAGTTATACAGTAGGTTTCACAAGCAGTCCCTCATCTGAGCATTAACCATGCTTAGACCTTCTCAGCTTAATCAAACTTGCTGTCCCTTTTGTCACTGAGTAGAGAGCCTCTGCAGAACCTCAGAGCTCAAGTTTCTGCCCCCATGCACATCATGGCAACTTTTCCTAGCAAGGAGAAGAATATAGTGTGGTGCATAATGACTTAAGTTCTTGTTTGCTGATGGACCCAGCATTTTTAAAGTTCAGCATCTGCTTTGGTTTAATGCTCTGTAAATAACCTTTTGCTCATTGTTGTGTCAATCCTCCTAGAGGGAGACAATAATTTGAACATTAGGGTGTCAGTAAGGCATTGATTAAGTCAGAAAAGGTTTGGAGCAATGTGGTTGATATATGTCAGGTAGCTGCTTTGGGTGTATCAAGTATCAAATACATTCTTCACAAGTGGAGACTTGAATATGAGCCAAAAATAGTTGGCAGTATTTCTGCCTTACCGGACATTCTGTGCTCTTCTTGCAGTAGAGGTTTTCTATCTATAAAATTGTTACCACTTGGATACATGGATTGATATTGGGGGAAGTGACAGTCCAGTATCTGGAGGGCCAAACAATCCTCACAGAATCTAATCTCACTAGCTCTTAGTTTTTTGCATTAACAAATGAGCATGGTGCCTGAAATACATGCATGCCTTTGGAAACTATCAAGTAGTATTTTTCAGCGAACACACTTTTAGTATCTTATTATGGCAGCTTAAGTTCCAAAATGGAGAGTTCCAAGAGATTAAATGTGCTTTGGTCTACATTTTTTAAAATTGATTCCTGTCCCTCCTTTCTCCTGAAACTGGGAATCAAGGTGGCTCAAAAACAGGGACAGAAGGAGACATAGTACTGTGTTGGTACAGAATTAAAGGAATTATAATATTGAACACAGTTGAAATGTAATACCTTTTAAGGGAAAAAAACATTACTTCTTTTTGTGCATTGTAAGCACTCTCTTTGTGAGAGAGGTCTTGAGGTTTAAAATGTTTTTAATGGTTTGAGAAGTTGAAGTATAGTGGGCCCTTGGTATCCTCTAGCATTTGGTTTCAGGACCCTCTGTGGATACCAAAATCCGTGAATGCTCAAGTCCCTTTATATACAATGGTATAGGAAAATGGTGTCCCTTATATAAAATGGCAAATGCTTTTTGGAATTTATATTTTTAAAAATATTTTCAAGCCATGGATGCGTCAACCTGTGGATAAAGAATCGATGGATATGGAGCGCCACCTGTAATTATATGAGCAGATGGGAGTGAAGAGCAGTGATTTTTATGAATTTTGAAGAGCCTCTATAAAAATAAGTGCATAGATTTGCTATGTATTCATGGCAATTCTATCAGGGTTTCTTTCTCTGATATGGAGAGTATTGCTGTTCCTTTTGCAGAGTAGAAGAATGGCATTTTCAACCAGACTTGTGCAGTGCACCTCCCTTCTTGGACTTTGTGTGATTCCACCATTAGCAGTTCTTTTTAAAAGCGTTGGAGGTTTTCTTTTGAAAAATTCAGTCTGCCTTTCATTAAATGCTGCCCTGCAGATATTTAGTACTACTCATTTGATAGGCAATATGTATCCATTTTAAAAGTGATGCTTTTATATTTATATTGTCTTTTTTACATGTTGTTTTATTTCTTGCCTCTAGAAGCCCCAAAAGGTAGTCTAGGAGTCTGCTCACAGAATAAACACATATTGTACTTACAGACATAAAATCAAGGACTTCTGGGTTTGTTCTCCAAACATGAATTTCCTCTTGAGAAAAAAGGAGGAAAGTCTAGTTCTTTAAATAGAGAATATTTGAACATGACTGTAGAAAGGTATGTACTCTTGTGAATATAACTAGCGAAGAATATGATCACTGTCTGATCCTGGTCGTCCATTTTATGTACCCAGATACCATAGCTCAGACACAAACATCAGCTTAAGTGTCAAAATAAAAGACAAAAGTAAGACGGATAGGGAAACCTGCTGTGACCCGAGTTGGAAAAATTACTTCTTTGGACTGCAGTTCCCAGAATTCAGGCAGGTTGGGGGTTGTAGTCCAAATAATAACTTTCCCATGTGCTGCTCCTGACAGCCTCTCCAGAGCTTGTTATCAGTCAGTCATCTTTTATTTTGGAAGAGATGTGACTTTTATCCCAATTCATAGCATTGTTGTATCCTACCTGCTAATTAATGGAAAAGCTTTCTGTAGCAATCAGTGGTAGAGATAGAGTGAAGGAAATGTGGGGTGACTAGCAACTTGAATAGTAATTGCTCTTCTGTTCCTTATATAGCAGTCACTGGCCTCACCCTCCCTGATGCAAAGTAGGCCAGGTGTTTGCATGTTTGTAGCCTTCTCCTGGCCTCTGGTCTTTGAGGTCTTTTCTAGTGTTATCATGGTGGAACAAGAAATACTGACAAAACTGCAGAAGGACCAACTGCAGGGATCAGGCAATGTTATCCTGCTTATTCTACCACCATCACATATTTTTTAGAATTACCTTTCTGCAGGGCAGATTGTGCTATGTAATTCTACTTCACAGTCTTTTATGAGTGTCAGGGCGTATGCCAAGCTCCACTCCCAAAATGCAGGATAGATTTCTGAAGCTGTATTGAGCGTGTACCAGGTTCTGTGCTCAGGATTTCCAAAGGGGCGCATGTGGTAAGTGGGAAGAAAGTTGCATCAGTTCAAAGCCCTCCATTTTAAATGTACGTTAAATTATCAAGATTTGTGATGGGATTTAAGTCTTTAAGAAAAAGACAGAGGGTTAAGGCAATAAGGGAAAGGGGAAAAATGCTTTGAAGCAAACAGTCTGTACCAAAAGAGTAGCCACAGATTGGCTGGCAGGACAAGGACAGCCTTTTGTTTTTATTTTTTGCTTTTGGGCAGTTTTTTTATTGCAGTATTGAGAATGGTGGTTTGCTTTGGAAGCACTGCACTGCAGCAGGAAAAGGTTGATTCTTCTTGACTGTTCAAGGCCTTAGAGACTAAACTAGTGGTTGGTTAAAAAGAAGAAGAGGGGGCTATGTGCCTCTTTATGGGGTGTGTTCCCCCCCCCCGTCTTGTTCTTCCCTTGCTTCTGTGAGTACTCTTCCTTGCCATGGTCTCCCTCTCTCTTGTGCCTGGCACGGGTGATTAGATTTTGGATGATGACAATACAAATTCCTGTCAGAGCAAATTAAGAGAAATTAATACTCGAGGTTTGAAATGGCTCAGATCTCTGGAATTGTTCAGAGCACAATTTATGAGTCATGCCATCCTGCCTTTCCCTAGCTATTCGGGAAGCAATGAGCTGAAAAGCCCTGGGTGCTGGAGTGAGGAAAGGATTGCTTGCTCTTTGCATTTCACTGAGCCTGCTGTGTTTTTAGAAAAGGCCTTTGGATGTGTGAAATATGTAGGACTTGCTGATTGTGAAAGGAGCTAATTTTTAAGTATTGAACATACATCCTGCCTCCATTAAAGTGTAAAGATGGAAAAGATCTCTCTTAAAGCTGCATTCACACACCTCCTGAATCCTTCCTGGGTTAATCATGGAAGGAATGTTGTGCACAACTGCATATATGTTTGCAAAGCAAGTAGAAATCTGAATGAACTTTCTAGACATTGTTTTTTAAAATATGTTTGAAATCTCAGCTGTTTTCTAGATTTCTGATCTGTAGGGTTGGATGAAAAATATAATGATCATCAAATCTGAATGAAGGCAATTTGGTTAACAGCTGTGCTTCCATTGTTTTATTATTGTATGCCTTCAAGTCATTTTCAGTTAATGGTGACCTTAAGGCAACCCTACCACAGGGTTTTCTTGACAGGATTTATTTGGAGAGGAGGTGCCTTTGTTTTCCTCTGTGGCTGAGACAGTATGAATTGCCCAAGGTCACCCAGTGGGTTTCCATGGTTGGGTGGAGATTTGAACCCTGGGCTCCAGAGCCCTAGTCCAACAATCAAACCACTATATCACATTGTTTGCATTATTTTCTTGCCCATAAAAATTCTAGTGGCCTATATGTGGAATTGAACAAAATATGTGAATCATAGCAACTTTCAGCTCCAATTGTTTTGGGTCCTTAACTCCCATAATCTTTTGCCAGTGGTGAGGAATTAGAAAGCCACATTCGAAGAACATCTGCAGGACCACACTTGCTCACCCCTGATTTACAACATTATTTACTTCATGGGGCCCTTTCACACATAGTTACAGCACTATGATTCCACTTTAACAGCCAAGGCTCATTCTTGTAGAATTTTAGGAGATTGTTGTATGCCCCAAATAAAGGATCCTTTCCCCAATGGGATAAAGTCATGTTACAGGTTACTATCAGGTGTTATCTCATTCTAAAATGCCAACTCTGTCACCAGGCGACTACAACCCGCAGGTAGCCTGTCTCCCAGTTGCACCTAGCCTACTGATTTTCAAGAATGGAAAGCTTACGTACTGGAAAGTCAAAGGGCTAAGTGCGGCTGGGAGATGGGTTTTAGTTGCCCGGTGACTATGTGTTAGCATGGGATAAAATCCAATAGTAACCTGTAATGTGACCTTATCTCATTGGGGGAAGGACGCTTTATTTGGGCATGCAATAATCTCCCTAGTGTTAGTACAGTAGTTTGGTCAGAGACATTAAAGGAGCTCTCTGTTGACAATACTCGCGCAAGCTGCAAATTCCAGGATTCTACAGGCTGCTGGCATGGTAGTTAAAGTGGAATCATAGCGCTATAGATGAAAAAGGGGCCCTGGTATGAATAGCTGTGCTGGAATTATAGGAAGTTAACATTGTGGAATAGTTTTCAGTATTCTTCAACATTAGGCTTTTAATAGTACACAAGTGGAAGTACCCAGCTACACATGGATCAGAATAATCTTTACTCTGATGCAGTGAAGTCCTTAGGTGGAGTTATTCAGTAGTCAAAGAGCTGAACACATTGTGTCCATCCCATCTGAATGAAGCCATGTTTACTAGGACCACTAAGGACACCCACTCCCATGGTGCACTCCTACAGCTTCCTCAGAAAGGGGCTTGCCTAGTCCAGACCTGCGTGAGAGGAGGTGGCCTATAATACTTGGACTCCTTTCACCAGTTTTAATCTGTATTGACTACAAAGCTATTTGCTGGTTATGTAAGTGCACTTCCTAACACGAGGACGTGTTAAAATTAATTGAAATTTGTCAGAGTGTTTTAATCACCAAATAGCACACAGGTACATGTCCCTGGGGCCCTCTGTGTGCATGAGGTGTTTGAGTTTCACAGTCTTGGCGCTAGGATACCCACAGCCAGACAGGCAGCCACATATTTTTTTTTATTATTGCTGATAAAGAACAAAAGACTCACAAGTAGAATGGGGAATCTTGTGATTACCTGGTTTACATGGGAGGTGTAGTCCAGTTTTTGCTGGTCTGCAACTTCCAGCATTCTTCACCATTGGGTATGCTTGCTAGAGCTGCTGGGAGTTGCAACATCTTGAAGGCAACAACATTGGGAAGGCCACCTAATTCCCACCCATGCTCTAGAGGTGCCTTAGAGATCAGCAGATCCATTGAGTTTTTAAGTTCATGTGGAGTAGGGCATACTTCATCAAAAGCATTTAGTGTTATCCTCTGTTATATACATAAGGCATAATAGTTCCAAAGGGCTTGCAAATGCAAGGGTCACAGAAGGACAGGGATGTCCTAAAATTCAAGTTAAGAATAGCATGATCCATTTTCAATAGCAGCCACTGAATAACATGGTTAGAATAACAATTCTAACCATGCTTCTGTGCCATTTCAGTACTGTATTGGGGGAAATAAATCCAGAGTTTTGATTGAGTCCAAATGGACAGAATAACAAGCATAATTCTTCAAGAATCTCACTCCTGGCTCTAAAATCTCCCGGCCATCACCCCAACACTTTATTGGCACTTGGGCCATAGAAATGCCCCCCCTGAGGTACAACCATAGTTAAGAACATTGCGTGATACCCTTTTGACCAACATAGTACCTCAATCCTTCCTGCTGCTTCTTTCCTCTAACATGCATGCACCAGTATTTATTAGAAGAAAGTGTTTGCCATCCCCGCAGGACCTCCAAACAGGACAAATGTAGGACAGCTTTTAAAATGTAGGACCTTTTAAAAAAAATTCTGGCCCAGGAATTAAAAAAAAGGTCCTACATTTAAAACATTGTCCAATGCCTCACGGGGCCTGGAGGACAGTGTCTCGCCAGCCCCAGCGAGGCCTTGGAGGACTCTGCGATCGCGGAGCCGTTGAAGGCTTCGCCGGGGCTTCAGGGCTCCATGATCGCCGGCCCAGGCTTCCTCCCAGGCCGGGAAGGAGGCGGAGCCGGCTCCCATCGTGGCGATCGGCGCGATGGGAGCAGTCTCGCTTCCTCCCCGGCTTAGGAGCAAGCCTGGGCCGGCTCCCAGGCCGGGAAGGAGGCAGAGGCCACTCCCATCGTGGCGATCACCGCAATAGGAGCAGTCTCCGCTTCCTCCCCGGCTTAGGAGCAAGCCTGGGCTGGCTCCCAGGCCAGGAAGAGGCAAGACACGGACCGCTCCCATCGTGGCGATCGCCGCGATGGAGGGACAGTCTCCGCTTCCTCCCAGCTTAGGAGCAAGCCTGGCCGGCTCCCAGGCCGGGAAGGAGGCAGAGGCCGGGCTCCCATCTGGTGATCGCCGTGATGGGGCAGTCTCCGCTTCCTCCCCGCTTTGGGCAGCCTGGGCCGGCTCCCAGGCCGGGAAGGAGCAGGGCCGGCTCCCATCGTGCGATCACTGCAATAGGAGCAGTCTCCGCTTCCTCCCCGGCTTAGGAGCAAGCCTGGGCCTGGCTTCCCTGGCGGGAGGAGGCCAGAGGCCGGCTCCCATCGTGGCGATCGCCGCGATGGGAGCAGTCTCCGCTTCTCCCCGGCTTAGGGGCAAGCCTGGGCGGCTCCCAGGCCAGGAGGAGGCAGAGACGGCTCCCATCGTGGCGATCACCGCGATGGGAGCAGTCTCCGCTTCCTCTCCGGCTTAGGAGCAAGCCTGGGCCTGGCTCCCAGGCGCGGGAAGGAGGCAGAGCCGGCTCCCATCGTGGCGATCACCGCGATGGGAGCAGTCTCCGCTTCCTCCCCAGCTTAGGAGCAAGCCTGGGCCTGGCTCCCAGGACCGGGAAGAAGGCGGAGGCTGCTCTCAACGCGGCGATCGCGCGGGTGGGAAGCAGCTCCTCCTCCTCCCGGTCTGGGAGGAAGCCTCAGCCGGCTCCCAGGCCGGGAGAGGTGGGGGTGCTCCTCATGCGGCGATCGCGCGTGGGAAGCGGCCTTCTCCTCCTCCCTGCTCGCGGAGGCCTTGGAGAACCCCGCGGCCAGACTCCGACCGCAGAGCCACCTCCAGGCCCGCTGGGGCCAGGGAGGGAGCGTCTCCGCGGCTGGGCTCCGACCACGGATAGCGCCCCCCAGGCCTCAGCAAGGCCTGGGGAGCTGCCGAGGGGCTGAGGGTGGCCGAGGTGGGCGGGCCGTCCCGGTTTGGGCGCCAAACGGACCGGGACTGGGATGGCACTGCCCAACCAGGATTGTCCGCCCCCCGGCGGGATATGGCAACCCTATACAAGAAGCCCCCACTACAGGGAAGGACTGGAGGCCTGTGAGAAAGTAGAATTGTGAAAAAGTGAAACCCAGAGATAATTTTTTTAGCCTGCAAATGCATTTTGGCACAATGAAAACTTAAATAACACACTGTTGTGCAAACATTAAATTAACACACTATGGGCCCCAACAGACAGGCCAAAATAAGCTGCTTTTGGGTCACTTGGAGGTATGTTGTTTAAATGACACATGCATCTTAAGAGCCAGAAGCTGCACCACAAGCTGCGTTTCATCCTAGGACTGGGGCATGGCTTTGGCGCGGCTTACGGCTCTTCAGGACGCACGCATCATTTAAACAGCAGACCTCCAAAGTGACCAAAGCAGCTTTCTTTTGGCCTGTCTGTTCAGGCATATATATGTGTGTGTCTGCATGTGTGTGTACATACACTCACAAAATATATGTGTAAGTGGTCCCAAGTGAAACTCATAGGCAAAAAGTGACGAGAAGCGGAACCTCTGTCGAATTAATTGAATTTGGGTGTAATTTGAAAGCATTGAAAGAGTGAAGCATTGGAAAGTGAGGCATCAAAAGGCAGGGGAAGTTTGTACTACTGTATATATTATACGTGCTAACATATTTATCATTGGTTTATTTTGCTAAAATAGTGCAATACATTTTGGTTTGAGAAGTAGATGTTCACATATTTCAGAAAAACTGCCTATTGCAATTTTCCCTTAATTTTTTTTAAAATATAGTTTTACTTTCATTGAAGTAAAGTGGCAGAATTTCTTCTGCCAGTGGCAGTTTGAAGTAGTGGCAGAATTACTTGTGACACTTCAGGGTTCATGTAAAGTCGCTAAAAAATTTACGAATACAGCATAAGTATATTGCAGGTATCATTCCAGTATATCTGTCGTAGAAGGAACATATCTGTGTGTATTCTTGCATAGCAGGACATTTTCTGTATTCTGTCTCAAGCTACCCAGCTGACATAACTTGAAAATAAAATTGCACCCCCAGCTTTCAAAATTCACAAAGGTTTGTAAGTATATTTTGAGGATCACATCAGGAATATTGTAGCAAGAATTTATTTGTATTTTTTGAATTGCATGCAGTACAGTCTCAGTTTAAATGCATCTATTGTATTGGTATGTAATACTACCAGATCTTTAGGTTTAGATATCTGAGGTACAGTCTTGTATCTGATATAATGATCACTTGAGAAACTTTCTGTTTAAAGCCTTGAGGATCTTTCCAATCACTGCTTTTGTGGGTATTGGTTGTGCCCTCTGCCTTTTGGTACTCTTACCAGGGACGTGGCCAGGATTTTGGGAAGGGGGAGGGTTCAGACTAAGTGCCACCTTTATAATGGGGCTTGGGTGCGGCGGCACAGCAACGTGCACCATTCATTGTATCTAATGGAAGGGGGGGTCCGGACCCCACAGAACACCCCCCCCGGGCTACGTCCCTGCTCTTACCAGTTCAGGTTCGTTTTATGATGCAGACAATGCTTCCCCCCACTTTTAATCTTCCTCTGAAACAGCCACACTATATAAAATGATATCTATGTTGTTTTCTTCCTACATAACTCTAGTGGTCTTCTATTTTGCCTCAACTCCTTTCTTTTATGAGCCTCTGAATATGGTGTTGTGTGATACTTGTTTCTACTTGTTGGTTTATAGCAATAGCAACAGCAAGTACATTTCTATACCACTTATCAGTGCATTTAAACACTCCCTAAGCGGTTTACAAAGTGTAAGCTAATTGCCCTCAACAATCTGGGTACACATTTTAGCAACCTCCTCTGAAGGATGCAAGCCTGAGTCGAGCTTGAGCCCTTTTGTTGGTATTGAACTCGCAACCTTATGGTTTGTGAGTGAGTGGCTGTAGTACAGGCATTTAACCACTGCACCACCAGGGCTACTTTCCATTGCCCATCTTGATATTGTACTGTCTCTGCAGTGGTGTGAATAACTTTAACACTTATATTTCAACCTTGAGTTTATTATGTTTTCTTCTCATCCTATTTCTTTTTGAGGTGTTTGCTCATAGTTGTCTCTTAGCACTTGACATTTGGATTTCAGTATTTCCCATTGCTAACACCTGGACTGGAGTTGCACCTCCCATTATTACTGTATTTCTGCAGTTCATCAAGCTTAAAGATATATCTTCATCAGTCTATTCTTATGTTTTCATCATGTTTTCCTAATCTCTATATATTTTGCCAACCTGTTCAACTGTGGATAATTTGGGCTTGTGTTTTTAAATGTCAGCCTCCAGCAAATGTGACAAATTCAGATGATGCATATTGTACAGTATGCTATTGCCTTATATAATATCAGAATTAGTCTTGGTTTTCCTGTTATGAGTTCTTTTACCTGTTGGGAGGCTTTGTTATTCCATACTTTCTTTGATGATGCAGTGGTTTGTGCCAAACATAGGTGAGTCTGACTAAGCAGAAAAAAAAACATTCCCAGAGGTTTTCTTGTTCATCCTGCTTTTAGCCATGCACTGATACATCATCAATAATGATTTCCAGACCACATAATCCTTTTGGATGTTTAATTGGAGTTTTTTAAAAAAAATACTTCATGGGTTGAGGAAATCTGATGAAGCAGTGGCTACTTGACAGTTGTCAGTGGCCAGTAACCAGCTTACATATCTAGTATACTAAAATAGACAAATTGTGTGCGGGATTCTCTAGCGTAGAAAGTTTACAGCATTCTCTCTTGTTGATTTTATTTTAGTCTCTTCTGTGTAAACTATTCAAAGGTTTTCTTTTTGCTGCCATCATAGAATTTCCATTCTGTCACAAGCATGCCTTTGGGATCAGTGAGCTTAACTGCTCTTACAGTTTTCTCTTAAGCAGTGGGGAACATTTGGCTTTGTGGCTTGACACTGGCCTGGTACTCAGCCTAAGCCTATAAGTGTGTGAAAAGTATTATTTCACATTTTCTATTGTTAATTCAGCATGTTCACTAGCCTCACAGAGTTTCAGCAAGTTCAGTAGCCAGCATGCATGGTATCCCTGTTTATGGAGGAGTTTCCAATGTATAAAATTCTAAAATTCTGCACTGTTTAATGTGCTCACATCTCAAATTACATTTGCCAGCTATACTTTATGAGCACCCATGGGCATATGAGTGGTTTCTAAGCCTAGCCACTGTAGCTCATTTGAAGTGATGATGATTATTATTTTTTTTTAAAAAAATATCTCTAGCTACATTGCTATTCTTACTGGTTTCCTCTACTAATTTTCTGCTTTTATTACTGATGTTAGAAACAGTGAACTCAGGGCCCAAACACACAGGCCAATATAAAGCTGTTTTGGGTCACTTTGGAGGTATGCTGTTTAAATGATTCATGCATCCTAACAGTTTGAAAGCTGCGCCAAAGCCACACTTCACACCTAAGGACAAGAGCGCAGCTTTGGTGCAGCTTCTGGACTCTTAGAATGTGTGAATCATTTTGGCCTGTCTGTTCGGGCCCTTAGTCTGCATCTTGATCTCAAGATGCAGAATAAGGGCCTGAACAGACAAATCCTCTGCATTTCATTGCATACGGTATATACTGTAGTGGTTTCTCTGCTTGCAGTTATGGCAACTCTTCTCCCATTCCCCCACTTTGCTGTGATTGTTTGTTCACCTTTTATAGTTTTCTTTTTGCTGCTTCTATGCCATGCATCAAATAATCCAGAAAGTATTGTAGCATTTCCATCTGCCTCTCCGTGGATTGTTTGTTTGAAGTACCTTGCCATTAGCATCACCAAGCCTTGAGGATATATCTTTGCCTTTCTTCTTACCACTGATCTAGAGCTCTGCAGTCTTCTGTTCTTCAGGCCACTTGACTAGTTTTCAGCAATATATTCAGTGTCCAGATCCATACTAGAGACTTGTCTGATGTCATCCCTGCTCTGTTATCTTTGGCTTTTTAGCCCCATTTTATTTCTGACACCATTTTCTGCCTTCTGGGAGAATCTCGTATTTCTAACAGCAGCAAAACTTGTATCTAGCCTTCCAGTAATTTATTTGGTAGATAGATGATAGATGGATAGTTTAAAGCACCTGATGCCAAAGCTGGTTGGTTTGCATGTACATTTTAAAACACACATATATAATTATGCAACTAATAGATTTATGCAAGGACAACAATCTATTCATAGCAAATACCTTCTTCATAAAACCAAAGAGCTGACTGTACACATGGACATCACCAGATGATCTATACAAAATCCAAATAGATTACATAATAGGGAATAAAAGATGGAGAAGCTCCATTCTTGTGGGAAAAATGAGACCAGGCACAGATTGCAGCACACACATAGAATCATAGAATCATAGAGTTGGAAGAGACCGCAAAGACCATTCAGTCCAACCCTCTGCCATGCAGGAAATCTAAATCAAAGCATCCCCAACAGATGGCCGCCCAGCCTCTGTTTAATGACCTCTAAGGAAGGAGACTCCACTACACTCCAAGGGAGTTTGTTCCACTGTCAAACAGCCCTTACTGTCAGAAAGTTCCTCCTAATGTTCAGGTGGAATCTCTTTTCCTGCAGCTTGCATCCATTGTTCCGGGTCCTATTCTCCGGAGCAGCAGAAAACAAGATTGCTCCCTCCTCAATATGACATCCCTTCAAATATTTAAACCGGGCTATCATATCACCTCTTAACCTTCTCTTCTCCATGCTAAACATCCCCAGCTCCTTCAGTCGCTCCTCATAGGGCATGGTTTCCAGGCCCTTCACCATTTTAGTCACCCTCCTTTGGACATGCTCCAGTTTGTCAACTGGACACAGTATTCCAGGTGGGGCCTGACCAGAGCAGAATAGAGTGGTGCTATTACTTCCCTTGATCTAGACACTATACCTCCATTGATGCAGCCTAAAATTACATTGGCCTTTTTAGCTGCTGCATCGCACTGTTGACTCATGTTCAATTTGTGGTCTATTTGGACTCCCAGAACCCTAAGAATAAAGCTGAAAAAGAATACCATTAAATAACCAGCACAAAATATGATCTGGGAAACATTCCAGCCAACTTAAGACATTGTATTTGGTTGTATCTTTGCTCACTTAAAAAAAATTTTTTTACATGTGTAAGGGTGACATAGTAGAATATGATAACATGGCGGATAAATGGTTTTCTCTGTGCTGAAGAAAATCCTTGCTTAAATGCGCACAGCCTTATTTGTTGCCATGCCTAGTGTCAGAAAGAAATCTTTATGGTATCAGATTGGCTGCAGGTTTGGGGATGGTGTTGTGGGGGTGTCTTCTACTACAGTCTCCCATATTTTGCTAATTTCAGACATTTGCAGTTGTATTCCTACACTTTTGTTGTTTAACCTGTCAACCACATAGGTAGAGTGCTTTCTTTCTGTACTTATGGTTCATAGTTTCAAAGGTGGTGATTTGTAAAAGCCTTGAAATTTTTCCAGTTATGGAATAAAAATACAAAACATGGGCTTCTGGGCTGTTGGACTAGATTATGGCAGCTCTTGAGAAAGTCCTTTCCAAGTTAAAAAAAAACAAACCTTCCTCCAAAAGTAGACAGACAAATGCTTTATCCATAACTTTATTTGTACCTATAAGCCTCCCAGGTTTCCTTTCTGGGCACTGTAGTTATTCAGCCTTTCCTTGTACAGTCAATTTCTGCAGTTAAGATGGTCAGTTTGCCATAGACCAGTCCTCCCTCCATTCAATGTATTCACATTTAGCCCAAATTAGGGTGAGAAATGATTTTTTAAAAAAAGATTATGCATATCCCTGCCCTGATGGGCCAATGCATGGTTCTTTAGGTAAAAAAAGACTTAAATGTTATCCCTAACAGCTAGAATAAATTTATTGGCAATTGTGGTCATGGAAAGAGGTGATGTGATTTTATCTGCTTTTTCTGCTGACATTAGAATCAACTTCTGCACTGTTTGTAGTTCTAATTGCTTCATTTCCTGTACCTTTGTTTAGGCTGCATGGTTTGGATTAAAACTTTGAGCAAATTCTGGCAAGAAAGCACACTGCCTTCTTCCCTAGGTTCACCAAGCAAGGAACTATTTGGTTTATTTTTAATTATTTCATTTATAGTGGATTCTTTCCATCCCCAGAGGGTCTGTTCCAGGGGCCCCAGCAGATAGCAAAAAAGGTGGATGGTAGTGCCCTGCATTATTCAATGGCAACAACATGCATACAGATCTGTCAGTATGTCCGTGTGTACACGCTGCCATTGAATAATGACAGATCTGCAGCCAGTGAAATCCATAGATCATCAGCAAGCCAATACGGAGGTTTCACTGTATATGCCACCTTTCTCCCAGAATGGAACTGAAGATACCTCACAAAAAGAGCTACAGGAGATTGCACTAGAAAGCTACAAGGAGGGGCACAAAGTCCAAATCTATACACGACTACATTTGCTTTTATCATAGGGCCCATGTTGGAATCATGGGGCTCTCCAGAGGTTGCTGGTTTGCAACTCCCAAAAACCCTAGAAGAGCCAACATAGCCGGTGAAGATCTTGTCCTTGGTGGGCAAAGATAAATTCACATGCTAACAGTGTCTGTGCTTTCCAAATAAGCTGGGTAAACTTGTAGTGTTTAGTGTTGTATCTTTGCTATGAGCATTTAATATCTAAAGCTGAGACATGATATTGGTAGCTCTGTTTATTTAAAACATGAGTTCTTAACCTGTGGTCCTTGTACCACTGAAGGTCTGCAGAAAGACCCCAAGATGTCTCTGCACCAAGTACATTTCCCCACTTTTATTTGACTATGGAAGCCCACTGGGTGATCTTGGGCAAGTCACACACTCTCAGCCTCTGAGGAAGGCTATACCGGCAAACACTCTCTGAACAAATCTTGCCAAGAAAACCCTGTGATAAGTTTGCCGTAGGATCACTATAGGTCATAAATTACTTGAAGGCACAAAATGACAAGTCTACACAACCTTACATGCTTCCTTGATAGAAGACAGAAAACAAATAATGGCCCCATTCAGACAGGCCAAAATAAAGCTGCTTCAGATCACTTTGGAGGTATTCTGTTTAAATGCTGCATGCGTCCTAAGAGTCTGGAAGCCATGCCAAAGCCACGCTCCAGTCCTCTTAGGACACATGCATCATTTAAACAGCATACCTCCAAAGTGACCTGAAGCAGCTTTATTTTGGCCTGTCTGTAAGATACAAAAGTACTGTCCATACAGTCAAAAAATTGACCCCCAAAAAACTGAGTAGACTTATTCACGGGTCAATACAAATACAGTGGTACCTCGGGATACGAAATACCCAGGTTACGAAATTTTCGGGATACGAAAAAATCCCATAGGGAATTATTGTTCCGGGTTACGAATGTTTTTTCGGGTTACGAAAAAACTTTTGGTGCTTTTTTCGGCTTTTTCGCACGGAATCGCGGCTTTTCCCCATTAGCGCCTATGGCAATTCGGCTTACGAAGGCTTTTCGGGTTACGAAAGCGGCCGCGGAACGAATTACTTTCGTAACCCGAGGCACCACTGTACTATATTTTAACTCATATTAAAAAATGGAACCATCCATTTAAGAAACTCAAGGATGTAATCTATTCTGGAAGTACTGACTCCCCTCTACTCTCACGTCTATCCAGCCTTTAGGGTGAGCACCAACAATCATGCCTGCTAAATTTTTCAAGTTCTTTGGCATTTTCTTCTTTTCTTCCTCCTCCTTGTTGCATGAGCCTAAGTTTTACCCTCAATTTATCCATGGGTCATATCAAAATCCTTAATTTTGGCCCCAAAACCTGCCCTTGACTTATAAACAAAGTCGACTTATAGTTGAGTATATGTGGTATACTTACAGTAATAGTAGCCACTCCTCTGACTGCTGGGAGACCTTTCCTCCTTCCCCCAAATTTCAGTTTCCTTTAATTAAAATTTGCAAAGTCATTCACTGTTAACAATATAAACAAACAGACGTGGGTATAGTTAGATAATGCAATGCATTAGTAATGATCTCGGGTAGAGGTGGGCAACTCTGGCCCCGTTTACCCTACCGGACACATTGGAGGGCTGCACTCACTACTACAGTACAACAACAGCAACATAACACAGAATATAATAATAATAATAATAATAATAATAATA
>NC_056523.1:147963315-148014162 GCF_019175285.1 Sceloporus undulatus | reverse complement strand
ATAATAATAATAATAATAATAATAATAATAATAATAATAATAATAATAATCTATTTGTATCCCGCCTCTCTGAGAACAATCGGGGTGGCTAACAAAGTTAAAAATACAAAGCATATAAAATCCCTGGTACCCTCCCCTCCTTAAAAAAGTATTAAATCCAATGCAATATTTAAAAAACAACAAAAAACAACAACAAACAAACAAACATACAAGTTAAAAACTGACCAGAAGGTCAACAACACCATACCAACAAACAATCAGTGGGAACAGCGGTATTGTTTTTCTAAGGCCAGGTTCTCTATTCTGGGAAGGCCTGACAGAAGAGATCTGTCTTAACAGCCTTTTTAAAGCTGTCTAAGGATGTAAGTAGACAGATCTCATCCGGCAGGCGTTTCCACAGTCTGGGGCACGATGGAAAATGCCCTCTGGGAGGTAGTCGAAAGCCTAGATTTTTGTGGCTGAAGTAGGCCTCTCCCAGAGGAGCAGAGTGCGCAGGGAGGATTGTAGGGGAGAAGGCGGTCCCGGAGATAGTTTGGACCCAAGCCATTTACGGCTTTAAAAATGATAACCAACACTTTGTACTGGGTCCAGAAGCTAATGGGCAGCCAGTGGAGGGACTTTAGAACCAGGGTAATATGGTCCCTCCTGGATGTTCCAGAAATTACTCTGGCTGCCATATTCTGTACTAGTTGCAGTTTCCGGACCAAGCATGAGGGTAGCCCCATGTAGAGCGCATTACAGAAGTCTAGATGTGAGGTTACTAGTGCGTGCACAACAGTCTCCTGATCCCTTACTTCCAGAAAAGGGTGCAGCTGGCGTATCAGCCGAAGCTGATAACAGGCGCTCCTGACTATCGCATTTACCTGGTTTGACATCAGGAGCGATGAGTCAAGGAGCACCCCCAGACTGTGAACGCAGTCCTTGACGGAGAGTGTGACCCCGTCCAGGACCAGAGGTTGCAACCCAATTCTTGGTTTCAGGGCCACTACTGTGAGCACTTCCATTTTGTCTGGATTCAGCCTCAATCTGTTTTTCCTCATCCAGCCCATTACTGCCCGAAGACATTCACTGAGAGAGGAGACACCATCAGAATTCAAGGCTGACGAACGAGACATGGAGAAATAGATTTGGGTGTCATTGGCGTACTGATAACACCCAGCTCCATAACTCCAAATGATCTCACCTAGCGGCTTCATATAGATGTTAAATAACATTGGGGACAGAATAGCATCCTGTGGGACACCACAGGTGAGCTCCCTTTTACTGGAGCAACTGTCCCCAAGCAGCACCCTCTGGGATCTACTCAAGAGAAAGGAACGGAACCACTGCAATGCAGTGCCTCCAATTCCCAGCCCCCTCAGGTGGTCCAAGAGGATGCCATGATCTATCGTATCAAAAGCCGCTGAGAGGTCTAAAAACACCAACAGGGTCACACTGCCCCTGTCGATGCTCAGATGCAGATCGTCGGTCAAGGCAACCATGGCAGTCTCAACCCCAAAGCCTGTCCTGAAGCCAGTTTGAAATGGGTCTAGATAATCGGTGTCATCCAAGACAGCTAGGAGTTGAAGAGCAACCACCCTCTCGATTACCTTGCTCAAGAATGGTAGCAAAGAGACTGGCCTATAGTTGTTCATATCCAGGATGTCCAGGGAAGGTTTTTTCAGAAGCAGCCTAACAGCCACTTCCTTCAGACAAGATGGAATATGTCCTTCCCTGAAGGATAAATAATAATAATAAAATAAAATATTTATTTATATCCCGCCTTTCCACAGATCAAGGTGGCTTACAGTATAAAATGCAACAGTATTGCAATAAAATGCAATATCCGCAAGGAACTTCCTCAATGCATCCCCCCCGGACGGCCAGCCATGATGGGCAAGGGTCGAGAGGGCAAGTTGTTTTCCTCACTCTATCAAGGAGCTTGTCCACGTCATCGGTACTCACAGACTGAAGCTGATCCAGTACAATCTCATTAAAGGAATCGCAGGACACCTCGTCCATTGTTTCTGTTACAATACTGGCGTCTAAGTCGACTCTTATCTGAGAGATTTTATCTGCAAAGAAGTTGTTAAATGCATCACAGCAGGCCGTTGTTGGGTTAAGTAAAGGGTTCTGCGCAGAGGGTACCTGCGTCAGTTCCCTTACTACCCTAAACAGCTCTGTTGGACGGGACTCTACAGACGCAATACGTGCAGAAGAGAAACCTGATGGGGAGGTGAACATAAATGTCCCATACTCTTATGGATATGGTCTATAAAATGAAGCTGAAACTGAACAAATTTTTCACTACTTAGTTGAGAGAAAAAATAGCAACAAACCTCTACAGTAATGTACCTTCTGTTTTGTAATGTCAGAGGTTTGATTTAATAACAGAATCCAGTATTTATGCACTTTCTGGCATTCTGGTGACATATGTAAATATGTTCCCTTGGTGTTGCAACCTGTCCAACAATTTGGCCTTTCACAGTTCTGCCTAACAAGTGTGAGATATTACTTACAAGTGACTTTCAAGTACATTTTCTCTCACAAGGGCAGATTTGGATTTGAAAGTAGACTAAAGGTGAGCCCAGTCATTATCTGATATTTCAATATTGTCTGATATTTCAGTCTGTAGGTCAAATTCCCATACCTCTTTACTACTAAACCCATTCACATTTGGAGTTCATTCATTGTTTATATATTTTTGTCACTGTCCTTTAGATAGTGTATCAAAATCTATACATAATGTTTCAAAGCAAGTCAATAAGCATGGAGTTTCACCTTGAAAAGATAGGCATTGGAAAAAAGTAGTGAGAAACAGTTGATTGGATCCCCTTAAATTGTCTGGATAAAACCTCTTTGCTTTAGGATTTTCCCTTTTAAATTAATCTTTTATTCTAAGGATGTCCTGAGCTTCCCAATCTTCATATTGTTTTTGGCTCATGATCTGGATTGTATAAATCAGGGTGAGACAAGAAAGGAAAGATGGGAGATTGCCTAGGAGCAATGGCCCAACATTTGTAAAGTTTCAAAGAATTCCCAGGACTTGGTTAGAAATGTGTGCCAGAATCTCAGAAAGTGCAGAAAAAGACAGGCCCTTTTCTACTTGGGGTGGTGGTGTCATCATTCATTTCCAGATTTACCGTTTGTTTGAAGAACCCAATTGGATGAGCTCTGTTAACTAAAAAGTTGAATAATAAAGTTTTAATATTAGGAAATAGCTAAGTATCTATTGGTTGTATTTATTGTTAACTTTGTTGATTCTCTCAAAAAAGGAGGCCTGTCCTGTCCAGTTTATAATTTGAAACAGTGTTACTGTGATCTCCATTATAATTTTCCCTGTAACAGCAATAACAACAACAACAACAAAACATGTGGTGGGAGGGCTCTCATGAAATGTGTCTGATCAATGTTTGGTGCATAAAATGTACCTAATATGTGAATCCTGTTAAATATGTTAAACTAACGTATAGCTACCAAACAGATCCTGCTTAATTTTTTCACCATAAAAATGCAAGATATGTGTATAATTATCACAGCCCACCTAGCTTTTGAATTGAATTGATCCCCAAAATTGGCCTGAGGAGGAACTGAGCCAGAGCCCTTTTCTGTGTTACTTTTGTAAAAATAAGATATCAGGGCACAGATGTTTAATGTTTCTAAATATCTTAGAATATTTCAGGGTCAAGTCTAATCCCCAATTATTAAATGATATTAACACGGATGTTATCAAGAGCTGACATAAATAAATTGTACTTATTCCACCTCCCAGTTCCAGGTGATTATGAATTAGAGTTATTTTTATTCCGTCTATCTGGCTTTGGGCTAAGGAATCATGTATTAGTTTGTATTCCAAAAGAGGTAATAACAATGATAGAACAAATCAGTTACCATTTAAAAATCCAGCTCCAGGAAAAGCACCTGTTTATAGTCTAAAAACAAAATACAGGTTGAGCATCCCTATTCCAGAAATACAAAATACAAAAAACTCCAAAAACCAAACCTTTTTGAGTGCTGATATGACACTTCAAGGCTTCAGTTTTGGAATATATTGGATCTGGATTTTGGAATGCAAGTATTGTAGTATGTACCTGTACTGTATTTGTGAGGCTGGAGAGATGCATGGATCTGTGATATGGTGAGGGTGAACCTGCACCATTTGTGCTTGGATTTCTGACATTTCAGAGATTCTCACAACTCTCTCCAGCCTTGCAAATACAGTATGTATTACTTATATTCCAAAATTTGGAAAAAAAAATCCCAGTTCCAAGATGCTTGCAGTTCTGAGCACTTCAAATAAGAGATATTCAACCTGTATTTAAGCAATAGCATTTACCAATGGTGTTTACATTTCTATATCGTTTAATAATGAAGTCAGCACTCTCTAGGCAGTCTACAATGTGTAAGCCAATTGCCCCCAGCAAGCTGGGTACTTATTTTGCCAACCTACAAAATGATGGAAGGCCAAGCCAACTTTGGAACTCTGGAATTGAACTCACAATGTTGTGGCTTCAATGCTAGCATTTAACCACTGCGCCACCAGGGCTCCTTATTAAACCCCTGCTTTCTACAATAACCTGGTAAGTGGCTTAAAAGTGCACTGTTTCTTTAATGTTTCAGTGACAAGAGCCTGAAAAATCATTATCTTATGTCCATTAGAGTTGCGGTTTTGCTTGGTGGAGTGCTTATGTAATATTTGCATTTTATAGGTGAAATGTGAAAAGGTCATATCTTTGGGAATTTTATTTGTGAGCATATTTGGACTGGATGTCTTTGAACTATTCAGAGCCAGCTCTAAGCATCATTTATTTATCCCAATCTCCCCATTTGGCCTGATCCCCTCTGAGGCATATACAGAGACATCTCAAGGTTAACTTCAGTTTTTTAGGTGAAAAATAGGAGATTAAATTATCCTTAAGTATTGAATCCACAGACCGTTCTGTTCCAAACATAAACTCCTGCTATGATTTGCTTTCAGTTAGTACAAAATCTTGCTCTGGTCATTAGAAAATAAATGAAGCAATGTCCAGCGATTAGATTAAGCGTCTGCCATGTTGGACATCAGCCACATCCCTCCTATTGGGAGATCTTCAAAAATAAAAAATTACCCAGCTAAGTGCTGTATGACATGTTCTTGAGTAAGAGAGCCCAGTGTAAATTATGTTATAGTTTACCCTTGTTTATGATTGAAGGTTAAAAATGACCCAAAGATGTCACGAGAGTGGCCAGTCTCTGGACTAGTTCAAACATGTCTTAAATAAACACTAGAGAAAGACTTTCCTTCACTATTCATATTTACCTCCTTAACATAGCTTTTACGCAAAGCCTGTCTTCCACCTTTGCTCTTTTAAACTGATACTTATCAGCACTCCAGCGGGCTTTATATTTCACACATTCACCCATTTATATATATGTCTGGACATAACACCTTCACTGCATGCAACTGATGAAGTGGAGTGAGTTGATGGAAGCTTATGCTAGAAATTTCTTAGTCTGAGTTGGTCTCAAAGATGCTACTGGATTCCTTTATGCCCCTTTATGCTAACCCAGGGGCCATTCAGACTACCTTTTGTACTGAATTGTAACCTGGATTAAAAGTCAGAAGTTCCCATTGGCACAGGTTTAAACACATCAGAATTAGAGTTTTGCACATCTGAACCAGGGCAAATCCCCCTTAGAGCGTTTTTTTCCTAAAGTGGATTATTTCACATGTCTTTTAAGAAAATCCAATTCTTCCCTGCTTCCGGCAAATGTGAATTTGGCTCCAGTCATGATCGGGTCAAGTTCAGGGGAGGGATTTAGGCCAAAGGGAGGAACATGCCTCCCCTCTCGCAGGCAGCTCTCTCTCTCTCTCTCTCTCTCTCTCTCTCTTGTAATTTTATTTTTGACAGATTCTGTGAATGCTTGTTCTACAAATTGATACATATACATAAAATGTGTCTGCGTGTGCTACATTTCCCTTTCGTTTGCTTGCTGCCAGCACGGCACCTCACTTTGCAAGTGGCATTTTTTAAAATTATTTTTTGTGTGTAATATGTGAATGCTACAATGTAAATGTTGACAAATAGATACAATGTGTGAATGTTTGTGCTACATGTGTCTATGTAAGGAGAGGTGGCATTCTGGGGTGGCAATTGGAGGGAAAGCAGATGCAGAGATGGCAAGCAACATTTGTTATTATTATTATGGTGACAGATTATGCGAATGCTTTGGACTGGAAGGGAAGGGAAGAGGTTCCAAAGAGGAGAAAATGCTGGGCTGGAAGCGAAGGGGATGCTAGAGGCTGGCATTCAGAGGAAAGGCTGTGGAAACCCATGACTTTGGGGGAGTCACACTCTCTCAGCCTCAGGGCAAAGGCAATGGCAAATCTCCTCAGAACCAATCTTGCCAAGAAAACCCCAGGATGGAGTTGTTTTAGGATAATACTCACACACACACACACACCTGGAGGTTTTTAAATTTGACAAGTTGACAGAATATGTGCACACTGCTGCCAGTTTTTTTAAAAAAGGAGGGGGGAAAGCACCCATTTGGTTGGCCAATGGTTGTAGGATATGTCACCTTTGACGAAAGCAGAAATGAATTTGATTGACAACAAAGGAGGCTCCATTTTAAATGTGAACTTCAGAGGGGCAAATTGCAAATGTGAACTTCAGAGGAGCAAATTGCCCCAATCAAGGTAAAGGGTAGTGGGCACTTCTAACTTGGCTGATTTGGTATGGGGGCAACTGGATCTACCCAGTTCTATCCAGAGCAAATGGGCTAGTGAGAATGGGGCCCCAGAGTCTCTCTTTGAATATTGCTAAATATGTTACCACTCTTGAATGAAAGATTTAAGGTTGCTAAAACTAAGGATCAAATTAGACATGGTATAAAATTCATCTTGACATGAAGGTTTTAAATAATGCAATATGCTTCATCTGGGGCGGCTGATAATTGGTGGGATTTACACCAGTGGAGGTGGGGAGGGGATTTCCTCCTAGACTTCCTAGAAGAGATTTTCTTCAAAAACACATTGAGATGGAAAGGGTTACCCCCTCCCCCTTCCAAAGGCTTGGTATGATTTTATAATTTGCACATGCATTTAATGTCAGGTCTAGTTTGCCACACACCCCTGGCAATATTTTCTACATCTTGTTTGATTTTTAATTGAAAACCCTTCTTCTCAGACTGACAGATAATTGGAACTAGTGATTCCTTGTTTAAGACACTGGAAATTGAACTCCTGTTTTAAAATGCTGCAATGTCTGGAGGCCACTTTAGTTAGGTCTGGTTTCCAGACCATGAGTAAGTCAATGAGTCTCAGTCTTCTCCTGTTGAGGAGGTTATATTGTAAAAGCTCTAAAAACCATTAGAAATAGTGATATAAATGAAGATGTATGTTGCTACAATCAGAAGAATTTCCAGTATAGTTTGCATGAAACCAGAGTTTGGACTAGTTATTTGTTTAATGCAACTCTTAAGAATCCATTAACCATGCTGGCTGCTTGGGTTCTGGGAGCTGGAGTCCAAAAAGGTAAAACTATTTGATCACTCTATTGCATTTATCAACACTGTAAAATAAACAATATAAAAAGCCCAGTGCAGTAGTTGCCAGCCCTTCCTTAGGGAACTGTTGACAAGTGTATTGCATAGGTTGCTCTGTAATCCCTTCCAGTTTGGGGCCAAGAAGCAACACATGGATACACAGACCACACTTCTGTGACTTATACTCTACACATATACACACACATAGGCCCCATTCTCACTGGCACTTTTGCGCTGGAGGGAACTGGGAATTCTCGGTTTCCCTCTTCCCGGATCCCTCCGGAAGCAAGTGCTGACTAGAAATCAGGGTATTTTAACCCTGAATGCTCTCTTGGAGAATCGGGTTTAAAATGAAGGCACCTGGCTCTCAATCAAATTTAGTTCTGCGATTGTCATAGTTGATGTTTCCAGCACTCATTGGCCCATCGGAAGTGTGCTTCCCCCCTCCTTTTTTTAAAGAACCAGACAGGCGCCAGTATGCGCATATTTTGTCAAATTTAAAAACCTCCGGTGTGTGTGTGTGTTGTGGGTATTTGGGTCAGTGCAGGTTATGATCTTCCCATGGCCCCGTTTTCAACCCCAAAATGCAAGCTTATGCCATCTCTGCATCCTGCATCCTCCCTCCTTGCCACCCCAGAATGCCTCATATAATAATTCCTCACCTCGGAATGCCAGAAAAGGATGCGATGCCATGCATTCTTTGTTTTCCTTACGCTATCCCTGAATTCCTTAGAGACAGTAGCAAAAGTATTCCGTGCATCAATTTGCCAGTTTGCCAAATTGGAAAGAGAAATGTTGTAACATTCTCATTGCAGCATTTGTTCGCAAAGGAAAAAAGAAGTGCTCTTTGCAGCATTTCCCCTTTGCTGGAACCGAGGAAATGAAAGGGAAAGTGAACAAGCAGCTAGCCACATTCTATCTAATATATATCTACCTGAAGCAAAAACCATGCGGATAGACTGCTAAAAAATAATTTTTAATTTTTTTTTAAAAAAGGGAAAGCTCCCTGGTGTGAGAAGAAGGCTTGCTCTGTCCCTCTGACCTGCCCTGAATTGACCCTTTGTCCTGCTTCTGATTCTATCTGTGAGGCGTTACAAACCGCTGCTTTGTGGCGGTCTGCTGGCGCTGCTCTTTGCTCCACGAGGGAGTCGCAGCATACAAACTGCGCGACTCCCTCGTGGAGCAAAAAATAAGCTCCAAAATGGAGCTTCTTCCTGCAGTGCCGTTATGACATCACAAGGCGCCCATGGCGCACCCGCGACGTCATAACAGCCACGACCCGTCTGGACGCTATGCGTCCAAGATGTAAACATGGCGGCGGCCGTGTGGAACGGCCGCCGCCATTTGTCATGGACTGAGTCCATGATAGGGAAAGGGGTGCCTAGAAGAGATGCCCCTTTTTTAAAATGGGATGTCCTGAGGACGTCCGAAATGGCGGTCTATAACCCGCCTATATCTCTATTGCAAAACATACACACACCATGCACATTATTTGTCAAAAATAATTTTTAAAAAAATTAAAAAAGGGAAAGCTGCCTGGTGTAAGCTCCGTCCAGTGGCCTCCCTCTGACCTGCCCTGAGTGGACCTTTCCTCCTGCCTCTTCCTTCTCCTCCTCCTGCTCCATTATAGAATGCCCTCCATGGCCCCCTTCTTCCCCCCGGCTCCTTCATCCTCCTCCTCCTCTGTCACTTTCTCCAGTTCCACCCTCTGCCCTCCCTATGACTGCCCTTTGCAGCCCCTGTCAGTCACCCCGATTCCCCCTTTTAGCCTCCTGTCACCCTTTGTCTCCTGTCACCCATTCCCCTTTTTGCATCCTTCCTCCGGCTCCTTCCTCCTCCTCCTCCTCCTTCGCCCCGATGAAGGGAGGGAATGCCCTGCCCACTGCCCTCCCTCTGACCTAAATCCCTCCCCTGAACTGGCCCTGATCATGATCGGGAGCAAGTTCATATTAGAAGAACCTGGGTTTTTTCAAAAGAGATGGCTTTTGCCCCCGATTGCAAATGACCCGCCCTAAGGAGCATTTGCCACGAAACACTTGTGCATGCCTCGAAATGGATTGTGACAGATTCGGGACGAATATGAACTTCACGTGCAAGAATCGATTCCTGATCTAGGTTAAAACGTAGTCTGAATGACCCCTTACACTTGTGCCTTATCCTGTAATTAGCCTTAAGTGTGGGAGAAGTGTATCAGAGGGACAAAATATGGCTGCTTGTGTATATTTTCTTTTTCATAACTCATGGCAATTTAAAAGAAGGGTGAGTTTGTACTGAGGAACTGGCCCAAGGGCAGAACATTTACTTCTTCCCTATGCTACCGATCTCCAAATCTCTCCCTTTCTGAGCTGTTTTTTGGACAAATGTAAAGTTTTGATAGCTCTAGTCACAGAACTACCACATTGTGCTTAATTTGGACTTTGTAGTCAGCATTGTGTAGTAATATATTCATCACATCCCTTATGATTTTGTAGTACATTGCTCAAGGTTGTGGAACAGCTGTCTTCTTCTTTTTTCGGTGCACCCTTTTTTTCTTTCCAGTTACCATGTTGTGGGCCTGTGTAGTTTCCTTGAATTTATCCAGAAGTCCCTGTCCTTCAAACAAGCATGGAAGAGGAATTTCTGGGAGGCAAACATTCTGCATTGGTTTGGTCACATAGGTGGTGTTAACCTTTCTTTAAGAAGGCTAATGTTGGTGAAAAATAATTTCATAGTTAAAAGGAGAAAAAGCCTCACCAGTATCACTTTGGCCTACACAAAAAGCACCACGGGTCCTTGGTTATCGCTTATTCAGTTTACAGGGGAGTTTATGAAAGAATAAGTTGTGAGAGCCAGCGTGGCATAGTGATTTGAGTGTTGAGCTCTGGAGACCAGGCTTTGATTCTCCTCTTGGCAATGAAACCCACTGGGTGGCCTCAGGCAAGTCACATGCTCTCAGCCTCAGGAGAAGGCAATGGCAAACCTCCTCTGAACAAATCATACCAAGAAAACATTATGATATACTTGCCTTAGGGTTACCATATGTCGGAAATGACTCCAAGGCACATAACACACATGCACACGAGCTTTGTTTGCTTATTTGTTTGTACTTGATAATCCATATGACTCCCTCACACATTCATATTCTATTCTTGTTCTCCATCACATTGATTTTATTTCCATTTTTAAAAAAATGCTGCCTTCTTATGATCTTTTTGGTGTGTGGGTAGGAGTGGAAATGGAGGTTTTCCTACAAGGACACCACATATGTTTCATCTCTGAATTGATTCAACTGTTGATTCAGCCAGTTTCAAGGCATGGTTTATGATATGCGTGGTGACACCATGTAACCTTGCTTTTCTCCATTGCTTCATACCTGCTGCTCACCATTGTGGTCTGTAATGGATTCTCTTTGTTGGGGAATTCCTGGAGTTTTAGGTCTTGTACAGTTTTAAAGGAAAAACAGTGAGATATTGGCAAATGAACCATATTTTTAAAGAGAGAGCATGTGTTGTGGATAATTTTGCCCCTCTTCTACTGAATATAGGCTGCTGTTGATGGAAGTGAAAAGATGATGTTGGTTAGGCTTTTCTCATTTTATTTCTGCAGCAAGTCTTCTTTAGAGTTCCATGATTGGTATCTTTATTAGGCCAGGTATCACTGTTTTGTGGATTTGGGATGTTATTGTAATTTGCTTCATGGCCAACATGCCTACCCCTGGATCTATTACTCTATAGCAGTGGTCCTCAAACTGTGCCCTTTAAGAGATTTTAGACTTCAGCTCCCAGAAACCTCAGCCATGTTTGCCAGTAGTCTGGAATTCTGGGAGCTGAAGTCCAAAATCGCTTAAAGAGCACAGTTTGGGGAGCACTGCTCTATAGATAGAGTAAAAGATTTCAGTCTCATTGCGAAATGTGCCTCCCCCCCCCAACCCCTCACAAACATGGACAGGCAACTACTTGTGAAAGGGCCATCTGGATCATTTCCTCAGCAGTGGAAGCAACATAGGTGAAGTGTGGTCGTAGTGGGGGACGCCTTGCTGAGGGGTACAGAAGCAGTGATTTGTAGGCCTGACAAGATGTCTCAAGAGGTGTGTTGTCTTCCAGGGGCAAAGATCCGTGATGTGACAGAGAGGCTGACAAGACTGGTCAAGCCTACTGACCAATACCCCTTCCTTTTGGTCCACGTGGGAACCAATGATACTGCAAGACACAGCCTGCAGAACATCAAAAGGGATTATGAGGCACTTGGTAGGAAGCTGAAAGGAATGGATGTACAGGTTGTCATCTCGTCTCTTCTGCCAGTTGAAGGGAAGTAAGAGGAAAATAGCGGATGTGAACAACTGGCTTTGCAGATGGTGCCGCCGAGAACAATTTGGATTCTTTGATCATGGGCTGCAGTTCCATGAGGAGGGACTTCTTGCAACGGATGGGTTGCATCTCACACCAGTTGGAAGAAATGTTTTTGCCAACAGTCTCAAGAACTTGATCAGGAGGGCTTTAAACTGAGTTCCGTAGGGAAGGGAGACAATATTAAGGAAGGCGAAAGGGCTGGACAAAATAGTCAAACTGACATAGAGGAAACAAGGCAAACAGTGCAAGGACCCAACAGTGGGAGGCAAAAAAACAGCACAAGCAGCAAGTAAATGGGACCCGTGGTCTGCGATGTCTCTACACTAATGCACAGAGCATGGGAAATAAGCAAGATGAACTCAAACTTCTAGTACAACAAAGCAAATATGATATAATAGGCATCACTGAAACATGGTGGGATGAGTCCCATAATTGGAATGTGGAAATAGAGGGCTATAACCTTTTAAAGAGAAATAGGTTAAACAGGAAAGGAGGAGGAATAGCACTATATGTCAGAGATATTTACACCAGTGAAGAGATCCAGGACATCAATCATGGAAGCCAGGTGGAGAGCATCTGGATAAAAATTAAAGGGGAGGGAAACAACAAGGATGTTATGGTGGGAGTCTACTACAGACCCCCAAGTCAGATTGAGGAATTGGATGATATCTTTCTAGAACAGATGACCACACAGTCAGAAAAGAGAGATGTAGTAGTGATGGGCGACTTCAACTATCCTGATATTTGCTGGAAGTCAAACTCAGCAAAATCCTCCAGGTCTAGCAAATTCCTCACTTGCCTGAAAGACAGTTTCATGGTCCAAAAGGTCAAAGAGGCAACAAGGGGGTCAGCTATTTTAGATCTGATCCTAACCAAAAAGGATGACTTGGTTAATGGGGTGCAAGTAGTGGGATCATTAGGTGGAAGTGACCATGTTCTCCTGGAGTTTGTTATACAATGGAAAGGAGAAGCCAGGCATAATCAGACACACATCCTAGATTTTAGGAGAGCGGATTTCAGTAAACTTAGAGAAGTATTGAGGGCAATTCCATGGTCAGAAATACTAAAAGATAAAGGAGTTCAGGACGGATGGGAGTTTCTCAAAAGGGAGATACTGAAGGCACAATTTCAAACAGTTCTAGTGAGAAAGAAAAACAGGAGGTGTCTCAAGAAACCAGGATGGATGACTAAGGAACTTTCAACTGAGCTAAGTTTTAAATGGAACATGTATAAGAAATGGAAAAAGGGGGAAATCACAAAAAAAGGAATTCAAAGAAATAGCAGGCATTTGTAGGGGTAAAGTCAGAAAAGCTAAAGCGCAGAATGAACTCAGGCTTGCTAGAGAGGTTAAAAATAATAAAAAGGGCTTTTTTGGATATGTCAGCAGCAAAATGAAGAAGAAGGAAACGGTAGGGCCACTGCATGGAGAAGATGGCAAAATGTTAACAGGGGACAGAGAAAAGGCAGAATTACTCAACAGCTTCTTTGCCTCAGTCTTCTCAAAAAAGGCAAAGGGTGCTCAACCTGAGGATAATGGAGCAGAGGACAGATTAAGGGAATTTCAGCACAGAATAAGTAAAGATATAGTAGAGGAATACCTTGTTAATCTAGATGAATTTAAGTCTCCAGGACCAGATGAACTCCATCCAAGGGTACTAAAAGAACTGGTAAATGTAATATCAGAGCCATTGGCAATAATCTTTGAAAACTCCTGGAAAACAGGAGAAATCCCAGCAGACTGGAGGAGGGCAAACATTGTCCCCTTCTTCAAAAAGGGGGAAAAAGAGGATCCCATCAATTATCGTCCAGTCAGTCTGACATCAGTACTAGGAAAGATACTGGAGCAGATCATTAAACAGAGAGTCTGCGAACATCTAGAAGGCAATGCCATAATCAAAAAAAGTCAACATGGGTTTCAGAGAAACAAGTCATGCCAGACAAATCTGATCTCTTTCTTTGATAAAATTACCAGCTTGGTAGATGAATGGAATGCTGTGGATATAGTATATCTTGATTTCAGTAAGGCCTTTGACAAGATTTCCCATGACATTCTTGCAAACAAGCTTGTAAAAGGTGGGCTAGACAAGGTAACTGTTACATGGATTTGTAACTGGTTGACCGGCCGAACCCAAAGGGTGCTCAACAATGGCACCTTTTCATCCTGGAGAGAAGTGACCAGTGGGGTCCCACAGGGCTCTGTCCTGGGCCCAGTGTTATTCAACATCTTTATCAATGACCTGGATGACAGAATTGGGAGCATACTTATCAAATTTGCAGATGACACCAAATTAGGAGGAATAGCTAATACCCCAGAGGACAGCATCAACATTCAAAGTGACCTGAATAGACCAGAAAGCTGGGCCAAAGCTAACAAAATTAAATTCAACATGGAGAAATGTAAGGTACTGCACTTAGGGTGGAAAAATAAACTGCACAGATACAGGATGGGGGACACCTGGCTGAATGAGACAACATGTGAAAGGGATCTGGGAGTCCAAGTAGACCACAAGTTGAACATGAGTGACCAGTGCCATGCGGCAGCTAAAAAGGCCAATGCAATTTTAGGCTGCATCAATAAAAGTATGGTGTCTAGATCAAGAGAAGTAATAGTGCCACTGTATTCTGCTTTGGTCAGGCCCCACCTAGAATATTGCGTCCAGTTCTGGGCACCACAATTTAAAAAGGATGTTGAGAAACTGGAGCGTGTCCAAAGGAGGGCGACTAAAATGGTGAAAGGTCTGGAAACCATGTCCTATGAGGAACGACTTAGGGAGCTGGGGATGTTTAGCCTGGAGAAGAGAAGGTTAAGAGGTGATATGATAGCCCTGTTTAAATATTTGAAGGGATGTCATATTGAGGAGGGAGCAAGCTTGTTTTCTGCTGCTCCAGAGAACAGGACCCGGAAGAATGGATGCAAGCTACAGGAAAAGAGATTCCACCTCAACATTAGGAAGAACTTCCTGACAGTAAGGGCTGTTTGACAGTGGAACAAACTCCCTCAGAGTGTAGTGGAATCTCCTTCTTTGGAGGTCTTTAAACAGAGGCTGGATGGCCATCTGTCGGGGATGCTTTGATTTGGATTTCCTGCATGACAGGGGGTTGGACTGGATGGCCCTTGTGGTCTCTTCCAACTCTACGATTCTATGATTCTATTATTCTAAGTTTCTTCATTAGAGATACTCATACTAAAGAAGGCACTCTTATTTGTGTGAGAGAGAAGGAGAAAGAGAGAAGGGAATAGACAGAGAGGCAAGGGCTGCAAATTGTGTAGTTAGCATTGAATTACAGTAGGCTAACTCTTGCACTGAGAAAGAAAGGAAGATTGTTAGAAGGGTTATTTTAGCACGACTATTCGAATAATCTCTTTCACACATTCTGGTTTTGTTGTTCACATTATTACAGTGGGACCTTGTTATCCACTGGGGTTTGGTTCCAGGACCCCCCGTGGATAACAAAATCCATGGATGCTCAAGTCCCATTAAATATAATGGCCGAGCAAAATGGTGCCCCTTATATAAGATGGAAAATCAAGATTTGCTATTTGGAATTTATACTTTTTGGGAATATTTTCAAGCCATGGATGCTTGAATCCGTGGATAAAAAAATCTGTGGATACGGAGGGCTGACTGTATTTTTTTTATCAGAACCACATCTCTGCACATCTCTGCGAGTTCGGTTGCTTGCACATGTCAGCACTCCAATAAAGATGTAGTCGATGATATGGATGTATTCAAAACATGTTCACGGCATGCAGAGTTTTATCCTAGTTTATCCTGGGTCTATTCATATTGGTTATTCACACAACCGACAATGTTAATTTTTTAGGAAAACTCAGGGAAAAACCTGATATTGATTACCCCAGGTTAAATGGGAGGTTTTGTGGCAGCACCCCCCCCCCAAAAAAAAAAAACCTATTCAGGTGCATTTTAAATGCATGTGAACAACAAAGATTCAACTCACATTCTACCGGGATTATTTTCACCATCTGAATAATCCCTGAGAGAAGAGAGAAAGCTCTTTGTTTTCTGGAAGGATTTGTGGTAGACCTTGCAGTGCTTATTTGCCCTGGGACCCTTTTACAGTTACAGCTCTTTGATTGTATTTTAACTGCCACCTTGGCTCCATCTTGTGGAATCCTGGGATGGGCAGTTGATAAAGGGGCCTTTGGGACCCCCTCTGCAGCCATGGTGGCTAAAGTGGAATATTGCTATCGCTGTGTAGTGGGAAAGGGCCCTAGTTTTGTGGAAAGTAGGATCAACTTCTTTTTAATACAAGGTGGTGTAAAACTTGTATAGAAAGCAGAATCCTCTCCTTCTAAATATATATATATAGAGAGGCAGACGGGGGAGTATGTTTCCCATACCTTGGATCCAACATTGAACAAGATGGAGACTGCGGTAAAGAAATAAGAAGACTAGGAAGGGGAAAGGTGGCTATCAAAAAACTTGATAAAACCCTAAAGTGTAAATATATGAAAATGAGGAATAAAGGTAGAATCATTTGAGTCACCATGTATTCCCCATCACAATGTATGGATGTGATAGCTGGACAGTGAAGAAAAATGAATAGGAAGAAAATCAACACATTTGAGATATTGTCACTGTAAGTTTTCAGGCCTACTTTCTGCCTTTTGGCTATCAATATGGTGCTGAAGAAGAGTGCTGAGAATACTGTGGATGGCCAAAAAGACAAAAGGGTCCTAGAACAGATCATGGCTGAATTCCCCTTAGGAGCCAAGTTGACAAAATTGAAGCTGTTGTATTTTGGCCACATCATGAGAAAGCATGTCTCCCTAGGAAAGATGATAATGCTAGGGAAGGTGGACGGTGGCAGAAAGAAAGGAAGACCACATTGTAGATGGCTGGACTCTATTAAGGAGATCACAGGCCTGATTCTACAGGACCTAAGCAGAACAGTGGTGGATAGGGGGCTTGTAGATGTCTCATCTACAGGGTCACCATCGGTTGGAGTTGACTCAAAGGCAGTTAACAACACACACAGAGAGAGAGAGAGAGATTTAAAAACTATTATTCTAAGCCCTCCCACAGTTTCAATATCACTTACCAGATAGGCTTGGGACCAGAAATGTTCTGTATTTCAGATTTTTTAAGATTTTGGGATACCTGTATTTGGATATTCATACATAATGTGTTATCTTGGAGATGGGACCCAAGTGTAAACAAAAAAAAAATCTTTTGCAGTATGTTTCATATTCAGTTTATACATAGAGCCTGAAGGTAATTTTATAGATAATATTTTAAACAAGTTTTTGCAGAAAAGAGTTTGTGTACATTGAGCTTTGTGTACACTGAGTTTGTGTACATCAGAAAGCAAAGGTGCCACTATCTCAGCCACTCATGAAAAGTTTTGGTTTTGGGGGTATTTTGGATTTTGGAATTATGGATAAGGGAGACTCAATCTGTAGTTGCTGTTGTACCAGCTTTGAGTCTTTGAGCAGAATATAAATCAAATAAATATCTGCAGGTCCCATCCTCCCCCCCTTTTAAGTAGCTCCCTTACTTTCCCATTATTTATAAGTGATATACATAGTTAGTTTAGTAGGATTTTGATCAGGATACTGGCTTTGGCCTGTGATGCTAAACCCACCTAAGTTGTAATACACCCTTCCCCAGGATCTATAAAAGTAGGTAAAAGCAGTTACACTGGGGGGGGGGGGGGGGACATATCTTTATGTTATATGTAATATAACTTCGGTGTAAGAAAATCTCGTTATGTGATAAGTACCTTAATTACTGGGAGGAAAGAACTGATTGTGAGTCTTTCTGTGTTTGAAGTTGGTTCATTTGAAATTCTGAATGTGATGGCCAGCAGTCACTTTTAGTAACCTGCCAGTGACCTTGACGCAGTTCATCAGATCATTAGCCTAACTAATCCAATTAAGAAGAAAGAGTGTGTGCCAGGAAGGTGGCTGCCAGCTTCCCCTTATCACCTTAAGATAAGAAAAATGAACTTCTTGTCTAGATGTTGAAAAACAAACAAAAACACATGCTTTAAGGATGAATGAACCAAATGAAACTGAGATCAGACAGGAAGACAGTTGCTTTTTATGTGGAATAAGGGCTACTTAAGTCTCAGGACCATGTAAGGAGGTGAACTTCAAGCTTCTTAGTTGATGGTCTTACTCATTAATGGGCTCCTTTCTGATCACAAACACATTATGATCCTTTTGTCTCTGTTGTAAAAGAGAATTAACAATATCCTGCCTTACATTGTGATTGTTTAGCACAAAATAGATGATGACAGTATTGTGCTTTCACATGAAGCTGCAATACAGCAATAGAATAATGATAGATTTGAAAAAGAGTGAGAGAATAAATAGGCCACCTCAACACTTAAACAGTGACTTCGTTGTAGTTAACCTGCCTTGAGTCAGTCTTAAGTATTGGCGACCCTGTGGATGAGATGTTCCAAACTTCCCTAACCTCTACGGCTCTACTTACTTCCTGTAAATTCATACCCGTGGCCTCCCTAATAGAGTCTATCCATCTAGCATGCAGCCTTCTTCTCTTTCTGCTCCCTTCTACTTTTCCTAGCATTGTTGTCTTTTCTAATGAGCCATGCCTTTTCATGACATGGCCAAAGTATGACAACCTCAGGTTGATAATCTTGGCTTCCAGGGAGATTTCCAGCTTGATCTGTTCTAGAACTCATTTGTTTGTCCTCCTGTTCATCCACTGTATACTCAGCAGTCTTCTCTAGCACCACATCTCAAATGAATTGATTTTCTTCCTATCTGTTTTCTGAACTGTCCAGCTCTTGCATCCATACATGGTGATGGCTTGGATGATTCTAACTTTTGTTCTCAGTTGTTTATCTTTGCACTTTAGGATCTTTCCTAGTTTATTCATAGCTGCCCTCCCCATTCTTAATAATCTTCTGATTTCTTGACTACAGTTCCTCTTTTCATCATTGTTTGATCCCAGGTATAGGAATTCTTACTATTTCTATTTCCTCATTGTCTAGGTTAAATATGTGTATACTGTATTTTCCATGGTCATTATTTTTATTTTTTTTAATGTTCAGCAGTAAGCCTGCCTTTTTACTTTCTTCCTTAATCTTCCTTACTAGCCGTTCCAGGTCTGTGATGTTTTCTGCCAGTAGTATGGTGTCCGCAAATATATAATTCAGAGTTTAGAAAAGGGTCTCCCCTCCCCCGCACTTCAATCCACTAGCCAGCATGAAACTGTATCCATGCTAGCTGGGGGATTCTAGGATCTGTAATCAAGAAAGTAACACTTTCAAGCTCTGGAATTCATGACTGGTTTGATAAGCTGAATCTTAAACGTTTTCATAGCTAGCTACAGTCTCTGTGTGTCTTTGATGTACTTAAGGAATAAAGGTTCCTGTCATGACATACATGAAATCAAAATAATATGCACACTCCAACTAAGATGTTTCGTTCTAGATGGATGAGATCAAGTACATGTGCTGCGCCTATTTTATAGGAGAATTGGAAAGTGTGATCTCAGCCAACGATGGCTTGTTTGTACCATTCAGCTCGATGACAGCTAGGAGGCAGCCTGCTTAAATGCAACAATTTAGTGACAGACCTGATGACACCAGATCCAGAGTGTGTGGGCAACCAGGAGACAAGCACACTGTTATACATTGAGCTGTGTGACTCACTTACACAGTGTGTAATTAACTTCTAATAACCCCTTCTCCCACCAGCAGGTCTTGCCTTGTTCAAATAGGCCTTATCACAGAATATATGGGGAGTAATACCACTTATATATGCAAAAGATGTTCACTAAGCATCTGACTGGCCTGAACCCTCTGCCACTTAACACAACAGGATAGGATAGGAAAGATGAGGGGTAATAAGGGGATGTGAAATATGAGCACAACATGATCAGGCTCTATGTGTCAGACTAGCTGCTCCCCATCTTTACCCTGGGGCCCTGTCATATTACACAATTGTAGCACGTTGATGCCACTTTACCTGCTTTGGTTCCATCCTGCGTAATACTGGGATTTGTAAGTTCATTAGGTATTTGGAAATCTTTCCCAGGGAGCTTTACTGCCTTCCAAAGCACCAGTGACAGGATTCCATAAGATGGAACTGTCGCACTTAAAAGTGGAATCAAAAAAGCTATAGTTGTGCAGTATGAAACCAGATACTGGTTAACATTGAAATATCTTACAATTTGTGGTTGTGTTTGTGTGTTCAAATTTACTGTTTGAAACTCTTAATAAGATGAGAGTAACCAGGCCAAATCTGCTAGTGATGATCTAACCTATCCATGGTAGTTCTCCAGTTGTTGTTGATGTTAACTGCTGTCAAATTGAATTTGACTTGTGGTGACTCTATGAATGAGAGACCTTAAAGTCACTTTATCATCAACAACCCTGTTCAGGTCCCACAGACTCAGGGACATAGCTTCTTTGATTGAGTCTATCCATCAGAATATGGTCTTCCTCTTTACCTACTGCCTTCTACCTTACCAAGCATTATTGTCTTTTCAGTCGTGTCTTCTCATTAGATGTCCAAAATACAGCAGTCTCAGTTTAGTCATCTTGGCTTCTAGGAAAAGTTCAGTCTTGATTTCTTCTAGGACCTACCAATATTTATTTGTCCCCTTAGTTGTCCATGGTATGTGCAGAACTCTTTTCCAGCACCATATTTCAAATGAGTTGATTTTCTTCCTATCAGTTTTCTGCAGCTTTCATTGACTATACATAGAAATGGGAAATATGATGGCATGAACCATCCTAACTTTAGTATTTAGTTATATATCTTGACACTTCTGGATCTTCTCTAGTTCCTTGATAGCTGCCCTTCCATATCCTAGTCTTCTTTTGATTTCTTGATTGCTGTCTCCATTTTGATTAATGACTGAGCCAAAGTGTAGAAAATTTTGAATGATTTCAAGTCTGGTTCTCCCAGACTGGGTGGAAAATAACTTTGCTGAATAACTCAGTGCTGTTCACATTGGCTTGCTCATGTAGACAGGATTCCATTATGGTTATTCTGAGAATATAGCTCCTGTATATACAGAATAAGGAATACCTGTGCACTTCAGCTACCTTCTTCCCTGCTCATCAGTCTGGCCATCTCCTTATAGAACATGGTATTCCTCTGTGGCATTGAGAACTCCATTCCTCAGAGGTAATAACTTTGATTTTGCTTTATGCTATCCCTTTTTACCATTCTGATCAAGAAATTAGTTATGAGCTCCTAATTTTCTCAAAGGTCATTCTTTCTCTTTTCTTGGGATGCATGAACAAACCAGAGGCTGAAATAAGCCCAGGGTCTGGATGTTGCTTGTTAATTGGTGCTGTAAGCAGGACTTTCTGGAGCTGAAGGTGAAATGCTGTGGCCTCACTTTTCACTAGAAACACCATTGTTATACCAAGGAGTGATTTTGGAGGATAGGCACCTACTGGTCAAAGTCAATTTTCTTTAGAAAATTTAGAAATTTAGAAAATGTAGAAATAAAGGCACGACTTTAAATGCTGTAGCTGTATGGAATCATAACATTCTTCTCTGCCAAAAAGTCTGATGTCTCACAAAATCTCAAATCCCAGGATTCTGCAGCATGGAGTTATTGCAGTTAAAGTGGTGGCAAATTGCATTATTTCTGTGGTGCAGATGTATCTCAAAACTTCTCTGCTAGAGAAAATTTGTTCATTCTGAACTACAGCAGAGAATTTTAAGTTCCTCACCAAACTGCAAATCCCAGGATTTTGTAAGGTGACCCATGGGAGGTAAAGTGGTATAAAAGTGCTACAGTAATGTTGTATGGATTCACCCCTTATCGGGAGAAGATCAAGGCCCTATCCATTAAAGGCTTTGAAAATCCCAAGAGCATGTTTTAGTGTAGGCAAGGCAGCCAGGGAATATTAGTAAAAGAAGCAGTAGTTTCTCTTGCTAGCAGTAAACCATTTATTATATCAAAAAGATACTGATTTTATGGAATACAGTACTGTTAAAATACAAATTGTCTTAGATGGAACGTAATGTTGATTTTAGTGAGGCCTTGAAATTATATTAGCTTATTTGTTTGCTGATACTTTATACTGCTGCTTCATTAATTTTATAGATTTTATAGCTTGACTTTTATTGGATTTTAACCAATACTGATAGTGTGTGTTTTGTTTTGTTTGGGTTTTTGGAAGCTACTTTGTACATTTTAATTATAAAACTGATTGCGTTAGAAATTATTGCAACTGATAACTAGTTTTGCATTATTTAGCTTTATTATAAATAATTTGTATATTTGTTATCTATCTACTGTATGGTGTATAGGAACTGATTATGGAAAACTGAAGGAAGAAATAAAGTGTGTGTTAGAGACTGGTAATTAGAAAGCTTGGAAAAATCTTAAGTGCTAGTTGGAGGAAGCAACTAAAAGATCCAGTCTCTTTTTCCTCACAATATTCATATGAACAGAGCAATTGCCTTCTGAAGCATAAAATTACTGTATTTTCTGGCGTATAAGACTACTTTTTAACCCAGGAAAATCTTCTCAAAAGTCAGGGGTCGTCTTATACGCCAGATGTCATCTTATAGGGCAGGTGCTGAAACTTCTGAGCCGGACTGGAGAATCTGCAGTCGCCGCATATGGTGGGGGGGGGGGGGCTCAAAAATGGCCGTGGCCAAATCCCCACCGTATGCGATAATCATATGAAAGCAGCTACCGCTCTGAGAGTCTTGGAGACAGGGAGGGCTGGGCAGGCAGGGAGGCAATCCCAGTATCAAAGCACCAAATAAGTTTTGACATGTACAATGATGACTCTATTTGAATGTACAGTTGGGTTAGTGTAAATGTGATATAGCTGCTGCATTCAGTGGAGAGACCAAGTTGGAGCAGGGAGATGCTCTTGACAATGTAATAGGAACATTTCAATGAGCCTTATCACATGGAGGTTTTTGCAGCTCTGATCTGAAGCCACTGTAGGTCCAACGATGCGAATTCGCATGATAACGTGATGTATTATCACACGTGATTGCTTTCTATGGAGGGTTGTTCCGAATTCACAAAAATTGCTTCTAAGCTCACTTCGACATTTCCCACATTTCCCATGATGCTGCACTGCAATTTTGCCCCATTTGCTCCCAGTGCTTGGAAGGGTAGATTTAGAGGTAGATGACAGGGATGAAGGGAATAAAACAGGAGGCTGGGGGGAGAGTTGGGAGCAATGGAGGGAGCCATCGGAGGCTGGGGGAAGCAACAAACTCCAACTCCCAGAATTCCATAACACTGAGCCAGGACAGTTAAAGTGGAGTCATACCAGATTATTTCCCCAGTGCACATGCAACATAAGAGAAGGCAGCTGTTATAAAGGGATGGGGAGTGGATTGGATTCAGGGAGGTGGTCATTTAGGGAGCATGGAGAATAAGGGATCATTTCTGCACTCCTCCAAAATGGATCTCCTTCAGAGCCAAAGGATTTACTTCCAAGTAAACCCGCAGCTTCTACACCAGGGGTAGGTAACCTGCGGCCCGCGGGCCGGATGCGGCCCGGCAAGGCCTTGGGACCGGCCCCAGCCCGGTCCTGCCATCGATTGCCGCCGGAGCCTTTGGCCTATCAAGAGGAGGCGGGCAAGGGGGGGCAGGTGGCGGGCAAGGGGAGGCAATTGTCTATAGAAGCCTCCGAAACATGCAGTTATATTAACATTTTTTTAAAATCAGCTAATTTTTTTGCGTGACCTCCATTTTTTATAAAAATGTGTCCTCCATTTGAAAATTTTGTTCTACATCTGTCCCAGTTTATTTATTTAATTAATTTTTAAAAAAATTATTTAATTCTTTATTTTTTGGCTTCGGCCCCCCAGTTGTCTGAGGGACAGCAACCCGGCCCCCGGCTCAAAAAGGTTGCCTACCCCTGTTCTACACTGATTATTTTGCAGTGAAATAATTTTAATAACATTAATAATAATAATAATAATAATAATAATAATAACAACAACAATCTATTGCTTTTAAACAACAACAATAATAATTTATTTTTAAAATAATGATAATTATAAGTTATTAGTTTGTTGAGGCACCAGAGCTCTGTGGCAGAGAAAGCTCAATGTCTCACAACACTGCAGTTCCCAGAATTCCATGGCACTGAGCCAGGACAGTTAAAGTGGAGTCAAACGGGATTATTTCCCCAGTGCAGATGCAACCTAAGGGGCCATTCAGACTACCTTTTGTACCTAATTGTAACCCGGATTAAATATCGGAGGTTCCCATTGGCACCAGTTTAAACATATCAGAATTAGGGTCTTGCACACCCGATCCAGGGCAAATTCCCCTTAGAGCGGTTTTTCCGAAAGTGGATTATTTCCAGTGTCTTTTAGGAAAACCCGTTTCTTCCCTGCTGCCGGCAAATGTGATCTTGGCCCCAGTCATGATCGGGTCAAGTTCAGGGGAGGGATTTAAGTCAGAGGGAGAGCAGAGGGCGGAACATGCCTCCTCTCCTGCACCGGCCGCTTGGCAAGCGGCATTTTTTTAATGATTTTTTTGTGTGTGTTTGACAGCATATGCGAATGCTTTTGCTACATATGTTTCCCAGAAGGCAACTGTTACAAAGGGAAGGAGAGTGGATTGGATTCAGGGAGGTGGTACTTTAGGGAGCATGGAGAATAAGGAAATGCAGGCTACATTCTTAGGAAGTAGGTTGGGGATGTAGGGGAATCTGACAGGGGGAATCAGGACATATTCTTAGGAAGCAGGTGGGGGATATAGGGGAATCTGACAGGGGGAATCAGGACACATTCTAGAGTAAATAGAGTAAAAAAATAGAATAAAATAGAAAGGAAGAAGAAACGTGAAACTGTCATTCATGTGAGGCTAACATTCACGTGAAACTGGAACCAGGAAGTGGCCCCCCTTCTTCACCCTGGAAGTGTAAAAGGTTTCTATGCGTTCAAAGCCTCACTGAGCATGCACAAGGGTCCCAATTCGAATAATTGAACCCGCATGGTATGTAACGGTGTGGTAATACAATGTGCACTCAGTCTGCTTTGACCCAGTAATTACCACAATTTCATTCTTCACGTGCGATAGTTCATCACATACAGTAAGTTGCCTTGGATTCGAAGTGACTCCGCCTCCCCCTCGCCAGGGAAGGGCTACGGAAGTGCTTTGGTTTAGAGTTCCATTCTCACGTGTGATAAGGACTAACGACTTTATGCACTATGGTTGGGGGCGAGTAAACAGCTCCAATCTGAGGACAAATAAAGCTTGATACAGCTTTGTAGGGAATGACTAACGTGGTTCCACTCATACTTTTAAGTTATTTTTAAACTCCCTCTTCTGACACACAGTTCATCCCTCTAATACAGCCCACCTAAAGAAAAATGTCTCTGCTCAGGGATGCCCCTCCCCATCAGTACTTCTCGGGGAAATAAGCAAAATAGAAAAAATATTAGTTGAAATGGTATGTCCTGTAAAAAGAGGTACAGTAAGAGAACCATACCTACCTAAGGCGTACATGTGCAGTAGACACATGCAGTAGTATGACATCACTTTTTAACTACTGTATCATTACTGCATAAGATTTATTATAGAGCAGTATTCAGGACAGAATTAAATCGGAGAGGTCATCTGAAAGACTAAATCAGATAGAGGTGACAAGAGATTAATTTCTGGGTTTGACACATTCCAGATTAATAAACCATCAGGTCTGGATGGCTTATGTGCCTGAGAGATGTTAGTAGACTAAGGCATGATATGAAATGGTTGGTCTAAAAATGTATCACTGAAATTCTCCTCCTTATAGAGAAATGAAGTATAACACCAATTTTTATAGGGAGCTGAAAAACAAAAAGACAATTTAGAAAATTATCAGCCTAGTGTCTGTCAACCTTCAGGCCAAGAATTTGGGAAGTTAGAATCCAGGGTCATGGCAGTTTATTTGGAAGTAAGCCCCATGTATGTTCATGTAGGCTGACCCCTAGGCAAGTATTCATAGAATTTGCAGTCTAGCTTCAGTGGCGTATCATGAGCTGCATATAAGAGAGAAGGAGACACCTGGTACTAGATGAAATGATCTTCTTGGTGATTATTGTACATTTTTAATTTTTTAAATGTTTAATTCTTTGATTGTTTAATGTTATTTTATTGAAGGATGGTTGGGGGGGAGGGAATTAATGATATATATATACACACACACACACACACACACACACACACACACACAGTCGGCCCTTCTTATACACGGATTTAAGCATACATGGTTTGAAAATGTTCCAAAAAAGTATAAATTTACCTTGATTTTCCATTTTTTATAAGGGACACCATTTTGCTATGTCATTATATTTAATGCAACTTGAGCATACATGGATTTTGTTATACACGGAGGATCTTGGAACCAAACCCCAGCGTGTGTGTGTGTGTGTGTGTGTGTATCTTTATTAAATTATATACAAGTTAAAAAGGGTACATCGAATCATGTATTACCATCCATATTATTTTTCTCTGGGACCCTCCCCCCTCCCTCCCTCCCCTCCACCTCCCCCCCACCTTCATGTTTTCTGGTTGCTTTCCCTTTCAGCTAAATTTCTTCTATTCCTCAAAAATCTTGTGACTTGCTTCCTTTATCTCATATTACCACCACCTCTTTAGCTTAATTACTAAGATTGTACATGCACCATTCTTCTACAAAACCGTTTCTATATCCTCTTTATCTCTATGTCATAACGTTACTATGTTTTTACCTTATTATATAGTTCTGCTAGATTGTTCCATATTTGATTCTCTTTTACTGTTTCTTCTTCTTTCAACATTGTAGTTATTGTATCCATTTCTATTAATAAATAAATAATAATAAAAAATTTTATTTTTATACCGCCCTTCCAAAGATCAGGGCGGTTAACAACATAATAAAAAACAATACAATCATATAAAATATACATTACAAATTAAAAACAGATACAACAAACAGAATAAAAGCCCCGTTAGCCAATCCTCTTGCCAATAAAAGAGGAAGGGAGGCCTACTGGACTTTAACCGGGAATGCAGCCTGAAATAGAAGGGTTTTTAGATCCCTTCTAAATTGGGCCAGGGAGGTGGCCGAGCGGAGCTCTGTGGGCAGCGTGTTCCAAAGGGCCGGGGCGGCGATGGAAAATGTCTTCCTCGTGGTGGAGGTAAGCCTGGCCCCTGACACCCTAAGTAGTTGCTGCCCAGATGTTCTGAGGGTGCGGGACGGAATGTACGGGGAGAGGCGGTCCTTCAGGTATCCTGGGCCCAAGCCATTTAGGGCTTTATAGGTCATCACCAACACCTTATATTGTGCCCGGAAGCGAATAGGCAGCCAATGCAGATCTTTGAGCACAGGTGTAATATGGCTGGCCCTGGAAGTACCAGTGACCAGCCTGGCTGCCATATTCTGTACCATTTGTAGCTTCCGGGTTTGGTATAAGGGTTGCCCCATGTAGAGTGCGTTGCAGAAATCCAATCTCGAGGTTACCAGAGCGTATACTACCGTTTCAAGGTCCCTCTGGGCCAGGTATGGGCGCAGCTGGCGAATGAGCCGAAGCTGATAACAGGTGCTCTTGACTGTCGCATTCACCTGAGCAGTCAGGTGAAGCGACGAGTCAAGAAGCACCCCCAGACTGCGCACAGAGTCCTTCACAGGAAGCGTGACCCCGTTCAGGACAGGTGGAACTACCGCCATTCCTGGACCAGGGGAACCTATCACAAGTACCTCCGTTTTCTCTGCATTCATCTAAACATTTCTCTAACCATGTTTCTATCTTGGGTATTTCTTTACTTCTCCAGTATTTTGCTATTGTTAACATGTATAAGAGAGTTTCAGTTTTTGTCTTAACTCTTTACCTTCAACAATGTTTTGGAGACACATTTCTGGTAATAATGGAAGGTCTATTCAAATTAATTTCTTTATCTTTTTATGTACCTCTATCCAGAATTTGTTAATTTGGGGGCATGTCCACCACATGTGGTAAAAGCTACCTACACTTTTTTCGCACCCCAACACATCCCTTTATTATTTTTATAAATTTTAGCCAGTCTTTTAGGCGTTAAATACCACCTATATAACATTTTATAAAGATTCTCTTTTATATCTGCACATAAGGTAAATTTTAAATCATTTCCCCACATCCTTTCCCATACTTCTAATTTGATGTTTTTTCCTGTATTTTGTGACCATTGTACCATGCAGTGTTTTATTTGTTCTTGTTCTAATTCCAGTTTTAATAATAGTTTATAAAATTTCAATTTTTTCCCTCTTTTCTATCTAGTATTATTAAATCTAGTTCTGTTTTTTTGATGTAACTCCGAATTGTTTTTCATCTGCTTTGTATCTTTCTGTTAATTGATAATATAAAAACCAATTAATCTTATATCCTTCCTGATTTAATTCTTCTAACGTTTTCAACTTTAGTTTCTCATTTTCCATTTTTAAAATATCTTTGTATCTAAACCATTCTTCTCCTTCTGTTCTTCCCAGTCTGAAAAGTGTTTCCTGAGGAGAAATCCAATCCGGTAGACATCTATATATTTTTCTTTTATATGACACCCAAATTTTCCATAATGCCTTTCTAATTATATGATCATTAAACTCTTTATTTAGTTCTACCTTACCTAACCACATGTATGCATGCCATCCGTACCTCAGATTAAATCCTTCCAAATTTGATAATTGATCATCTTTTAACTCTATCCAATTCATTATCCATTCTAAACCACATGCATGAAGGTATAGTTTAAAATTTGGTAAGCCTAATCCTCCTCTTCCTTTCTCATCTGTCAATGTTTCCCACTTTATCCTTGCTTTCCTTTTCACCCATATAAATCTTCTTAAATATTTTTCCCATACTGTAAATATCTCATTATTATGTATTATTGGTAAATTTTGAAATATAAAATTTTAGGTAGGATACACATTTTAACTACTGCAATCTTCCCTAACAATGATAATTGTAAGTTTGACCATTTTACCATATTTTTCCTAATTTCTTGCCAAGCCTCTTTGCAGTTATTATCAAATAAATCACTGTCCTTTCTTGTAATTTGTATCCCTAAATATTTAATTTTCTTTCGAATCTTAATTCAAATATTTAATGGTATATTTTAATTCGATGTTGTATTCAGCATTGCCAATTTCTGGGGAATTAATTTCTTTCTGGGGATTTTGACTGAATATTCCGGTAAATATTGGGGAATTCTGGGGATTTTGGTAAAGCATTCCAGGGAATATCTTAGAGGCTTGTTGGCAACACTGGTTGTATTTTATATTGTCTTTTATCTGATGCTGTAAGCTGCCTTGATCCTGTGGGAGAGGCGGCATATAAATAACATTTATTATTATTATTATTAATTTGTTGTTGTGTTCTTTCCAGTCATTTATGATTTATGGTGACTCTAACAGTTTTGGGGGCAGAATTTGTTCAGAGGGGCTTTGTCTTTGCCTTTGTCTGAGGCTGAAAGAGTGTGACTTGCCCAAGGTCACCCAGTGGGTTTCTATGGCTGTGCAGGGATTTGGACCCGGGTCTCACATTGTCCTGGAAACCACTACACCATACTGGCTCTTACATTTAAAAAAATACATGTGTTAATGTTCCAGTTACAAGAGAAAAATTGCAATGGATGAAATCACTCTCCTGTTGTTCATATTTTTAATATTCACCAACATGTAAACATGTTAAAGTTTAGGCAGAATTAAACCTTTTATTTGGGGGTGGACAACTGAGTCGGGGCTGGGGGTTGTTTTCTCCCCCCTTGGGAGGCTTCAGTGGGCTGCCAGCAGTGCCAAAGAACAAATCAAAATGAAAGAGAGTGAAAGTCCATTTCTGGTTTTGGAAAATGGGCTATGTAAGAAACAGTGCAGGGTGCCCCTCCACCCTATTTAAAGGGATGCTTTAAGGAAAGGCAATTCATCATTTTTTTGGCCAGAAAAACAGTGGGCCAAGGGGCCAGGGAGGGTTTGAATCCCCACTTGGATGTGGAAACTCCTTGAAGTTTATCGCACAGGCCCTAAAGTGGGCCCATTGCGTTACAAAACGAGTGCACGCAGGGGCACACACGGAACGAGATAGGGCTAGGTATGGCATTTTACTGCATACTGGGATGCTGTCGTTGCCTTCAGGTGTTCCAGTCGCATTCTCCCTCCATTCCAGAGGGCGCGATTTCTGAGAATGCTTTAGAACAGTTCTCAGAAATCGCACCCTCTGGAACGGAGGGAGGACGCAATTGGAACGCCCGGCAGCAGCGGGGGCATTCCAGTGTGCAGTAAAATGCCGTCCCTAGCCCCATCTCATTCCGTACGCGCCCCTGCAGCACTTGTTTTGTAACACAATGGGCCCATTTTAGGGCTCATGCAATAAACTTCCTTGAGTGATCCTGGGCAAATCATCTTCTCTCATCCCCAGAGGAAAACAATGGCAAACTCCACGTGAACAAATCTTGCTTAAAAAAAAAAAAAAAACCATGATAAGTTCAACTTAGGGTCACCATAAGTCAGTAGTGACATGAAGGCACACAACAACAAGAACAATAACCTCAGAAAAGCCCCGAAGGCCAAGTCCCAGTGCTCCACTTTGCCAGTCCTTTGTTAGCTCAACAAGACTTCAGTTATTTCTGTGAGTAAAATTTAAGAAAAACAGCAAAACTATTTACGTATCAGATCCTGTCTGATCTTGAAGCTAAGCAACGTTAGCTGTGGTTAGTATCCGGATGAGAGAGTGCCAAGGACTACAGATGCTGTAGGCTGGCATAACCTCTTCTAAGGATTGCTTGCCTGAGAAAATTCTATGAAATTCATGGAGCTGCCATATGTTGACAGTGACTTGATGGCACACACATCCCTCTGACTCTGGGCTATCTACTGTTTCAAGGATGTATAGTTGATGACCATCCTGGAGTATGATGTAAATTTTAATAAAATACATATGGAGGGCTTTAGGCTGCAGTAGTACGATGAGGAGAGAATGCATTTAAATGTTTTTGTGAAGAGGTATCTTTGGGCTGACAGTTTGAAATTTGTATGAAAAGAGCTCTAATTTAGCATCTGTGAGACTGAGAGAAAGAAGTTGTAGCATCCGCTTTTGTAGACTTGATCTACTTCCTAAGATGTATAGGATGCATAAAAATTGGCTTAGGGTTATGGGAGTAAAACTTAATCTATCAGTAGTGATTTGAGATATTTTAAACTAGAACCATAAATGTCAAAAAGATTGAATGTGAAGTGCCCCTTTGGAAGTCATGAAGAAATGTGTGGTTATCAAACAAATAAGAGGATTGGTTCATGATTGTGTATATGTTACCATGTCATATCTGAGGCATCAAAAGATAAATTTCAATTTTAAAATCTTCCTTGAAAGGGGGCCTGCCAAAATAATGTCCCAAATTAAAAGTTTTTAATGAGGTTAGGATAAAGGCAAGAGGGATTTCAAAACACTATTTTTTCTTGTTTTTTTCTTCTTTTCAAATAGTAATTCAGTTTTAAGTTCTCTGTTTACTTTTACCATGGTTGTTTGCCTTCCATTCTGTCATTCCCAACTGCACTTACACATCCAGGGACCTTCTGTTTCTCCAGAATATGATAGTCACACACATTCTCTTTGTTGATGGCTCATTTGTCATTCTACAGCTACAGATGTCTGGCTGTGTAGGGTATTTACAGCTGTGACAGAATATGAAAGGATCCATGGAAATTGTCAAAAGCCTTGTTGAATGGGCTTCTTGGCAGAATGTGAGGAAGAAGGACGCATGTGAGATAGTTCAAAGAACTGCATTACTGGAGATGCCACTTAACATCTATTTCCATGTTCCATTTTAATGATTTCACTGGCGAGTGAGTGACTCATCTGAAATCACAAAAAAGTACTGTCAGCCCTCCATATCTACATATTCTTTATCCATGGATTCTAACATCCACAGCTTGAAAATATTCTCTCTCTCTATATATATATATGTGTGTGTGTGTGAAATTCCAAAAAGCAAACCTTGATGTTGTAATTGTAGATAAGAGTCACAATTTTACTAGCCATTGTATTTAATGGGAGTTGACCATCCATGGATTTTGGTATCCACGGGCAGTCCTGGAACCAAACCCTAGTGAAGACCAAGGGGCTACGTAACATGAAATGTTACAAAAACGTATTTTGTCTAGATGGGAAACTCAGAAATTATAGCTGTTCTCGGAGTCTTCATTCTGAGATAAGAAGTTGGGCTTGCAGCAAAGTCTTGCTGTATATAATGTTGCTGTTCAGAATTCTGACCTGTTCTGTTCTGTTCTATAGAGGTTCTGTAGATGTTTTCTGTTGGATAGGCTATGTTGTTCCCCAGATGTGCTTGTAGTTTCATGATAGTATGATGCATAAGAGAAATGGGGGTCTTAAAATTCTGCAGTTTGATGGCTCAATGAAAACTGGTGACTTATTCATTGGGAAATAAGCAACTCATTATATATGAATGTTAGTGAATATGAAGATATCACAAATATGGCCACATTTTAAGAATGAGACAGAGTAAGAGGCAGTGACAGTAAACACACACATACACACACAAACAAACACACACACAGAGGGAGGCAGGGGGTACTTGGATATGGACAGGTTGCTTACCTGTAACGGTATTTATTCGAGTGGTCATCTGCGAATACATACAAATGGGTTGTACTGCGCCTGCGCAGTGCCTTTCGGAAACTTCTAGAATCACTAGGCAAAGTACACTTTGCAACATATAGAAACTTTTTGGCGGTAGCCCCGCCCATCCCTTATAAAGCCCCTGCTTTCCCGCTCTTTCCCCAGTTCCGCAATTTTCCGCCATGTAGGTGACAAAAGAATGAGCCAATGTAGAGCAGGACACTGAGGGGAGGACGGGCGGGATTTGTATGTATTCGCAGATGACCACTCGAAGAAATACCGTTACAGGTAAGCAACCTTATTATTCGTGATCTCTGCGAATCATACAAATGGGTTGAGACTAGCAAGCTAAGGTTAAAGGCGGAGGGAGTGTCATGACGTATGCTTTAACCAATAAACCAGTTTATTGTTCAGACATAAATTGTAGTTTTGTCAATAAATTTCAAACAACAATGTTCAGTCTCATGTTTTGTTTCACAGTGTAGTTTCTCTCAACAGTGGGACTATCCCATTAGGTAAGAGACTACCTAAGGATCCCTGGAATAGAGTCATGGTATAACCCTCATAATAACTCATAGGTCCCAAGAATGGTGCAATGCACGTAAACATACCATAAAGGCATAATCACAAGGCCACGCAGGACCCATCAGTGGAAAGTCCTGAAAGGCATTGAACAGAACACAAACTGTATCAAACATATACAACTCTCCATTAGTGCAAACCTGATACCAAGACCGCCCTGCCAAAGGCTGCGTCTCTCCTGGCCCTGGTATCTAACCTGTAGTGCTTAACAAAGGTTAAAGGTTGGGACCACACAGCGGCTTTACAGATGTCATCTAAAGGGACCCCCGCTAAAAATGCGGAGGAAGCCACTACTGCTCTAGTTGTGTGGGACCGAGCCCTGGTCGGTATGGGTCTACCCAAGAGTTCATAACACAAATGAATGGTGTTAGATACCCATTTAGATAGTCTCTGAACCGATACCGATAGCCCTCTCTTAGGGTTCGAGTAACACTGGAACAGTCTCTCGGATCGGCTCGAGTCCATAGTCCTATCAAGGTGAAAAGCTAGGGCCCTACGGACGTCCAAGGTATGGAGTGCTCTCTCGGCATCGGTGGTCGGTTTCGGAGCCAGGGTTGGCAAAACAATGTCCTGGCACATGTGGAAAAAGGAGACCACCTTGGGTAGAAAGGTAATGTCCGTTCGGAGCACCATCTTGTCCATATGGAACCGAAGAAAGGGCTGGTCCCATCGCAGAGGTAATAGCCACCAAAAAGACCGTTTTCCAAGTCAAAAGTCTGATGTCTGTGGTGGCTAAGGGTTCAAAATGCTTAGACTGCAAGGCCCGCAGTACCACATCCAGGCTCCATGCTGGAGGCGGTACCGAGGCCTGGGGGTGGAGATTGTTACAGCCCCTCAAAAAATCCTTGACAAGAGGGTCTTTGGAAAAGGAGGGCCTGCCGTCAAATTGAAAATAGGCGCAGATGGCCGACAAGTAACACTTGATAGATGTCAGGCAAAGACCCGCGTTGACGAGGGACATCAAAAAGCACCACCGGTGTCGACACCTGGGCTGGAGACAGATGTTTGACGGCCAAGAAGCATAGGAACTTGTTCCACTTTAGCGCATAGGATTTCTGGGTCGCTGGTTTCTGGGCAGCCAAGATGATGTTTTGAACCAAAGCTGGTAGCGATGTCAGAGATGGATTCTCCAGGCTACCAAGGGCAGAGCCGCTATGTCCGGGTGTCAGACTCGTCCCCCTGCACTGTGAGGAGGTCCAGTCTGTGCTCGAGCCGGAGCAGTCTCCCTCCGGAGAGGTGAAGGAGGGACGGGAACCAGGGCTGTCTCGGCCACCATGGAGTAATCAAGATCGCATTGGCCCTGTCCGATGTCAGCTTGGAGACTACCCTGGTGATCATTGGGAAGGGGGGAAAGGCGTAGAGCAGTCGACCCCGAACGCATCTCCAAGGGAGTCTTCGTCTCGCGCCCGGGAGCAGAACTGGGGACAATGAGTGTTGTGGACGATCGCAAACAAGTCTATCTGGGGGGCCCCCCACCGGCTGAATAGGTCCTCGACCGTCTCGGGGTGGAGCCTCCACTCGTGGCAAGATGAGGGGGACCTGCTGAGGAGGTCTGCTAGGTCGTTGAGCTCGCCTGGCAAGTGGATGGCCTGGAGCAGGATGCCTCGTAGGATGCACCAGTCCCATATCTGAAGGCTGATGTTGAGAAGGGTAGGTGATCTCGTGCCTCCCTGCTTGTTGATGTAGTACATCACTGTGGTGTTCTCCGTTCTTAGGTGCACGACCATGGAGGAGAGGCTGGATTCGAAAGCCCTTAACGCCTTTTCTACCGCCAACATCTTGAGTGCGTTGATATGCAGGGCTCGCTCGTCTGGAGACCATTGTCCCTTGATCCATAGATGCAACATGTGAGCTCCCCACCCTTCTTCGGACGCGTCCGTGGTGAGGGAGATCTGAGGCTGGGGTGGCGAAAAAGGTATGCCGGCGCAGGTGTTTTGGGAGTCGAGCCACCAACGGAGGGAGCGGGCCACTGGCCTGGGTATGGTGAGGGGCCTCGATGGGGAGTCCGTCTTGGAGTCGAAGACTGACAGGAACCAGGATTGAAGGGTTCGGGACCGAAGTCTTGCCCATGGTGTAACCGAGGTCGTTGATGCCATGTGACCGAGGGCGACCTGGACCTCCCTGGCAGCGACTCGTCTGCGTCTGAGGCAGGATCGGATGGCCAAAGAAAGTGTCTGGAAGCGGTCTCGAGGAAGGAATGCTGTGCAGTTTTTGGAGTCGAGGATGGAGCCTATAAATCTTATCTGCTTGGTGGGGACTAGCTGCGACTTTTCTAAGTTTACCACTAGTCCCAAGGCAGCGAGAAGTTCTAGGGTGTCGGCGGTGTGCTGTCGGAGCTCGGAACGTGACAGAGCAGCCAGAAGCCAGTCATCTAGGTATGGGAAGATCCTGATGCCTTGTTGATGCAGGGACGCTATAATTGGAGCCATGCATTTCGTGAACACTCGCGGGGCTGTGGATAAGCCGAAGGGAAGGACGTTGTAGTGGTAGACGTCGGTCCCGACTGCAAAGGCGAGGAACCTGTGGTGACTCTCCTGGATACTGACATGGAAGTAGGCGTCCTTCAGATCGATCGTAGCAAACCACAGGCCCTGGTGCAACAAGGGTAAAATAGAAGCAAGGGTTACCATACAGAAGCGCCGGTAGGCCAAAAATGAATTCAATTGTCTCAGGTCCAATATAGGTCTGATGCCTCCATCTGCCTTGGGGACCGTAAAGTAGCGGGAAAAGAAACATTTCGGGATGTGAGCGGCACTGGCAGGAGATATGGCGCCCTTGGAGAGCAAGATGCGTACTTCGTCGAGAAGGGTGTCTGAGGGTGGGGTGGAGATAATAGCTCCAGTTGGAGGGAGCTCTTCGAATTCAAGGGCATAACCCCTACAGACGATGTTTAAGACCCAAGAATCGGAGGATATGGAGGCCCAGGTGTCGAAAAAGGGCCTCAATCTGTTCAAGGAATTTAAGGGAAGGGGGGTGACGGAGTACGCTGCATCCCTTCAGGGTCTTTTCTTATTGAGGTCAGAATCCTGCCTGCGATAGTTCTTCTTGTATCGCGAGGGCCCCCCGCGACGGCCTGAAGAGGAAGAGGACTGTGAGGGGTACCTCTGCCTGGACTGATCCTGGCGCTGGAAAGGACGGTCCTGTTGAAAAGACCTCTGTCCCTGGCCATACCATTGCCGGAGACCGGTGAACTTCCTACGGGAAGAAGCTTGGGGAGAGGCTGACATACCATGCTTCTTCGCCGCAGTCTTCATCCGGTACTTAAAATTAAGTTTTTCATCCATCTTACGATGAAAAAGGCCGGCCTTGTCGAAGGGCATCTCTTTGATGGTCGAACGGGCACTTTGGTTGAGGTCCAAGGATCTCAGCCACGCGTGTCTCCGGAGCGCTATCGACGTAGCCATGGATTTAGCAGCACAGTTGGTCGAGCGTCTGGCTGATGTGATGAGCCAACTGCCAATAGAGTGAGCTTCATCCCGAATGTCCGAGAGGGTGCCCTGTGATTCGTCTGGGAGGTCTGGTATCAGAGGGGAGATCTTCTCCATCAGCCATTGTATATAGGCGCCCATACAGGCATTATAGTTGGCCACTCTGATCCCCAGGGCAGAAGAAAAATAAGCCTTTTTGGCAAGAGCATCCACCTTTCTGGCCTCCTTGTCGGATGGCATTGAGGAGGCCTTGGGGGTGGAGGCGCGTTGGGAGCCCTCTTCTATCACGGAATTCTGTCTCGGATGTCCAAACAGCCACTATGGATTGTTGGGGGCAATCCTATAAAGGGACTCGATCTTCCTATTGATGGAAGAAGTCGAAGCCGGAGCCTCCCAAGAGCGCCTGGCCAATTTTTCCAAGGAAGGGAGCAGAGGAATCGTGGGAGGGGTGGGCAGCTTGCCATGAATCTGCTTCTCAATCGGATCCGAGGCTTCTTCTTCCGTCTGGGAGATCTGGATCTCGAGGGCGTTGCCCATCTTTATGACATGCTCCGCAAAGGTGCGAACGTCATCAGACGGAGAAGCTGCTCCTGGTTGGGCAAAGTCCTGATGGGATGGTTGGTAGTCCATATCGGTGGAGGACTCTGATCCGTGTCGAGAGCGCTGCCGGGTATGGAGTGACCCCTCACCCTCCGAGTCCAATAAATCCATGACTTCGAGATCCGTCCCGATGTCAGGATCCTGGACAGCCGAGGGAATGGTGGTCCGGGGCTTAGGAGGCACAGATGACTTGGTAGATCTGTGTGGCTTCAAAGTCGACAGTAAGTCAAAATGGGACCTGATGGACTCATGCGAGACAGCCATATAGCATCTGTCAGTCTCGCTATCGTAAAAAATAGTCCGGTTCTGGTTCTTGTTGAAGGGACGGCGCAGCGCCATGGTGGACCTGAGCCCAATGGACCACAGACTTGGGCATCGGAGTTGTGGACTGTCGATCATCGTGGGAGCTGGCTGGGGAGGCCGGATCAGACAACGGTTCAATGGTGTCATCTGGCAGATGCTGGAAAGTAGGAAGAGGTTGCTTCCTGGATGGAGATCGTCAAGTCGGTGAGGCTAGGGACCGGCGGGTCTCAGAACGGCTCTCAGGTTCTCTGACCCGGTCCTTCACAGCAGAGTTTTGGAGGAAGAGTGCGGAGCCGAGGGCATTCTCTCGGCCGTCGACCGGTCCTGAGACGAATCTCTATGCTTAGAAGCGGAGTGGGACTCTTGTCGGTCAGCACGGTGGCGCTTGGAGGCCGAGTGCTGGTCCTCAAGCGAGAGGGTGTGGACTCTCTTTGGCGTCGAAGGTGCAGTGCCTGTCGAGGCCGAGACCTTCATGGACGAGGATCTCGAGGCAGAACCCTTCTGGGAGCTCAAGTCCTTTTCGGTCGGCCAACCATCCTTGGGGCTGGAGCCCTTTTTTCGCTTACTCTTGGAGCTATGAGATGTCTCCTCCGAAGGTCTCTCGGGACCAAGCTCCTTATCGTACGGTGTCGGTGTGGGCTCAGCCGAGCCAGACTGAGGGGCAGGCTCTGTAGGGAGAGATTGGGTGGACAAGTCGACGACGGCCGAAATGGTTGAAGGAGTCACCCCGGCCGCAGACGTCCCAGCAGCGGTGGACATTGCACTGGCAGTGAGCACCTTATTGTATATCGCTGCTTTCAGGCGCGTCTCCCGATTCTTTCTTGCCCGTGGGGTGAGGTTTTTACAAAGGGCACAGGCAGCTGGAACAAGAGTCTCCCCCAAACAAAAAAGACAGGCAGAATGCAGGTCTTGTCCAGGAATTTTGCCCCCACAAACAGAGCATTTCTTAAAGGGAACCAGGGGCATAATGGCTTACGAGTGCAGTCCGAGTCCGAGGTACAAGCGAGAGCGTGGTCAAACAGAGTCCGAGGTCGAGCCGTTACCAAAACGATTACCAAGCCAAGGGGTCAAGAAAAGAATGGTCAAAAACAGTCCGTGGTCAGTTTTTAGTGATTCTGGATCGAGATCTAAAGAGCGAAGTTCCCTAAGGCAGCAAATGCGGTGGAAAAAAGGAACTGGGGAAAGAGCGGGAAATCAGGGGCTTTATAAGGGATGGGCGGAGCTACCGCCAAAAAGTTTCTATATGTTGCAAAGTGTACTTTGCCTAGTGATTCTAGAAGTTTCTGAAAGGCACTGCACAGGCGCAGTACAACCCATTTGTATGATTCACAGAGACCACGAAGAAGAAATTTATTGTTGTTATATGCCTTCAAGTTGTTTCTGCCTTATGACAACCCTAAAAACCTATCACTGGGTTTTCTGGGGCTGAGAATGTGTGACTTGCACAGGATCATCCAGTGGGTTTCTATGGATGAGTGGAACATTGAGTTGTAATCCAGTGCTCAAACCACCCTATACCACGCTGGCTCTCTTGGATATATTATCATACATAAAATAGTAGATATTTTGGCTTCTGCTGTTTGGTTATTTTGGCCTTCTGTTACAGTGTGTCTTGAGGATTTCTTAAAGATATATGCATACTTTGGAAGGATGAGCAAGAAATATAAAAAGGAGAGAGAGTAAAGAAAGATTACCATTGCCTTCACTCTCGAAACAATTTCCCTTTTGTGTGCCTGCTGCCTGTGTGCTGCCTCCCAGGTGGGAAGAATGGTGAAGTCTTTTCCCCCATGCAGAGCCCAGTGTGGATAGTAGTGGCCTACAGATTTTTCAGAATACCCATGAAGAGGTGTTAGAATTATGGTTGGTTATGTGTGCTTAAATCAGTTTAGTAGCAGCAACACAGCAATAAGCGTGTACTCCACAGGTATTTGGTAAAAACAACTAGATCTGATTGTCTGGTAAATATTAAACAGCATACATTGGTAGGTAAAAAGAAACTTACTTTATTGTTACATCTAGGTTCTACAAAAATAACTGATCAGTAGAGAAAACTATACATGGTAGAAGAGCCTCTAGAGCTGACTCTCATGTGTGAGTAAGAAGAAAAACATCTTTAGTAGCACAGGTTGGTTTCTGCGTCCATAATAAAATAATAAAAAATAAAACTTTAATTTATATCCCGCTTTTTGTTTCCACAATCAAAGCGGCGTACAACCTTTTAAAAATACCACCATATATACAATTCCCCCCTTAAAAAAGGATTAAACAATTCCATCCATTAAAATTACAGATCATAAAAATCTAAAAACATTACTACAATAATAAAATAATAAAATAACGGTGGGCAGAGTCTTTGCTTGTATATGACTGTGGGGGAGCGTTACATGGCCGGGATCTATTCCGTGAAGGCCTGCCGGAAGAGATCTGTCTTGACAGCTTTCTTGAAGCTCTCAAGGTTGGCAGTTTGACGGATCTTGTCTGGCAGGCCATTCCATAAAGTGGGAGCAATCGCGGAAAAAGTCCTCTGGGAGGTTGCCGTCAATCTGGTCTTTGTGGACTGCAACAAATTCCTCTTGGAGGATCTGAGGGTATGGGGCGGATTATACGGAAGGAGGCGATCCCTTAAGTAGGTTGGGCCAAAGCCATGGAAGGCTTTAAAGGTAATGACCAACACCTTGTACTGTGCCCGGAACCGAATAGGCAGCCAGTGGAGTGATTTCAATATAGGTGTAATATGGTCACTCCTAGTTGTTCCTGTAATCAATCTGGCTGCCATATTCTGCACCAGTTGAAGTTTCCAGACTAGGCACAAGGGTAGCCTCATGTAGTTACCAGTGCATGTACTACCATTTCAAGGTCACCCCGTTCCAGGAAAGGGCGCAGCTGGCGTATCAGCTGAAGCTGATAACAGGCACTCTTGACCGTTACATTCACCTGATTTCTCATCTGAAGCGATGAGTAAAGAAGCACCCCAAGCTGCAAACACAGTCCTTTGAGGGGAGTGTGAACTCCTCTAGGACTGGAGGTTGCAGCCCGATACCTGGTTTGGGGGCCCCTACCATAAGTACTTCCTTTTTGTCTGGATTCAGCTTGAGCTTGTTTTCCTTCATCCAGTTGTTTTCCCTCATCCAGTACATTACAGCTGCAAGACGTTGACTGGGGGGAGAAATGCCATCTGTCGTCATTGCTGATGACCGAGACATGGAGAAGTATATTTGAGTGTCATCAGCACAATGATAACACCTCGCTCCATGACTATGGATGATTTCTCCCAGCGGTTCATATAGATGTTGAATAACATCGGGGACAGGATGGCGCCCTGAGGGACACCACAATTAATCTCTGTTTTTGAAGAGCAACTGTTCCCGAGCATCACCCTCTGGAATCTACCTGACAGGAAGGAACGGAACCACTGCAAAGCAGTGCTTCCAATTCCTAGCTCTCTCAGGCGTTCCAAGAGGATGTTGTGGTCTATTGTGTCAAATGCCGCTGAGGGGTCTAATAGCACCAACAGGGTCACGCTTCCTCTGTCAATGCTTAGACGAAGGTCATCAGTTGAGGCGACCATGGCAGTCTCCACCCCATATCCTGTCCTGAAGCCAGTTTGAAATGGATCTAGAAAATCCATGCTTGGTAAGAGCAGAGAGGAAAGAGACAGAACAAAGGGCAGTAAAGTTTATTGATCACCCAGAAAGGAAGGCGTGTGGGAAGTAACCTCTTCACAAGCACACCGACCAAGTGACCATAGAGATATACAACAGTGTTCCTGCATAGAAGACAACCCCCTTCTCAAGGAAAGAAGCATAGATCTACAAAACAAGCATTGATGCCAATACTCCAACAATAGGAAGGGCTACCCTTAGTGTGTTTGGCTGCAGAAATATAGTTTTTTTTCTGTTGGCAATGGTTCCTCTTGACCTCTTTCTGTTTCTCCTTAAGGAAGCTGAAAGCCACAAGGAGAATAAGGAGTGGCTTCTCCCTCCTCAGTGGTTCTTCTGTTGATCTTCTGGCTCCCACCATTCTCCCCATTACATTGTTGAGTCCTTAGCTTGTTGATAACGGAGTTTATCACATGGGATGGGAGGCTCTCAATTTTGAAAGAGAAGATAGCTAGGTCAGTTCGAAAATTCATGCAATTATGTGATTACTTATCACACCTTGAATTCTCTGTAATGGCCTCCCCAAATGTGACCCAGATTCTGTGAGAAGTAAGCCATCACATCAGTGGGTTCTTAATTGCGAATTGGCACCCTTGCGCATGCTCAGTGAGACTCCAGATGACTGGAGCATAGCATATTTAGGTGAGTGAGAGAGAGGAACCAAGGAACTCCACAATTTACAAAATAATAATAATAATAATAAATTTTATTTATGTTTCCCTGCCTCTCCCGGTGGATCGAAGCGGGGTTACAGACTAATAAAAGCACAAGTGTTTACCTCAGAATTCAATTACAAACAGCTAAAAACAATAAAATATTCAACATCGGACAATAACAATAGCATCAACAAGCAAGGCAGGGATCATACACAGACAGGGGCATGTCATTCATATCCGGGGGGGTATTCATATCAGGTGGGGTATGCTCGGCTAAAAAGCTTGGTTTTAACTGCTTTTCTAAATGTCTCTAATGAGGTCGCTGAGCAGATCTCCTCAGGAAGACTGTTTCAAAATCTCGGAGCTGTTGTTGAAAAAGCTCTTTGCAAAGTAGTAACGTACTTAGAGGTTACTATTTCTAATAAGTTTTTACCTGATGTTCTGAGAGTGCGGGGCGGATTGTAAGGGGAGATGCAGTCCCGTAAGTAACTCGGGCCCAAGCCATGTAGGGCTTTATAGGTAATAACCAACACCTTGTACTGTGCCCGGAGGCAAATAGGGAGCCAGTGAAGATCTTTTAAGATAGGTGTAATATGGTCAAACCTTGATGAACCAGTGACCAATCTGACTGCCATATTTTGCACTAACTGAAGCTTCTGAACTTGGTACAAGGGTAGCCCCATGTAAAGCGCATTACAGAAATCTAGACAACAGGTTACCAGAGTGTGTACTACCGTTTCAAGGTCCCTTCGGTCTAGGTAGGGTCGCAGTTGGCATATCAACTGAAGTTGATAGCAAGCACTTCTGGCCATTGCATCCACTTGAGATGTCAGTTGCTGGGACGAGTCCAGAAGTACTCCTAAACTCCGAACTTCGTCCTTCAGGGGAAGTGTGACCCCGTCCAGGACAGGTTGGCAAATTTCCTTCCTTAGACCCGAGGAACCTATCACGAGTACTTCCATTTTTTCTGGATTCAGTCTGAGTTTGTTTTCCCTCATCCAGCCCATTACCGACTCAAGGCAGGTATTCAGAGGAGAGATGCCATCCTTAGTCCCTCTATCAGTCGGAGACATAGAGAAACATATTTGGGTGTCATCAGAGTACTGATAACACTGCCCCCCATGTCTCTGGATGATCTCTCCCAGCAGTTTGATGTAAATGTTGAACAGCATGGGGGACAAAATAGCTGCTTGAGGCACACCAGATGTCAGTTCCTTCTTAGAGGAGCAAGTGTCCCCCAGCTTCACTATCTGGAATCTACCAGAGAGGTAGGATCAGAACCACTGGAGCGCAGTGCCCCCGATACCCAACTCCCTCAGGCGTTCCAGAAGGATACTGTTGTCAATGGTATTGAAAGCCACTGAGATGTCCAAGAGCACCAACAAGGTCACACTTCCCCTGTCGATGCCCAGGTGGAGATCATTGACTAAGGCGATCAAGGCAGTCTCAACTCCGTATCCTGCCCCGAAGCCGGTTTGAAATGGGTCCAGATAATCAGTTTCATCCAAGACAGCTTGGAGTTGGAAGGCAACCACTCTCTCGATTACCTTGCCCAAGAATGGCAGCAGGGGGAAAGAAGTTGGGGGGGGGGGGGGAGGAAGAATGGTTGAAAGAATATGCTCTATTCATGTTAAAAGGACCATATATTCACTCTTGTCACGTTAAAACATGAATATAATGGTTATCCAATAGCTCCTGGTCCATGCCTCTTAATTAGCAGGCAGCAGCCCCCACTCAGTAATGCTGAAGGACAAGCGGAAGCAAAAATGAAGCGGAATTGCAGCATGACTTCATGGGAAACCTCCCCCCTTCTGGATTGAGGAGGGAACCAGGACCAAAGGAGACATGCACATCACACCAAACAACAGCGCACTGAGTGCGAAGTTGCCTAGGAATAGGGTTTATGACTTCGTTAGTTCACCGAATTTACTTAACTGTGGATTGACATTGATTGCGTTCGGAGTGCATTCGGACTGCCAGTGATTGCGTGTGGTAACCTTTCGTGCAATAATGTGAATACGCATGATTGCATTCAGGATGACACTGGATTATACTTCCAATTTCAGTCATGTGATATCCTCCAATGATAGTGACATTTCTCGCAGATGTTCACTTCAGCTTCAAATCCTGATATATTTTACTATCATTCTGAAAAAGAAGAAAAATGTTTCCCCCTTTGTCCTCTACCTGGTGAAAAGATTACAGTGGTACCTCGGGATACGAAATACCCAGGTTACGAATTTTTCAGGATACGAAAAAATCCCATAGGGATTTATTGTTTCGGGTTACGAAAGTTTTTTCGGGTTACGAAAAAACTCCGGCGCTATTTTAAATGGAGCCGCGGCAGAGCCGCGGCTTTTTTCCCCATTAGCGCCTATGGGTTTTCGGCTTACGAAGGCTTTTCGGGTTACGAAAGCGGCCGCGGAACGAATTATTTTCGTAACCCGAGGCACCACTGTATTTTTAAACTGCAGTTGTAGTTAAGAAAATGGAGTTAGAATTATGGTTTGGTGTTTGCGTCGCCTCATTTCTTTCTCTTACTGATATCCCATTAGGAGATCAAGAAAAAAAAAATAGAGTGTGTGGGGGTCCTGGGGATGATTCTTCATTATCTCAGACACTTTTGCACACATATCCAATATCTTTCATGCGCACACATTCACCTATACAGGATTTCTTGTCAGCAAGAGAGAAAATCCTTTTTTGGGAGGGAGTGGAATTTGGGATGCAAACTGTCTTAATTGGCTCTGCTCTTCATAGTCCTTAGCCTTTGGAGTTCAGGCTTGCTTTGTTATTGCTCCAGCCACTGCAGAGCACTTAGCAAGAAGATGAAAGGGCTTTTCATCCCCTCTTAGAGTGAAGCTTGAGTAGAATCCCTCTGCTGCTATTGCTATGGATATCAGCTATTCAACCTGAGTGGAGAGCACTGAAGCGGTATGTGTGGATTTTATCTGTGTGCTTCATGGAGGAAAGGGCATCCTACCTATGGCAGCCATACTTGTAAAAAATTGCCAGGAAAAAAAGAGGTGAGAGAAGTCTGCCTCCCCCTCCGGATGTTGCAGCTCCCAGCATTCCTCACCATTGGTTATGGGGGCTCCATAGCTCCTGAGGATTGCCTTCCATCAGTTCTCTGGAGGGCTGTAGTAAAGTGATTCCATAGCTGATCTCTTCTTGTGGTTTGAAAGGATTGGATAGTCAAAGCTATACACACTTGAGTTAACAACACACTTTATAAACTTCTACCCAGACAACCCAAATTCTTGGCCAAGAAAAACTAAATGTTCCAGCCTGGATAATTGTACTAGGTAGGGATGATTTATTTTGTTTTGCATACTTTAGTTGCATTTGCACTGCAAAAATAAAGCAGTTTGGTACTGCTTTAGCTGTCATGGCTGAATGCTATGCAGTTTTGGAATTTGTAGTTAGTTGTGTTATCGGAGCTCTCTGACAGAGAAGGCTAAATATCACACAAAACTACAAACCCCAGAATTCCATAGTATTGAGCCACAGCAGTTCAAGCTGTGTCAAACTGCATTATCTCTTGCGGTGCAGATGCTGCCTTTGCCAAGCAGTGTTAACTATGTTGCATAATCTGTTATGGTTTTTATAGCTATGAGGAGGTACAGAAAGTTATTTTATACAGGAGATATATGCACCTCCCCACCAGGGTTTCATTATCTCCTATGATCTCATGGATGTGGTGAACCACAAGCTGGTGACAAGTAAACTCTTCCATTCTCAAGATCTTTGCGTCGCCTCATTTCTTTCTCTTACTGATATCCCATTAGGAGATCAAGAAAAAAAATACAGTGTGAGGGTCCTGGGGATGATCCTTCATTATCTCAGACACTTTTGCACACATATCCAATATCTTTCATGCACACACATTCACCTATACATACACTGCCATTCCACCCCACCTCTGTCACCCTTGTTAGGCATCTCTGGTCTACAGCAGTACAGGCATTGCTTTGAGGAGAACAAGTGAAAGAGCAGGAGGCAAGTGTATTGAATGTATAAACCTGGAGATCCAACTACAGGTTGTGATGTTGAAAGCAGTGTTGGGAAGATGTGTATGGGGCAGCCGGTATGGGGGGATACCAGAGGGGTGCCTGGGGTCACATGAAAATGCCCACAAGTTCCCCATTTCTGCTATCAAGTATAAAATGTGAATGCAACCATAGCCTCAAGGCAAGTTAGACAAAATAGTAGGTAATCTGTGAACTCTTAGTATTTCCTTTCCCCTCACTTCCAGAGCAGCACTGGAACCCCAACGCAGATCAAGAATGCTGTGAGAGGAGATGGTTAATACAGTGGGCCCTTGGTATCCACTGGGATTTGGTTCCAGAACCACACATAGATGCTCAGATCCCACTAAATACAATTGCATAATAAAATGGTGTCCCTTATATAAAATGTCAAAATCAAGATTTGCTTTTTGGAACATACATCTTTTTTTGAACATTTTCATGCCATGGGATGGTTGAATCCCTGGATAAAGAATCTGTGGCTGACTGTACTTTCCCTTTGGCCTTCTCTTAAATTATAACACTCCTGTCTGCTCTTACTAATAACATATAGTGCCTGTATATTTTTCCTAGTAGGGAGCACAGTAGTTCAATGTGGGAAGAGCTATTTAGATGGGGGAAAGCACAAAAGCAACATCTTTCCTTGTACTATAGCTCTGATCATACCTAGACAGAGGCATTGCTGATTTGAAGAAAAACAAACGTAGAAGATCCATTGATGGATGTTCAACATCTCATCTACTTTGTCTCTCAGTCTGACCAAACTTGCTAACTGTCCTTGTCCATGGTGCTAATTTCCTTTAATAACATAAATCCATCATACCATTAGAACAGGAGGGTGCGAGCCAGGAACTACATTGGTGCCAGGGCCCATTTTCCTCTCTCCCAAAGCCTCTTGTGGACTGTCCCTCCACCAAACTACATCTATTTTTCTTGATAATCTCTCTCAAAATGGTAACCAGAAATAATGTCACATATCTTCCTGTAATTATTTTGAGAACTTTGATAAAAAGAGAGATTTGGGGGTGTGGTGAGTTTTGGAGAACAAGTAGGGTTGTTTTTGCACAAGACTGTTTAACATTAGGGGTTTCCTATGGGGCTTCAGGTGAAAATCACACAAAATTGCCTTTATAAAATTTGAGGGCTTGTAGGCTTTGGAGGGCTAGCAGAATGTTTCAAGGACCACAAAAGTGGAGTCCCAAGTCCATGTACTCCATGGGCTGCACTTTCCCCACTTCTGAATTGTTGTCACATGCCTTTGAGTCATTTCTGACATGGTGGCTCTAAGGAGACCCTATCATGGAGTTTTCTTGGCCAAATTTTTTCAGAGAGGATTTGCCTTTGCCTTCCTCTAAGGCTAGAGAGTGGGACCTGACCAAGGTCACTCACGAGATTTCCATGGCTGAGTGGTTTTCAGAATTGTATTCCAGTGCTTAAACCACTACATCACACTGGCTCTCATTTGTGATTTAGGACCATGTAATTACCTTCTTCCTCTTTCCCCTTAAACTTGACCTTCAGTGGTTCATGAAACAATTTTATTATTAACTTTCCAGCAAATAACTAATTAATTTAAGCTCTTTGAATTCTTTGTCTTGCATTTCTACCACTTGTTTAGCAGAGGGGAGAGTGCAGTAGTATTTTATGGCTGTTGCTTGTTAGATCTCATGGGGATGCCTTATACATTTCTTCCCATACTGATCTCATTGTTGGGTTTGTCATAAACTTTCTTTCCTCGCATTGGTTTAATAGTGTTATGGAATATCCTTAACACAACTGGTAAAAGCTTTTAAAAAATGTTAAGCAGAATGTTTAGCAGGCTTATCAGTCAAGGAGTTCTCACTGAAGCTGTTCTTACTCTCTTTTATACAGACTTTATCTTACAACTTGAATTTAGTTGAATGGGCCAGAAGAGCCATTGTAGTAAAAGGATTCTCTTTAGCTGACTGAAATGGATCCTTAGCTCCCACTAATGGAGGCACATTAGAGAGAAAGGATGTGGTGTGGTGTGCTAAACTGTTGCTGAACTATGAGTTTCAGCTACTGTCAAGTAACATCTGAAGTTATTTCAGTGATAGTTAGGATGGTACTGAATTAAAAAGTGCTTGAGAGCACTTCAACAGTCACCTAAACTCTCAGTCTACAAATCTTCACTCTTTTCTCTCTGTTCCTAGCATTTATTTCTGATTGTAGGGGAAACAAGGGTACTGGAATAGTGTCAAGATGGACACACCCTTTGTTGTATGAGACTACATGTATCTGATATTTTAAGAAGTCCAGATTCTGTACCAAGAAATCTGAAATTATTGCTCAGATCCAACTGGAGATATATAATTTGCTTGTAGTTTGTATTGCTGCCTTGCCCCCCCCCCCACACCAATTTGGGATTTTAAATTTTTATTTTTGTATTTATTGCAACAATTGACTGAGTCATTCATGGTTCAGAGGAGAGGAGTTGGGCTACATTAGGTTCTTTAGTTCCATTTCTTGGACACTGTTCATTGGCCAAGGAAATGCCTTGTGTCTTCCCTTTGTAAAGTAATGACCAGGCATGACGTGCACATAGTTTTCAGAATTTATTTTCACTTCCCCATGAAGATCAGAAGCAAGTGTTCCTATTTTGAAAGCATGAGACTTTGAATTTTCAGGAAGCCAAATTCTGTACCAGAGTTTATTTATTTATTCATTGGATTTATGCCTTGCATTTCTCCCAAAATGGAATTCAACATGTCTTCTGCAATGTATGGTGAAAATAACAAGTCTACTAAAACAACATCGAACTCTGAATTTTACCTTGTTGTTATGTGCCTTCAAGTAAACTCCAACTTACAGCAGAATATCATACCTTGCATGTGGCCCGTTTGGGACCGCAGTGGCAGGTGGCCTTGGGACAGCGGTGTTTGGTCGCCCCAGTCCCATGCTGAATGAGGAAACAGCCAGAGTTGGAGTGGCCAGAGGCTGCTCCAAGATGTCAGCCTACTTGACCCTATGTGTACTTTAAGGTAATGTAAATCATACATGGTCATTATTTTTTAAACTAATGGGGCTCATGCCTGCGGCGGTACACCAATACTCCTTCCAGTGCGTGGCGCTGCTCCTTCCAGCACAGCTTTCAGCATATGACGTGGACATACTGTATGTTCCATCTCTTACTTTACATTGTCTAGCTTCCCCTGATCCATATTTCTCATATTCCTTGTCCCTTTAATATGTGTTGTTCAGCTTTGGACTTTCTTATCACCTCTGCTCATGTCAACAGCTGAATGTCTTTTCAGCTTGATTCCAGTGACTTCATTAGCCATAGCACTACCCATACTTGTTCTCTGCTCAACTCCAGTAGTTTGGCAAGTGCCTTCCAACCTTGGAGTTCTATCTTCCAGCAATATTTTTAATTTCATTTTGTATTGTCTCATCATAGGGATTTTTTTGGTAAAATACATTCAGAAGGTTTTTAGTGTGAATTCTTTTGCACAGTACTAAGAAGTGTTACCTGTGATGCCAGTGCTGTTGTCTCTGAGAGATCCTCTGCCAGTGTCACTGCCCTCTGCTGCTGCTGTCTAGTAGCTGTTTGGCAAGGTTAGTGTGGCTCCTCAGCAAAGGTCTCTCTGACATGGGAGATTTCACGACCACCACTGCTGCTGTCAGCATAGCCTCTTGCCTCACTGGAGAATGCAATCCCAGCATCATGGAAAGATAGTGCCATTGGTAGATTGCCTTGTGATATTTCCTGGTAAATACTCTTTTAAGTCAAGGTGGATAATTTTGGTGATCAGATTTCACTCTGGACCCTACTAGAAGCTGTATCCCACTCCACCACCATGTCATGCCATGTTTTGTTAGAATGGTGGCAGCAGGGAAAAAGCTATGTTTCCTGTCCAAAACAACATGTACAAGGAGTGTGAAACTTGTTTTAAGCACAATTGTGTTTCCCTAACTTGTTCTCCATAAAGGCACATATTCTTGTCTGCTATCAAGTTCACTTTGACTTATGGCAACCCTACGGATGACAGATCGGCAAGTTACCTTATCACCAGCAATTCTGCTCAGATCTCCCAAACCCTGGCCTTGAGCTTCTTTGATTGAGTCTACCCATCTGTAATGTGATCATCCTCTTTTCCTACTGTTTTCTACCTTACCAAGCATTGTGGAGTTTTTAATGAATATGCCCCCCCCCCCAAGAAGTGATGGTAGTTTTCTTTTCTCCCACTGACATGTAAGAAATATTTCACAATATTGGAAGGTACAACAGATTCAGACATTCTGAAAGGCACTACAAGTTTGTTTTTTTTGTCTGTTTTGTTTTTTATTGTACATTTGAATAGGTAGTTAAAGAGTTTAATGGAGCCATTAATCTGGAATAAATAGTTTTGTGCATGAGCCTCCTCAATTATAGATTGACTGAAGCCTACCTTTTAAAATGTTTTATTTGGGGACTATAGTTTATATCCCTTTATTGGGTAGCACAAGAAAGAAAACAAATGCCTCTAAATCTGAGAGCTTCAGAAAATTTGGACAGAACACAATTGGTGATTTAGTCCATTTTTGCTAGGACATGCTGCCCTCAGGGACTGCCTGCTGGTGGGCGATAAAGAGGGTTCTGTGTGTGTTGAGATGATTCTCCTAGTGCTGACTGCTGAATTGCATTTCATGCTCATGGCCTTTTTTGCTCCCAGGGCTTGCCCTAGAATTCACGGAAAGGATTATTGAGTATGTGCCTAGCTCCCAGCTGAACCAAATATCCCATTAATTGTATGAAGTAGCTGAGCCAGGACAGCTTGGCAGAAAACCCCCAAAGTCCCACTCCACCATAAAACAAAAACAACAAACAAACCCTGGCTCTGAATATGACAGTATTAGGCATTGGATGGCTGTTTGTCTTAATACAGCCATGTTGGCATATAGGCCACAGCTGACCTGCTTCTAAAAACAAATGTATTTTTAGACACATGGCAGATGAGCCAGTTTTGGTATAGTAGGGCAAGGATGGGAATCATTTGCCCTTCAGATATTGCTGAATTGCAACGGCCTCACTACTGACTGTACAGGCTATAATTGCTAGGACATGCAGTCCAAGAACAGTTGCAAGACAACAGGATTTCTGCACCTGGTACAGAGCTGAATATCACACTACACTGTTATAACAGATAACTGTCATCTTTTGGCCGGTGAGGGAGAGAACAGGCTGGCCCAG